>NW_028270178.1:30811459-31130125 GCF_037043375.1 Chiloscyllium plagiosum | reverse complement strand
AGAAGCAAGGGCTGTGTAATATATCTTGCTGATACTGTAAAATGTTCGACACATTTTCTATGTGAAGTGAACTGTCCCTTTGTTCAGCAGGCGAACACGCTGAATACAAGTCTGAAGTGGCAAATTCCCAGAGTCGCTAGTTTATACTGCGAAGTCTCTGTGGGAATATGAACTTGCTAGTTTCACCTTTTTTAAAAATAATCATACTTTGCACAAATAGATTACGACATTCAAGAAGTTATTTTTGTGAAATCATATGTTTTTCTGAGTTTCAATGTGATTACTCCAAAGGCATGGACTTTGTAAACTAATGAGCTTTTAATTTTCCAATTGGGTTCAGACAGCTACAGTAGATTTTCCAAATAATACAAGTGCTCAGATGATGCCATCACCTTCAACTGGTCATTTCAGTGTTCCAGCAATATCCTGCATTAGATTGCAACCATTTAGTAGTGGAATATCTGCTTAGGAGTTATGAGATATGATTCGTCACTTTGGTGCTATTCAGTACTTAAATCACAGAGCTATGAGCATAACTTTCAAGACTGTTCTGCTAATTTTTGGCATGTAGTTGTCTTTACACACAATGGATTCTAAATGATTGCTTCTTCAGACACTGTAAACACTACCCTAAATATCGGAGATATAGGCACAGTGGTTGGGTTGAATCATTAATTGATTAAGTAATTGAATTCTGGGAGATGCATAGTTGCTGTCATAGTGTGTCACAAAACTAGTAGTTGTTTTTGTCAAGGATACTGTTTTCTTGCCTTTTTTTTCAAAGAGGTCGTAAAAACAGTCCAGGCTCTGAAACGATTGGTTTGGTACAGGGATGAAAAAGGCATTGAGAGGCCTTCTTGTTCATACGTGAACAAATGAGACTTTAGACGTAAGCTTTTATGTTTTAGAAGTGACCTGTATAATGAAAGAAGAGTGGTCTGTCATTAAAGCTGAAGTCTTGTTTGAGTTATTCGGTTCAGCAGTAGGCTGTGAGGAAACAGGCTGCTCGACTCTCATTTTTCTGCCCTTCCAAATTCGACCTGCAAGCCTCTGTTTCAATTTTACTCTATTTTTAAGGGGTTTGTTTACAGGGACTATTGTGTACTTTTGGAACAGCATATTTATGTCTAGTTTGGATAGCATGAGTTCTGTGGGTATTCTATATTCTGTTATTTGTGGTTCATTGCATAATTTGGTGAACAAATGTTTGTCTGTTTAAAAACCTGCTAATCAACTAAGCTAACCAACTCTTGGTAATTTTCACTGTATACGTACCGAAGCAAATAACAAAGCTATGAGTTGGGCTGCCTCCTTAAGAATGTATTGAGTGGTCTGGCCTAGTCCATAACAGATTGGGGGCTGTTTGCGGGATTTAAGCAGAGACGTAGTTGCTACTGATTGGGACAAGCGGGATTTTTTGGGCTTTTTGTAATCAGAGGCGCACCAAATGAATCGACAAATGTCACTCTTTTTCAGACAAGTTTTGTGCATGGAGTACGAGGATGCTAAAATTGATTAAGAAGAAACTAATAAGTCGGAATTCAGAGACCACAGATTTCGACTATGTGTCAAATTTTTGAGAACGACGAAATAGAGTTGGGGAATTGGTTAGCGAGCATTTAAAAAGTATAGCAGCGTTATAAAACAGGAAGCGGACAAATGATCAAAAATTTGCAGTTTTGTCATTGGGGATAAGGTTAGTTCCAGTAATAGGTGAACCCTGAAACTCGAGGTTTAGTGGACCTTGTCAAATAGAGAGGAAATTGAGCGAGGTGAACTACTTGGCAAGAATTCCAGACAGGAAGAAATCTCCGAGTGTGTCATGTAGATATGCTCAAAAGGTATGTTAGAACATAGAACATTACAGCGCAGTACAGACCCTTCTTGCATCGACCTGTGAAATCAATGTGAAGCCCAGCTAACTTACGCTATTCCATTCTCGTCCATATGCCGATGCAACGACTATTTAAGTGTCCTTAAAGTTGGCAAGTCTACTACTGTTTTGGCAGGGAAAGAAAGCAAGAGGAGAAGGTGTTATTGATTACAGCCCTGAAGGAAGATCAAAGTTTACAGGATTCCAAATTGAATATTTCTCAAATCAAATTGGACAATGAGGAAGTTGTCAAAAATTGGGATAAATAAATCACCTACCAAAAGAAAATCGAAATGACCTGAAAGAGTCATGAATATGAGATGGGGAGATATGCAGAAATAAACTGGTCAGTATGAACTTGATTATGCATTATGTAGATATAGGGGATGCTGTTCAGATTGAGCAACAGCCTTAAAGGCATAACCCTCCAAAGTTGGCACAGGTTCAGAAGAAGATAGAACGCATGCTCCAAAATGGCACAATTGAAGTGAGTTACAGTGACTGGAGCTCACCCATAGTCATGATGCCAAAGCCAGATGGTACCCAACGGTTACATGTGGACTATCAAAACATCAATGCTGTTACAAAATCTGATGCATATCCAATTCAGAGGTTGGAGGACTGTGTCGAAAAGATGGAGCAAGCAACTTGCAATTCTAAGTTGGACTTGCTCAAAGGCGACTGGAAAGTACATCTGCTGAAACTTTATTGCTGGAACAGCACAGCAGGTCAGGCAGCATCCAGGGAACAGGAGATTCGACGTTTCGGGCACAGGCCCTTCTTCAGGAATGAGCAGAGAGTGTTCAGCAGGAGAAGATAAAAGGTAGGGAGGAGGGACTTAGAGGAGGGGCGTTGGAAATGTGATAGGTGGAAAGAGGTCAAGGTGAGGGTGATAGGTCGGAGTAGGATGGAGGCGGAGAGGTCAAGAAGAAGACTGCAGGTCAGGAAGGCGGTGCCGGGCTGGAGGGATCCGGCTGAGACAAGGTGGGGGGAGGGGGGATGAAGAAACTGGTGAAGTCCAAGTTCATCCCCTGTGGTTGGAGGGTTCCCAGTCGGAAGATAAGACGCTCCTCCTCCGACCGTCGGGTTGTTGTGGTTTGGCGGTGGATGAGTCCAATGACCTGCATATCCTCGGTGGAGTGGGAGGGGGAGTTGAAATGCTGTGCTACAGGTTGGTTGAGTTGGTTCGTCCGGGTGGCCCAGAGGTGCTCTCTGAATCGCTCCGCAAGTAGGCGGCCTGTCTCCCCAATATAGAGGAGGCCACACCGGCTGCAGCGGATGCAGTAGATAATGTGGGTGGAGGGGCAGGTGAATCTGTGGCGGATATGGAAGTTTTCTTTGGGGCCTTGGAGAGAAGTGAGGGGGGAGGTGTGGGCGCAAGTGTTGCACCTCCTGCGGTTGCAAGGGAAGGTGCCGGGAGTGGAGGTTGGGTCGGTGGGGGGTGTGGATCTGACAAGGGAGTCGCAGAGGGAGTGGTCTCTACGGAAAGCTGATAGGGGAGGGGAGGGAAATATATCCTTGGTGCTGGGGTCTGTTTGGAGGTGACGGAAGTGACGGCGGATGATGCGCTGTACATGGAGATTGGTGGGGTGGTAGGTGAGGACCAGTGGGGTTCTGTCCAGGAAAGTACATCTGTCAGAGAGATAAAGGCAGTTTCGGCATTCATAATGCCAAATGTACTATCTCAGTTTAAAGTCACGTCACTTGGTATGAAAAACGCTGCAGTCACATTTCAGAGACTGACTAATAAGGTCATTGCCGGGTTACCCAACTGTGTGGCGCACATTGATGACCTGGCGATTTTTTAGTCATTCATGGCAGGAATATTTACAGTATTTATTGGACTTGTTCAATCGACTTCAGAGGGCACGTTTGGTGGTAAAGCTGGTTAAAAGTGAATTTGGCAAAACCAAAATCACCTTACTGCACCATCTTATCAGACACGGACAAATGGCCCCACGGTATGCGAAAAAGGAAGTAATTGGGGAATTTCCCAAACCATCAACTAAAAGAGCAGTACTACTGTTCTTGGGATTGAGTGGACTTTACCGAAAGTTTGTGCCGAACTTTAGCAGTGCGGCTGCTCCACTCACAGAATTGTTAATAAAGGGCACGAAGTTTCAGTGGACAGCGGTCTGTCAAAAGGCTGGAACTGACAACCGGAAGCGGCAGATTCAAACCACTTGAAATGCCGGAGGAAAGGTCACGGAAGCGCTTCACAGGAGGCTCCCAAGCACTGAGGATATCACCTAGACAGGGGACGAAACGTCTGCAACACAAATTCCCAGCTCGGCGAACAGAACCACAACAGATTTACTCAATGTTTAAGGGGTTTGTTTATTGGAACTGTTGCGTACTTTCGGAACAGCATAATTCCTCTAGTTTGGATAGACTAAGTTATGTTGGCATTTCATATTCTGTACTTTGTGTTTCATTCTGTAATTTTGTGAATAAATTCTTGGCTGTTGGAAAACCTAGTAATCAACCACGCTAAATTACTGAGTAATTTTCACTGTAAACTTTCCAAAATAAATAGCAAAATTGCGGTCTGCACTGCTTGCTTTCGAATGTGTTGAATTGCTTGGCGGAGTCAAGAAGAAGTGATCCTTCTACAATCCATAAGAGCATAAGATATTGCAACAGAAGCGGGTCATTCAGCCCTTCTGGGCTGGACCTTAAGAGTGTAAATCACAAACTTTCACCTGAAGGTTTAACTGCGTCTGTTAGGCGAAGAACGAAGGTAGTTTCTTTTTGATCAAGAGATTGCAAAACTAAATTTATAGACTGTCTGCACTCAGTGCAACAGGAGAAATTAATATTCTGACATGACAGCCAACTGTCTTCAGGAATGAACACTGTGTCTAACAACTTTACATCCTAACCTCTGACTTCACCTTGTTTTGTCAGTTGTTTTTCTTTAATTCGTTGATTCTTCCAGTATGTATATGTTTTTCAGTCTGACAAAGTGCCTGCAGTGAACACCATTGACCAACAATGTTTTAAGACAGTAGGAGAGGCGATGGTCCAGCGGTATTGTCAATGGACTGTTAAGTTAAAGACACAGGATTGGTTCTGGCTTTGAATACCCAAATAGCAGCATGTGGAACTTGAATTGAATTCAACAAAACTTTTGATAAGAGTCAAATGATTATCACGAATCCATTGTCGATTGTTGGAAAAATCCATCTGGTTCACTCCTGTCCTTGGTTTGACTGATGCGGAATTTCTCTTGCATTCGCCCTTCTACAATTTATAAGATCAGGCAGGCCTGATGTCGCCTGCATAGGACTGTAGACCCACAGAAATCTGTTTGACACTGAACTGCCTTCTGGCACAATTTAGGAATGGCCAATAAATGCTAGTGTAGCCAGTGATGCTCTCCTCCTGTGAATACTGCTTGAATTGTGTTGTAGAGCTGCTTGAGAAATTCTTTTCTTTGCTCGAACACTGTAATACAGAAGCTGAAGCTGATATTGACCACCAAAACAACTGGCACTTACGCTGGATTATATTTTCTCCAAAGCAATACAAAAATATACTAATTCAGAACCTGAACGTAGAAATTCTAGAATGACAGAGTCATGCAGAACACAAGAGGCCCTTCGGCCCATCGTGTTTGCTCCGCCAAAATTAGACTAAATCGACATCAGTCTCACTTTTCCGCTCTAGGCTCTTAACCTTGATAGTTAAGGCATTTCATATGCTCATTCAAGTGGTTTTTAAAGGTCGTTATGCTTCCTGTCTCAACTACGTTCCCACACAGTTCAGTGCAGACTCCCGCCATCCTCCAGGTGAGATTTCTCCTCATGTATCCTCTAAAACTCCTGCCTTTCAGCTTAAACTAATTCCCCTCGACATTAGCCCTTCGACTAAGGGGAACCGTTGCTGTCTGTTCACCCTATCCATGCACCCCATACTCCTATATATCTCAATCGCTGCTCTAACAAAAGCAACCTGAGTTTCTGAAGTCTCTCCCGTCATGGGTAAATCGATGCAGGCCAAACAACTTGCTGGTACATCTCCTTTACTCTCCCTCCAGTGCAGTCAATCCTTCTTCTGGTGAAGTGACCAGAACGGCACATAATATTGCTGCCTGACCTGTTGTGATTTTCCAGCACCACACACTCGCATCTGATCATTTATTCTATTTCTATCTTTAAGTTAAAACATGTTTTCCTTATTGTTAACCATCAAGTAAATATTTGGGTCATCTGCACACTTATAATTCCCAAGTTCCCCTCTTGTCCTACCGCTCCCCCACAATACACATGCACAAGCACGTGCATGCACTCAGACACATTTACACGACATGTGCAACACATATTCTCGTAAATTATTCTTCTAAATTTCTGCATAATACCTCTGCTTGCATTAGAAAGCAATTTACGCCGCTCATCCACAGTTCTTTCAAACTTCCCAATGAGCAAATGCACTAACCAATCTCGATCAGATACAAACTTGCGAAAGTAACTTTAAACTGGATGGTGTTACCAGTGTTCGCAGTGAATGCAAAGTGACGCAATAGACCACTCCAATTAGTCAGAGCAGCACGCTGGTTCAGTGGTTAGCTCTGCAGCACCAATTCTGAGGTAAATGTGTGGTTGTGGAGATTTATTCTGTGTGTGTGCGGGGGTTGTGCGCGGGGGGAGGTGTTCCACGGGGTTGGATGCAGGGGGAGGTGTTGCACGGGGTTGTGGGCGGGGGGAGTGTTGCACGGGCTTGTGGCGGGGGAGGTGTTGCTCGGAGTTGTGGGCGGTGGGAGGTGTTGCATGTTGTTGTGGGCGGGGGGAGGTGTTGCACAGAGTTGTGGGCAGTGGGAGGTGTTGCTCGGGGTTGTGGGCGGGGGACGTGTTGCACGGGGTTGTGCGCCGGAAAGGTGTTGCACGGGGTTGGAGACAGTGTGTGGTATTGCACGGAGTTGTGTGTTGGGGGAGGTGTTGCACTGGGTTTGAGGCAGGGGGAGGTGTTGCACGTGGTTGGAGGCAGGGGAATTTGTTGCAAGGGTTTGTAGGCAGGGATAGGTGTTGCACGGGGTTGTGGGCGGGAAGGTGTTGCACGGGGTTGTGGGCAGGGGACGTGTTGCACGGGGTTGTGGGCGGGGGGAGGTGTTGCACTGGTTGGATGCAGGGTGAGGTATTGCACGGGGTTGTGGGCGGTTGGTGGTGTTTTATGGGGTTGTGGGCGGGTGGAGGTGTTGCACGGGGTTGTGTGCGGGGGAAGTGTTGCACGGGCTTGTGGGTGGGGGAGGTGTTGCACGGGCTTGTGGGTGGGGGAGGTGTTGTACGGGGTTGTGGGCGGGGGAGGTGTTGCACGGGTTTGTGGGCGGGGGTGGTGTTGCACGTGGTTGGAGGCAGGGGAATTTGTTGCACGGGGTTGTAGGCAGGCGTAGGTGTTGCACGGAGTTGTGGGCGGGAAGGTGTTGCACGGGGTTGTGGGCGGGGGACGTGTTGCAAGGGGTTGTGGGCGGTGTGATGTGTTGCACGGGGTTGTGGGCGGGGAGAGGTGTTGCATGGGTTTGGATGCAGGGGGAGGTGTTGCACGGGGTTGTGGGCGGTGGGTGGTGTTTCATGGGGTTGTGGGCGGGGGGACGTGTTGCACGGGGTTGTGGGCGGTGTGATGTGTTGCACGGGGTTGTGGGCGGGGAGAGGTGTTGCATGGGGTTGATGGCGGGGTGTGGTGTTGCACGGGGTTGTGGGTGGGAGATGTGTTGCACGAGGTTATGGGCGGTGGGAGGTGTAGCTCGGGGTTGTGGGCGGTTGGAGGTGTTGCTCGGGGTTGTGGGCAGGGGGAGGTGTTGCACGGGGTTGTGAACGGGGGAAATGTTGCACGGGGTTGTGGGCAATGGGAGATGTTGCACGGTGTTGTGAACGGGGAGGTGTTGCACGGGGTTGTAAGCTGGGGAGGTGTTGCACGGTGTTGTGGGTGGGGGGAGGTGTTGCATGGGGTTGATGGCGGGGGCAGGTGTTGCATGGGGATGTGGGCAGAGGGAGGTGTTGCACGGGGTTGTGGGTGGGAGATGTGTTGCACGGGGTTGTGGGCGGTGGGAGGAGTTGCTCGGGGTTGTGGGAGGGGGGAGGTGGTGCACGGTGTTGGAGGCAGGGGAATTTGTTGCACGGGGTTGTAGGCAGGGGTAGGTGTTGCACGGGGTTGTGGGCGGGAAGGTGTTGCACGGGGTTGTGGGCGGGAAGGTGTTGCACGGGGTTGTGGGCGGGGGACGTGTTGCAAGGGGTTGTGCGCGGGGGGAGGTGTTGCATGGGGTTGGAGGCAGGGGGAGGTGTTGCACGGGGTTGTGGGCGGTGGGTCATGGGGTTGTGGGCGGGGGGACGTGTTGCACGGGGTTGTGGGCGGTGTGATGTGTTGCACGGGGTTGTGGGCGGGGAGAGGTGTTGCACGGGGTTGTGTGCGGGGGCAGGTGTTGCACGAGGTTGTGGGCGGGGTCAAGTGTTGCACGGGGTTGTTGGTGGGGGAGGTGTTGCACGTGGTTTTGGGCGGTTGGTGGTGTTGCACGGTGTTGTGAGTGGTGGGAGGTGTTGCACGCGGTTGTGGGCGGGGGAGGTGATGCACGAGGTTGTGGGCGGAAAGAGGTGTTGCACGGTGTTTTTGGCGGGGGGATGTGTTGCACGGGGTTGTGGGCGTGAGGAGGTGTTGCATGGGGCTGTGGGCGGGGCCAGAGGTTGCACGGTTTTAGATGCAGGGGGAGGTGTTGCACGGGGTTGTGGGCCGGGGGAAGTGTTGCACGGGGTTGGAGGCAGTGGGAGGTATTGCACTGGGTTGTGTGCTGGGAGAGTTTTTGTACGGGGTTGGAGGCAGGGGGAGGTGTTGTACGGTGTTGGAGGCAGGGGGAGGTGTTGCACAGGGTTGTGGGCGGGGTGGTGTTGCACGGGGTTGGAGGCAGGGAATTTATTGCACGGGGTTGTATGCAGGGATAGGTGTTGCACGGGGTTGTGGGCGGGAAGGTGTTGCACGAGGTTGTGGGCGGTGGGACGTGTTGCACGGGGTTGTGGGCGGGGGAGGTGAAGCAAGGGACTGTGGGCAGTGGGAGGTGTTGCCCGAGGTTTTGGGCGGGGCGAGGGGTTGCACGCGGTTGTGGGTGGCGGAAATGTTGCACAGGGTTCTGGGCAGTGGGAGGTGTTGCACGGGATTGTGGACGGGGAGGTGTTGCACGGGGTTGTGGGCAGTGGGAGGTGTCGCACGTGGTTGTGGGCCGGGTCGTGTTACACGGTGTTGAGGACGAGGGGAGGTGTTGCACGGGGTTGGATGCAGCGGGCGGTGTTGCACGGGGTTGTGGGCGGTGGGTCGTGTTGCATGGGTTTGTGGGCTGTGGGAGGCGTTGTGTTGCACGGGGTTGGAGGCAGGGAATTTATTGCACGGGGTTGTATGCAGGGATAGGTGTTGCACGGGGTTGTGGGCGGGAAGGTGTTGCACGAGGTTGTGGGCGGTGTGAAGTGTTGCACGGGGTTGTGGGCGGGGGGGAGGTGTTGCACGTGGTAGTGGTCGGGGGGCGGTGTTGCACGGGGTTGGATGCAGGGGCAGGTGTTGCACGGGGTTGTGGACGGGGAGGTGTTGCGCGGGGTTGTGGGCGGTGGGAGGTATTGTAAGGGGTGTGGGCGGGGGAAGGTGTTGCACGGGTTTGTGGGCGGTCGGAGGTGTTGCACGGGATTGTGGGCGGGGGGAGGTGTTGCACGGGGTTCTGGGCGGGGATGGCGTTGCACGTGGTTGGATGCAGAGGGAGATGTTGCACGGGGTTGTGGGTGGTGGTCGGTATGGCACGGGGTTGTGTGCGGGGGAGGTGTTGCACGGGGTTGTGGGCGGTGGGAGTTGTTGCACGGGGTTGTGGGCGGTAGGTGGTGTTGCACGGGGTTGCGGGCGGTGGAAGGTGTTGCACGGGGTTATGGGCGGTGGAAGGTTTTGCACGGGGTTGTGGGCGAGCGGAGGTGTTGCACGAGGTTGTGGCCGTGGGGTGTGTTGCACTGGGTTGGATGCAGCGGGAGGTTTTGCACGGGGTTGTGGGCGGTGGGTGGTGTTGCATGGGATTGTGGGCGGGGGAAGTGTTGCACAGCATTGTGGGCGGGGAAGGTGTTTCAAGGGGTTGTGGGCGGTGGGAGATGTTGCACGGGGTTGTGGACGGGGGAGGTGTTTCACGGGGTTGTGGGCAGGGAGAGGTGTTGCACGGGGTTTTGAGTGGGGCAGGTGTTGCACGGGGTTGAATGCAGGGGGAGGTGCTGCACGGGGTTGTGGGAGGTTGGAGTTGTTGCACGGGGTTCTGGGCGGGAGCAGGTGTTGCACAGGGTTTTGGGCGGGGCAGGTGTTGCACGGGGTTGTGGGCGGGTGGCGATGTTGCACGGTGTTGTGGGCAGTGGGAGGTGTTGCACGGGGTTTTGGGCGGGGAGGTGTTGCACGGGGTTCGATGCAGGGGGAGGTGTTGCACGGGGTTGTGGGCGGAGGGAGGTGTTGCACAGGGTTCTGCGACGGGGAAATGTTGCACGGTGTTGAGGGCAGTGGGAGGTGTTGCACGGGGTTGTGGAACGGGAGGTGTTGCACCGGGTTGTGGGTGGAGGGAGATGTTGCACGGGGTGGTGGGTGGTGGGAGGTGTTGCACGGGGTTGTGGGCGGGGGAGGTGTTGCACCGGGTTGGATACAAGGGGAGATGTTGCACGGGGTTGTGGGCGGAGGGAGGTGTTGCCCCTGGCTGTGGGCGGGGGAGATGTTGCACGGTGTTGGATGCAGGGGGAGGTGTTGCACGGGGTTGTGGGAGGTTGGAGTTGTTGCACGGGGTTGTGGGCCGGGGGAGGTATTGCACAAGGTTGGAGGCAGGGGGAGGTTTTGCACGGAGTTGTGTGTTGGGGGAGGTGTTGCACTGGGTTGGGAGCAGGGGGAGGTGTTGCACGGGGTTGTGGCCATGGGGTGTGTTGCACTGGGTTGGATGCAGCGGGAGGTTTTGCACGGGGTTGTGGGCGGTGGGTGATGTTGCATGGGATTGTGGGCGGGGGAAGTGTTGCACAGCATTGTGGGCGGGGAAGGTGTTTCAAGGGGTTGTGGGCGGTGGGAGATGTTGCACGGGGTTGTGGGCGGAGGAGGTGTTGCCCCTGGTTGTGGGCGGGGGAGGTGTTGCACAATGTTGTGGGCGGGGGGAGGTTTTGCACGGGGTTGTGGGTGGGATGGTGTTGCACGGGGTTGTGGGCGGGGAAGTTGTTGCATGGTGTTGTGGGCGGTGGGAGGTATTGCATGGTGTTGTGGGCGGGTTGAGGTATTGCATGCAGTTGGAGACACGGGGAGGTTTTGCACAGTGGTGTGGGCGGGGGAGATGTCGCACGGTGTTGGATGCAGGGGGAGGTGTTGCACGGGGTTGTGGGAGGTTGGAGTTGTTGCACGGGGTTGTGGGCCGGGGGAGGTATTGCACAAGGTTGGAGGCAGGTGGAGGTATTGCACGGAGTTGTGTGTTGGGGGAGGTGTTGCACTGGGTTGGGAGCAGGGGGAGGTGTTGCACGGGGTTGTAGGCTGGGAAAATTGTTGTACGGGGTTGGAGGCAGGGCGTTGTTGTACAGGGTTGGAGGCGGGGGAGGTGTTGCACGGGGCTGTGGGCAGAGGGAGGTGTTGCACGGGGTTGTGGATGGGAGATGTGTTGCACGGGGTTGGATGCAGGGGGAGGTGTTGGACGGGGTTTTGGGCGGTGGGAGGTGTTGCTCGGTGTTGTGGGCGGGGAGAAGGTTTTGCACGGGGTTGTGGTCGGGGGACGTGTTTCACGGGGTTGTGGGCGGGGGGTGGTGTTGCACGGGGTTGGATGCAGGGGTAGGGTTGCACGGGGTTGTGGGAAGTGGGTGGTGTTTCATGGGGTTGTGGGCGCGGGGAGGTGTTGCACGGGGTTGTGGGCGGTGTGATGTGTTGCTCGGGGTTGTGGGCGGGGGGAGGAGTTGCACGGGGTTAAGGGCGGGGGAAGTGTTGCACGGGATTGTGAGCGGGGGAGGTGTTGCACGGGGTTGTGGGCGGAGGGAAGTGTTGCACGGGGTTGTGGGCGGGGGGAAGTGTTGCACGGGGTTGTGGGCGGGGGAGGTGTTGCACGGGGTTGTGGGCGGTGGGAGGTGTTGCACATCGTTGTGGGCGAGAGGAGGTGTTGCAAGGGGCTGTGGGCGGGGGGAGGTGTTGCATGGGGTTGTGGGCAGAGTGAGGTGTTGCACGGGGTTGTGGATGGGAGATGTGTTGCACGGGGTTGGATGCAGGGGGAGGTGTTGGACGGGGTTGTGGGCGGTGGGAGGTGTTGCTCGGTGTTGTGGGCGGGGAGAAGGTGTTGCACGGGGTTGTGGGCGGGGGAAATGTTGCACGGGGTTGTGGGCAGAGGGAAGTGTTGCACGGGGTTGTGGGCGGAGGGAAGTGTTGCACGGGGTTGTGGGCGGGGGGAAGTGTTGCACGGGGTTGTGGGCGGGGGATGTGTTGCACGGGGTTGTGGGCGGTGGGAGGTGTTGCACATTGTTGTGGGCGGTTGGAGGTGTTGCAAGGGGCTGTGGGCGGGGGGAGGTGTTGCATGGGTTTTTGGGCGGGGGGAGGTGTTGCATGGGGTTGTGGGCAGAGGGAGGTGTTGCACGGGGTTGTGGATGGGAGATGCGTTGCACGGGGTTGGATGCAGGGGGAGGTGTTGGACGGGGTTGTGGGCAGTGGGAGGTGTTGCTCGGTGTTGTGGGCGGGGAGAAGGTGTTGCACGGGGTTGTGGGCGGGGGAAATGTTGCACGGGGTTGTGGGCAGAGGGAAGTGTTGCACGGGGTTGTGGGCGGAGGGAAGTGTTGCACAGGGTTGTGGGCGGGGGGAAGTGTTGCACGGGGTTGTGGGCGGGGGATGTGTTGCACGGGGTTGTGGGCGGTGGGAGGTGTTGCACATTGTTGTGGGCGGGGGGAGGTGTTGCAAGGGGCTGTGGGCGGGGGGAGGTGTTGCATGGGTTTTTGGGCGGGGGGAGGTGTTGCATGGGGTTGTGGGCAGAGGGAGGTGTTGCACGGGGTTGTGGATGGGAGATGCGTTGCACGGGGTTGGATGCAGGGGGAGGTGTTGGACGGGGTTGTGGGCAGTGGGAGGTGTTGCTCGGTGTTGTGGGCGGGGAGAAGGTGTTGCACGGGGTTGTGGGCGGGGGAAATGTTGCACGGGGTTGTGGGCAGTGGGATATGTTGCACGGGATTGTGAACGGGGAGGTGTTGCACAGGGTTGTAGGCGGGGGAGGTGTTGCACGAGGATGTGGGCGGGGGGAGGCGTTGCACGGAGTTGTGGGGGGTGAGGTGTTGAACGGATTGTGAGCGGGGACAAGGTGTTGCATGGGGTTGTGGGCGGTGGGAGGTGTTGCACGGGGTTGTGGGCGGAGGGAGGTGTTGCACGGGGTTGTGGGCGGGAAAGGTGTTGCACGAGGTTGGATGCAGTGGGAGGTGCTGCACGGGGTTGTGGGCGGGAAAGGTGTTGCACGAGGTTGGATGCAGTGGAAGGTACTGCACGGGGTTGTGTGAGGTTGGAGTTGTTGCACGGGGTTGTGGGCGGGGGGAGGTGTTGCACGGGGTTGTGAGCTGGGAAGGTGTTGCACGGGGTTATGGGCGGGGGGGATGTTGCAAGGTATCGATGCAGGGGGAGGTGTTGCACGGGATTGTGGGCATGGGGAGGTATTGTACGGAGTTGTGTATTGGGGAGGTGTTGCACGGTGTTGGGGGCAGGGGGAGGTGTTGCATGGGGTTGTGGGCCAGGAGAGGTGTTGTACGTAGTTGGAGGCGGGGGGAGGTGTTGTACGGGGTTGGTGGCAGGGGGAGAAGCTGCACAGGGTTGTGGGAGGGGTAGCTGTTGCACGGGGTTGGAGGCAGGGGGAGGTGTTGCACGGGGTTGTGGGGAGGGGGAGGTGCTGTACGGGGTTGGAGGCAGGGGGAGGTGTTGAAACGGGGTTGTGGGTGGCGGGAAGGTGTTGCACGTGGTTGTGGGCGGTGGGAGGTGTTGCACGGGTTTGTGGGAGGTTGGATTTGTTGCATGGGGTTGTGGGCCGGGGAAGGTGTTGCACGGTGTCGGAAGCACGGGGAGGTGTTGTACGGGATTGTGTGCCAGGGGAGGTGTTGTACGGGTTTGGAGGCATGGGGAGGTGTTGTACGGGGTTGGTGGCAGGGTGAGGTGTTGCACAACGTTGTAGGCGGGGTAGGTGTTGCACGGGGTTGGAGGCAGGGGGTGGTTTTGCACGGGGTTGTGGGCAGAGGGAGGTGTTGCACGGGGTTGTGGGCGGGAAGGTGTTGCACGGGGTTGTGGGCAGTGGGAGGTTTTGCACGGGGTTGTGGACGGGGAGGTGTTGCACGGGGTTGTAGGCAGTGGGAGGTGTTGCACGTGGTTGTGGGCCGGGGACGTGTTGCACGGGGTTGAGGGCAGGGGGAGGTCTTGCACGGGGCTGGATGCAGGGAGAGGTGTTGCACGGGGTTCTGGGCGGTGGGTTGTGTTGAATAAGTTTGTGGGCTGTGGGAGGTGTTGCACGGGGTAGTGGGCGGGGGGAGGTGTTGCACGGGGTTGTTAGCGGAGGAGGTGTTGCACGGGGTTGTAGGCAGTCGGATGTATTGCACGGGGTTGTGGGTGGGGGAAGGTTTTTCAGGGGGTTGTGGGCTGGGAAGGTGTTGCACGGAGTTGTGGGCGGTGGGAGGTGTTGCACGGGGTTGTGGGCGGAGGGAGATGGTGCACAGGGTTGTGAGCGGGGAAGGTGTTGCACGGGGTTGGATGCAGGGTGAGGTCCTGCACGGGGTTATGGGAGGTTGGAGATGTTGCACGGGGTTGAAAGCAAGGGGAGATGTTGCACTGGGTTGTGGTTGGTTGGAGTTGTTGCATGGGGTTGTGGGCACGGGGAGGTGATTCACGGGGTTGTGGGCGGGGGATGTGTTGCACGGGGCTGTGGGTGGTGGGAGGAGTTGCACGGGGTGTAGGTGGGGCGAGGTGTTGCATGGGGCTGTGGGCTGGGGAGATGTTGCACGGGGTTGTGGGACTTTGGATTTGTTGCATGGGGTTGTGGGCCGGGGAAGGTGTTGCACGGTGTCGGAAGCACGGGGAGGTGTTGTACGGGGTTGTGTGCCAGGGGAGGTGTTGTACGGGGTTGGAGGCATGGGGAGGTGTTGTACGGGGTTGGTGGCAGGGTGAGGTGTTGCACAACGTTGTAGGCGGGGTAGGTGTTGCACGGGGTTGGAGGCAGGGGGTGGTTTTGCACGGGGTTGTGGGCAGAGGGTGGTGTTGCACGGGGTTGTGGGCGGGAAGGTGTTGCACGAGGTTGTGGGCGGTGAGAAGTGTTGCACGGCGTTGTGGGCGGGGAGGTGATGCACGGGATTGTGGGCGGTGGGAGGTGTTGCACGCGGATGTGGGTGGCAGAAATGTTGCACGGGGTTGTGGGCAGTGGGAGGTGTTGCACGGGGTTGTGGACGGGGAGGTGTTGCACGGGGTTGTAGGCAGTGGGAGGTGTTGCACGTGGTTGTGGGCCGGGGACGTGTTGCACGGGGTTGAGGGCGGGGGGAGGTCTTGCACGGGGCTGGATGCAGGGAGAGGTGTTGCACGGGGTTCTGGGCGGTGGGTTGTGTTGCATAGGTTTGTGGGCTGTGGGAGGTGTTGCACGGGGTTGTGGGCGGGGGGAAATGTTGCACGGGGTTGTGGGCGGTGGGAGATGATGCACGGGGTTGTGGGCGGTGGGAGGTGTTGCACGGGGTTGTGGGCGCGGGGAGGCGTTGCACGGGGTTGTGGGTGGTGGGAGGTATTGCACGGGGTTGTGGGCGGGAGGAGGTGTTGCACGGGGTTGTGGGCGGGGGTGGTGTTGCACGGGGTTGGAGGCAGGGGCAGGTTTTGCACGCGGTTGTGGGCGGTGGGAGGTTTTGCACGGGTTAGTGGGCGGGGGGAGGTGTTGCACGGGGTTGGATGCAGGGGGAGATGTTGCACGGAGTTGTGGCTGGTGGGAATTGTTGCACAGGGTTGTGTGCGGGGGAGGTGCTGCACGGGTTAGTGGGCGGTGGGGTTATGGGCGAGGGGAGGTGTTGCATGATGTTGTGCCCGTGGGGTGTGTTGCACGGGGTTGGGTACAGGAGGAGGTGTTGCACGGGGTTGTGGGCGGTGGGTGGTATTGCACGGCGTTGTGGGCGGTGGGAGGTGTTGCACGGGGTTGGATGCAGGGGAGGTGTTGCATGGAGTTGTGGGCGGTGAGAGGTGTTGCACGGGGATCTGCGAGGGGGAGATTTTGCACGGTGTTGAGGGCAATGGGAGGTGTTGCACGGGGTTGTGGAAGGGGAGGTGTTGCACGGGGTTGTGGGTGGAGGGAGGTGTTGTACGGGGTTGTGGGCGGGGGAGGTGTTGCACGGTGTTGGATGCAAGGGGAGATGTTGCACGGTGTTGTGGGCGGTGGGAGATGTTGCACGGGTTTGTGGGTGCGTTGAGGTGTTGCACGGAGTTGTGAGCGAGGGGAGGTGTTGCACGGGGTTGTGGGCGGGGGGCGGTGTTGCACGGGGTTGGATGCAAGGGGAGATGTTGCACGGTGTTGTGGGCGGTGGGTGGTGTTGCATGGGATTGCGGGCGGGGGGAGGTGTTGCACGGGGTAGTGGGCGGTGGGAGATGTTGCACGGTGTTGAGGGCAATGGGAGGTGTTGCACGGGGTAGTGGAAGGGGAGGTGTTGCACGGGGTTGTGGGCGCGGGAAGGTGTTGCCGTGGGTTTGGGCGGTTGGAGGTGTTGAACGGGGTTGGATGCAAGGGGAGATGATGTACGGGGTTGTGGGCGGTGGGAGGGGTTGCACGGGTTTGTGGGAGCGTTGAGGTGTTGCACGGGGTTGTGGATGGTGAGAGGTGTTTCACGGGGTTGTGGGCGGGGGCGGTGTTGCACGGGGTTGTAGGCGAGGGGAGGTGTTGCATGAGGTTGTGGCCGGGGTGGGTGTTGCACGGGTTGGATGCAGGTGGAGGTGTTGCACGGGCTTGTGGGCGGTGGGTGTTGTTGAATGGGATTGTGGGCAGGGGGAGGTGTTGCACGGCTTTCTGGGCGGTGGGAGGTATTGCACGGGGTTCTGGGAGGGGGAAATGTTGCACGGGGTTGTGGGCAGTGGGAGGTGTTGCACGGGGTTGTGGAAGGGAAGGCGTTGCACGGGGTTGTGGGTGGAGGGAGGTGTTGCACGGGGTTGTGTGCGTAGGAAGGTGTTGCCGTGGTCGTGGGCGGTGAGAAGTGTTGCATGGGGTTGTGGGTTGGGGAGATGTTGCACGGGCTTGTGGGCAGGGCAGGTGTTGCACAGGTTTTTGTGCGGTGGAAGGTGTTGCACGGGGTTGTGGGCGGGGGAGGTTTTGCATGGTGGTGTGGGCAGGGGAGGTGTTGCACGGGGTTGTGGGCGGGGGAGGTGTTGCACAGGTTTTTGTGCGGTGGAAGGTGTTGCACGGGGTTGTGGGCGAGGGAGGTGTTGCACGTGTTTGTGGGCGGGGGGAGGTTTTGCACAGTGGTGTGGGCAGGGGAGGTGTTGCACGGGGTTGTGGGCGGGGGAGGTGTTGCACGGTGTTGTGGGCGGGGGAAGGTTTCGCACGGGATTGTGGGCGGGGAGGTGTTGCACTGGGTTGTGGGCGGTGGGAGGTGTTGCACTGGTTTGTGGGCCGTCGGAGGTGTTGCACATGGTTGTGGGCACGGGGATGTGTTGCACGCTGTTGTGGGCGGGGGAGGTGTTGCACACGGCTTGGAGGCAGGGGAAGGCGACGCACGGGGTTGTGGGTGGGGGAGGTCTTGCACGGCCTTGGAGGCAGGGGGAGGTGTTGCACGGGGTTGTGGCCGATGGGAAGTGTTGCACGGGGTTGGAGGCGGCGGGAGGTGTTGCACGGGGTTGTGAGCGGTGCAGGTATTGCCCGTGGTTGGTTGCAGGGGCAGGTGTTGCACGGGGTTGGAGGCAGGGGGAGGTGTTGCACGGGTTTGTGGGCCGGGAGAGGTGTTGCACGGGGTTGGATGCAGTGGGAGGTGTCGCACGGGATTGTGGGCGGGGGGGAGGTGCTGCACGGGGTTGTGGGCGGGTGGAGGTGTTGCATGGGATTGTGGGCGAGGGGAGGTGTTGTCCGGGGCTGTGGGTGATGGGAGGTGTTGCACGGGGTTGTGGGCGTGGGAGGTAAAGCACGGGCATGTGGACCGGGGGAGGTGTTGCACGGGGTTGTGGGCGGTGGGAGGTGTAGCAAGGGGTTGGATGCAGGGGGAGATGTTGCACGGTGTTGTGGGAGGTTGGAGTTGTTGCACGGAGTTGTGGGTTCGGAGGTGTTACACGGGTTTGGAGGCAGGGGGAGGTATTGCACGGGGTTGTGGGCCGGGAGAGGTGTTGCACGGGGTTGGATGCAGTGATAGATGTTGCACGGGTTTGTGGGTGGTGGGAGGTGTTGCACGGGGTTGTGGGTGATTGGAGGTTTTGCACGGGGTTGTGGGCGGGGGAGGTGTTGCACGGGGTTGTGGATGGTGGGAGGTGTTGCACGGGGTTGCGGACGGTGGGATGTGTTGCACGGGTTTGTGGGCGGGGGAGGCGTTGCACGGGTTTGTGGGTGGGGGGAGGTGTTTCACGGGATTGTGTGTGGCAGAAATGTTGCACGGCGTTATGGGCAGTGGGAGGTGTTGCACGGGGTTGTGGCTGGTGGGAGGTGTTGCACTGGGTTGGATGCAGGGGGAGGTTTTGCACGGGGTTGTGGGCGGTGGGTGGTGTTGCACGGGGTGGTGGGCGGGGAGGTGTTGCACGTGGTTGTGGGTTGGGGAAGTTTTTGCACGGGGTTGTGGGCGGTGGGAGGTGTTGCACAGGGTTCTGGGAGGGGGAAATGTTGCACGTGGTTGTGGGCAGTGGGAGGTGTTGCACGGGGTTTTGGACGGGGAGGTGTTGCGCGAGTTCTGGGCGGAGGGAGGTGTTGCACGGAGTTGTGGACGGTGGGATGTGTTGCACGGGTTTGTGGGCGGGGGAGGCGTTGCACGGGTTTGTGGGTGGGGGGAGGTGTTTCACGGGATTGTGTGTGGCAGAAATGTTGCACGGTGTTATGGGCAGTGGGAGGTGTTGCACGGGGTTGCGGGCGGGGGAAGGTGTTTCCGTGGTTGTGGGCGGTGGGAGGTGTTGCACGGGGTTGTGGCTGGTGGGAGGTGTTGCACTGGGTTGGATGCAGGGGGAGGTTTTGCACGGGGTTGTGGGCGGTGGGTGGTGTTGCACGGGGTGGTGGGCGGGGAGGTGTTGCACGTGGTTGTGGGTGGGGGAAGTTTTTGCACGGTGTTGTGGGCGGTGGGAGGTGTTGCACAGGGTTCTGGGAGGGGGAAATGTTGCACGTGGTTGTGGGCAGTGGGAGCTGTTGCACGGGGTTGTGGACGGGGAGGTGTTGCGCGAGTTCTGGGCGGAGGGAGGTGTTGCACGAGGTTGTGGGCGGGGGAAGGTGTTTCCGTGGTTGTGGGCGGTGGGATGTGTTGCACGGTGTTGTGGGCGTGGGAGGTGTTGCACGGGTTTGGAGGCAAAGGGGAGATGTTGCACGGGGTTGTGGGCGGTGGGAGGAGTTGCACTGGGTTGTGTGCGCGGTGAGGTGTTGCACGGGGTTGTGGGCTGTGGCAGGTGTTGCCTGGTCTTATAGGCAGGTGAGGTGTTGCACGTGTTTGTGGGCGGGGGTAGCTTTTGCACGGAGGTGTGGGCAGGGGAGGTGTTGCACACGGTGGTGGGCGGGGGAAGGTGTTGCACGGGGTTGTAGGCAAGGGGAAGGTTTTGCACGGGATTGTGGGCGGGGAATTGCTGCACGGGGTTGTGGGCGGGGGCAGGTGTTTCATGGGGTTGTGGGCGGGGAAGGTGTTGCACGGGTTTGTGGGCGGCGGGAAGCGTTGCACGGGTTTATGGGCGGGGGGAGGTGTTTCACGGGATTGTGTGTGGCAGAAATGTTGCACGGCGTTATGGGCAGTGGGAGGTGTTGCACGGGGTTGTGGCTGGTGGGAGGTGTTGCACTGGGTTCGATGCAGGGGGAGGTTTTGCACGAGGTTGTAGGCCGGGAGAGGTGTTGCACGGGGTTGGATGCAGTGGGAGGTGTCGCACGGGATTGTGGGCGGGGGGGGAGGTGCTGCACGGGGTTGTGGGCGGGTGGAGGTGTTGCATGGGGTTGTGGGCGAGGGGAGGTGTTGTCCGGGGCTGTGGGTGATGGGAGGTGTTGCACGGGGTTGTGGGCGTGGGAGGTAAAGCACGGGCATGTGGACCGGGTGAGGTGTTGCACGGGGTTGTGGGCGGTGGGAGGTGTAGCAAGGGGTTGGATGCAGGGGGAGATGTTGCACGGTGTTGTGGGAGGTTGGAGTTGTTGCACGGAGTTGTGGGTTCGGGAGGTGTTACACGGGTTTGGAGGCAGGGGGAGGTATTGCACGGGGTTGTGGGCCGGGAGAGGTGTTGCACGGGGTTGGATGCAGTGATAGATGTTGCACGGGTTTGTGGGTGGTGGGAGGTGTTGCACGGGGTTGTGGGTGATTGGAGGTTTTGCACGGGGTTGTGGGCGGGGGAGGTGTTGCACGGGGTTGTGGATGGTGGGAGGTGTTGCACGGGGTTGCGGACGGTGGGATGTGTTGCACGGGTTTGTGGGCGGGGGTGGCGTTGCACGGGTTTGTGGGTGGGGGGAGGTGTTTCACGGGATTGTGTGTGGCAGAAATGTTGCACGGCGTTATGGGCAGTGGGAGGTGTTGCACGGGGTTGTGGCTGGTGGGAGGTGTTGCACTGGGTTGGATGCAGGGGGAGGTTTTGCACGGGGTTGTGGGCGGTGGGTGGTGTTGCACGGGGTGGTGGGCGGGGAGGTGTTGCACGTGGTTGTGGGTTGGGGAAGTTTTTGCACGGGGTTCTGGGCGGTGGGAGGTGTTGCACAGGGTTCTGGGAGGGGGAAATGTTGCACGTGGTTGTGGGCCGTCGGAGGTGTTGCGCGAGTTGTGTGCGGAGGGAGGTGTTGCACGGGGTTGCGGGCGGGGGAAGGTGTTTCCGTGGTTGTGGGCGGTGGGAGGTGTTGCACGGGGTTGTGGCTGGTGGGAGGTGTTGCACTGGGTTGGATGCAGGGGGAGGTTTTGCACGGGGTTGTGGGCGGTGGGTGGTGTTGCACGGGGTGGTGGGCGGGGAGGTGTTGCACGTGGTTGTGGGTGGGGGAAGTTTTTGCACGGGGTTGTGGGCGGTGGGAGGTGTTGCACAGGGTTCTGGGAGGGGGAAATGTTGCACGTGGTTGTGGGCAGTGGGAGGTGTTGCACGGGGTTGTGGACGGGGATGTGTTGCGCGAGTTTTGCGCGGAGGGAGGTGTTGCACGAGGTTGTGGGCGGGGGAAGGTGTTTCCGTGGTTGTGGGCGGTGGGATGTGTTGCACGGTGTTGTGGGCGTGGGAGGTGTTGCACGGGTTTGGAGGCAAAGGGGAGATGTTGCACGGGGTTGTGGGCGGTGGGAGGAGTTGCACGGGGTTGTGGGCTGTGGCAGGTGTTGCCTGGTCTTATAGGCAGGTGAGGTGTTGCACGTGTTTGTGGGCGGGGGGAGCTTTTGCACGGAGGTGTGGGCAGGGGAGGTGTTGCACACGGTTGTGGGCGGGGGAAGATGTCGCACCGGGTTGTAGGCAAGGGGAAGGTTTTGCACGGGATTGTGGGCGGGGAATTGCTGCACCGGGTTGTGGGCGGGGGCAGGTGTTTCATGGGGTTGTGGGCGGGGAAGGTGTTGCACGGGTTTGTGGGCGGTGGGAGGTGTTGAACGGGGTTGTGGACGGTGGGATGTGTTGCACGGGTTTGTGGGCGGCGGGAAGCGTTGCACGGGTTTATGGGCGGGGGGAGGTGTTTCGCGGGATTGTGTGTGGCAGAAATGTTGCACGGCGTTATGGGCAGTGGGAGGTGTTGCACGGGGTTGTGGCTGGTGGGAGGTGTTGCACTGGGTTGCTTGCAGGGGGAGGTTTTGCACGGGGTTGTGGGCGGTGGGTGGTGTTGCACGGGGTTGTGGGCGGGGGAGGTGTTGCACGTGGTTGTGGGCGGGGGACGTTTTTCAACGTGGTTGTGGGCAGTGGGAGGTGTTGCACGGGGTTGTGGACGGGGAGGTGTTGCCCGAGTTGTGGGCGGAGGGAGGTGTTGCACGGGGTTGCGGGCGGGGGAAGGTGTTTCCGTGGTTGTGGGCGGTGGGAGGTGTTGCACGGTGTTGTGGGCGGGGGAGGTGTTGCACGGGTGTGGAGGCAAAGGGGAGATGTTGCACGGGGTTGTGGGCGGTGGGAGGAGTTGCACTGGGTTGTGTGCGCGGTGAGGTGTTGCACTGGGTTGTGGGCTGTGGCAGGTGTTGCCTGGTCTTCTGGGCAGGTGAGGTGTCGCACGTGTTTGTGGGCGGGGGGAGGTTCTGCACGGGTTGTGGGCAGTGGAGGTGTTGCATACGGTTGTGGGCGGGGGAAGGTGTTGCACGGGGTTGTGGGCAAGGGGAAGGTTTTGCACGGGATTGTGGGCAGGGAATTGCTGCACGGGGTTGTGGGCGGGGGCAGATGTTTCATGGGGTTGTGGGCGGGGAAGGTGTTGCACGGGTTTGTGGGCGGTGGGAGGTGTTGCACAGGATTGTCGGCCGGTGGAGGTGTTGCACGGATTTGGAGGCGCGTGGAGGTGTTGCATGGGGTTGTGGGCCGGGGAAGGTGTTATACGGGGTTGGAGGCAGGGGGAGGTGTTGTACGGGGTTTTGGGCGGGAGAGGTGTTGCACGGTGTTGTGGGCAGGGGTAGGTGCTGCACGGTGTTTTGGGCGGGAAGGGGTTGCACGGGGTTGTGGGCAGGGGGAGGTGTTGCACGGGATTGTGGGCGGTGGAGTTGTTGCACGGGGTTGTGGGCTGGGCGAGGTGTTGCATGGACTTGGAGGCACGGGGAGGTGTTGCACGGGGTTGTGGGCGGGGGAGGTGTTGCATGCGGTTGGATGCAGGGGGAGATGTTGCACGGTGATGTGGGAGGTTGGTGTTGTTGCACGGAGTTGTGGGTTCGGGAGGTGATGCACGGGTTTGGAGGCAGGGGGAGGTGTTGCACGGGGTTGTGGGTGGGGGGAGGTGTTGCATGGGGTTATGGGTGGGGGAAGTGTTGCACGGGGTTATGGGTTCGGGAGGTGTTGCACGGGGTTGTGGGCGATTGGAGGTGTTGCACTGGGTTGGGGCAGGGGAGGTGTTGCACAGCGTTGGATGCAGGGCGAGGTGTTGCACGGGGTTATGGGCGGTGGGAGCTGTTGCATGGGGTTATGGGCGGGGGAAATGTTGCACGGGGTAGTGGACGGGGAGGTGTTGTACGGGGTTGTGGCCCGGGGGATGTGTTGCACGGGGTTGTGGGCGTGGGGAGGTGTTGCTCGGGGCGTGAGCGGGGCAGGTGTTGCACGGGGTTGTGGGCGGGGCAGGTGTTGCACGGGCTTCTGGGCGGAGTGAGGTGTTGCACGGGGTTGTGGGCAGTGGGAGTTGTTTCACGGGGTTGTGGGCCGGGTGAGGTGTTGCACGGAGTTGGCGGCACGGGGATGTGTTGCACGCTGTTGTGGGCGGGGGAGGTGTTGCACGGGGTTGTGGGCGGTGGGAGGTGTTGCAAGGGGTTGTGGGCCGGGGGAGGTGTTGCACAGGTTTGGAGGCAGGGGAAGGCGTCGCACGGGGTTGTGTGCCGGGGGATGTGTTGTACGGGTTTGGATGCAGGGGGAAGTGTTGCACGGGGTTATGGGTTCGGGAGGTCTTGCACGGGCTTGTAGGCAGGGGGAGGTGCTGCACAGGGTTGTGGGCGGGTGGAGGTGTTGCATGGGGTTGTGGGCGAGGGGAGGTGTTGTCCGGGGTTGTGGGTGGTGGGAGGTGTTGCACGGGGTTGTGGGCGTGGGAGGTAAAGCACGGGCATGTGGACCGGGGGAGGTGTTGCACGGGTTTGTGGGCGGTGGGAGGTGTAGCACGGGGCTGGATGCAGGGGGAGATGTTGCACGGTGTTGTGGGAGGTTGGAGTTGTTGCACGGAGTTGTGGGTTCGGGAGGTGTTACACGGGTTTGGAGGCAGGGGGAGGTGTTGCACGGGGTTGTGGGCGGGGGAGGTGTTTCACGGGGTTGTGGGTGGGGGAGATGTTGCACGGATTTGTGGGTGGTGGGAGGTGTTGCACGGGGTTGTGGGTGATGGGAGGTGTTGCACGGGGTTGTGGGTGATGGGAGGTGTTGCACGGGGTTGTGGGCGGGGGAAGGTGTTTCCGTGGTTGTGGGCGGTGGGAGGTGTTGCACGGTGTTGTGGGCGGGGGAGGTGTTGCACGGGGTTGTGGGCAAGGGGAAGGTTTTGCACGGGATTGTGGGCGGGGAATTGTTGCACGGGGTTGTGGGCGGGGGCAGGTGTTTCATGGGGTTGTGGGCGGGGAAGGTGTTGCACGGGTTTGTGGGCGGTGGGAGGTGTTGCACAGGGTTGTGGACGGTGGAGGTGTTGCACGGAGTTGGAGGCACGTGGAGGTGTTGCATGGGGTTGTGGGCCGGGAAGGTGTTATACGGGGTTGGAGGCAAGGGGCGGTGTTGTACGGGTTTGGAGGCAGGGGGAGGTGTTGCACGGGGTTTTGGGCGGGAGAGGTGTTGCACGGTGTTGTGGGCAGGGGGAGGTGCTGCACGGTGTTTTGGGCGGGAAGGGGTTGCACGGGGTTGTGTGCAGGGAAGATGTTGCACGGGGTTGTGGGTGGGGGAGATGTTGCACGGGTTTGTGGGTGGTGGGAGGTGTTGCACGGGTTTGTGGGTGGTGGGAGGTTTTGCACGGTGTTGTGTGCGGGGGAGGTGTTGCACGGGGTTGTGGGCAAGGGGAAGATTTTGCACGGGATTGTGGGCGGGGAATTGTGGCACGGGGTTGTGGGCGGGGGCAGGTGTTTCATGGGGTTGTGGGCGGGGAAGGTGTTGCACAGTTTTGTGGGCAGTGGGAGGTGTTGCACAGGTTTGTGGGCGGTGGGAGGTGTTGCACAGGGTTGTCGGCCGGTGGAGGTGTTGCACGGAGTTGTGGGCAGGGGGAGGTGCTGCACGGGTTTGTGGGTGGTGAGAGGTGTTGCACGGGGTTGTGGGTGGGGGAGATGTTGCACGGGTTTGTGGGTGGTGGGAGGTGTTGCACGGGGTTGTGGGTGGTGGGAGGTTTTGCACGGGGTTGTGTGCCGGGGAGCTGTTGCACGGGTTTGTGGGCAGGGGGAGGTGTTGAACGGGGTTGTGGACGGTGGGATGCGTTGCACGTGTTTGTGGGCGGGGGAGGCGTTGCACGGGTTTGTGGGCGGGGGGAGTTGTTTCACGGGATTGTGTGTGGCAGAAATGTTGCAGGGCGTTATGGGCAGTGGGAGGTGTTGCACGGGGTTGTGGCTGGTGGGAGGTGTTGCACTGGGTTCGATGCAGGGGGAGGTTTTGCACGGGGTTGTGGGCGGTGGGTGGTGTTGCACGGGGTTGTGGGCGGGGGAGGTGTTGCACGTGGTTGTGGGCGGGGGAAGTTTTTGCACGGGGTGTGGGCGGTGGGAGGTATTGCACAGGGTTCTGGGAGGGGGAAATGTTGCACGTGGTTGTGGACAGTGGGAGGTGTTGCACGGGGTTGTGGACGGGGCGGTGTTGCGCGAGTTGTGGGCGGAGGGAGGTGTTACACGGGATTGTGGGCGGGGGAATGTGTTTCCGTGGTTGTGGGCGGTGGGAGGTGTTGCACGGTGTTGTGGGCGGGGGAGGTTTGCATGGGTTTGGAGGCAAAGGGGAGATGTTGCACGGGGTTGTGGGCGGTGGGAGGAGTTGCACTGGGTTGTGTGCGTGGTGAGGTGTTGCACGGGGTTGTGGGCTGTGGCAGGTATTGCCTGGTCTTATGGGCAGGTGAGGTGTAGCACGTGTTTGTGGGCGGGAGGAGCTTTTGCACGGGGTTGTGGGCGGGGAAGGTGTTGCACGGGTTGTTGGCCGGTGGAGGTGTTGCACGGCGTTGGAGGCACGTGGAGGTGTTGCATGGGGGTGCGGGCCGGCGAAGGTGTTATACGGGGTTGGAGGCAAGGGGAGGTGTTGTACGGGTTTGGAGGCAGGGGGTGGTGTTGCACGGGGTTTTGGGCGGGAGAGGTGTTGCACGGTGTTGTGGGCAGGGGGAGGTGCTGCACGGTGTTGTGGGCGGGAAGGGGTTGCACGAGGTTGTGGGCGGGGGCAGATGTTGCACGGGGTTGTGGGCGGTGGAGTTGTTGCACGGGGTTGTGGGCGGTGGAGTTATTGCACGGGGTTGTGGGCGGGGCGAGGTGTTGCATGGGCTTGGAGGCACGGGGAGGTGTTGAACGGAGTTGTGGGCGGGGGAGGTGTTGCACGCGGTTGGATGCAGGGGGAGATGTTGCACGGTGTAGTGGGGGGGTTGGAGTTGTTGCACGGAGTTGTGGGTTCGGGAGGTGATGCACGGGTTTGGAGGCAGGGGGAGGTGTTGCACCGGGTTGTGGGCAGGGAAGGTGTTGCACTGGGTTGTGGGCAGGGGAGGTGTTGCACGGGGTAATGGTCGGTGGGGGGTGTTGCACGGGGTTGTGGGTGGGGGGAGGTGTTGCATGGGGTTATGGGCGGGGGAAGTGTTGCACGGGGTTGTGGGTTCGGGAGGTGTTGCACTGGGTTGTGGGCAGGGGAGGTGTTGTACGGCGTTGGATGCAGGGGGAGGTGTTGCACGGGGTTATGGGCGATGGGAGGTGATGCACGGCGTTGTGGGCGGGGGGAGGTGTTGCATGGGGTTATGGGCGGGGGAAATGTTGCACGGGGTAGTGGACGGGAGGTGTTGTACGGGGTTGTGGACGGGGCAGGTGTTGCACGGGGTTGTGGGCGGGCAGGTGTTGCACGTGGTTGTGGGCGGTGGGAGTTGTTGCACGGGGTTGTGGGCTGGGGGTGGTGTTGCACGGGATACTGGGCGGTGGGAGGTGTTGCACGGGGTTGTGCGCGGTGCAGGTGTTGCACGTGGTTGGATGCAAGGGGAGATGTTGCACGGTGTTGTGGGAGGTTGGAGTTGTTGCACGGAGTTGTGGGTTCGGGAGGTGTTACACGGGTTTGGAGGCAGGGGGAGGAGCTCCACGGGGCTGTGGGCGGGGGAGGTGTTTCACGGGGTTGTGGGTGGGGGAGGTGTTGCACGGGGTTGTGGGCGGGAGGAGTTGTTGCACGGGGTTGTGGGCGGGGCAGCTGTTGCACGGGGATGTGGGCAGGGGGAGGTGTTGAACGGGGTCGTGGACGGTGGGATGTGTTGCACGGGTTTGTGGGCGGGGGGAGGCGTTGCACGGGTTTGTGGGAGGGGGAAGGTGTTGCACGGGATTGTGGGCCGGAGAAGGTGTTGTACGGGGTTGTGGGTGGGGGAAGGTGTTGCACAGGGTTGTGGGCGGTGGGAGGTGTTGCACGGGTTTGTGGGCGGTGGGAGGTATTGCACTGGGTTGTGGGCACGTGGAAGTGTTGCACGGAGGTGGAGCCGTGTGGAGGTGTTGCACGTGGTTGTGGGCGGGGAGGTGTTGCGCGAGTTGTTGGCGGAGGGAGGTGTTGCAGGGGTTGTGGACGGGGAGGTGTTGCAGGGGTTGTGGACGGGGAGGTGTTGCAGGGGGTTGTGGACGGGGAGGTGTTGCAGGGGTTGTGGACGGGGAGGTGTTGCAGGGGTTGTGGACGGGGAGGTGTTGCACGGGGTTGTGGACGGGGAGGTGTTGCAGGGGTTGTGGACGGGGAGGTGTTGCAGGGGTTGTGGACGGGGAGGTGTTGCAGGGGTTGTGGACGGGGAGGTGTTGCACGGGGTTGTGGACGGGGAGGTGTTGCAGGGGTTGTGGACGGGGAGGTGTTGCAGGGGTTGTGGACGGGGAGGTGTTGCAGGGGTTGTGGGCTGGGGGAGGTGTTGCACGGTCTTATGGGCAGGTGAGGTGTTGCACGTGTTTGTGGGCGGGGGGAGGTTTTGCACGGGGTTGTGGGCAGGGGGAGTTGTTGCACGGGGTTGTGGGCGGTGGAGTTGTTGCACGGGGTTGTGGGCGGGGCGAGGTGTTGCATAGGCTTGGAGGCACCGGGAGGTGTTGCACGGCGTTGTGGGCGGGGGAGGTGTTGCACACGGTTGGATGCAAGGGGAGATGTTGCACGGTGTAGTGGGAGGTTGGAGTTGTTGCACGGAGTTGTGGGTTCGGGAGGTGATGCACGGGTTTGGAGGCAGGGGGAGGTGTTGCACGGGGTTGTGGGCGGGAGGAGTTGTTGCACGGGGATGTGGGCGGGGGGAGGTGTTGAACGGGGTCGTGGACGGTGGGATGTGTTGCACGGGTTTGTGGGCGTGGGGAGGCGTTGCACGAGTTTTTGGGCGGGGGGAGGTGTTTCACGGGATTGTGGGTGGCGGAAATGTTGCACGGGGTTATGGGCAGTGGGAGGTGTTGCACAGGGTTGTGGCTGGTGGGAGGTGCTGCACTGGGTTGGATGCAGGGGGAGGTTTTGCACGGGGTTGTGGGCGGTGGGTGGTGTTGCACGGGGTTGTGGTCGGTGGAGTTATTGCACTGGGTTGTGGGCGGTAGGTGGTGTTGCACGGGGTTGTGGGCGGTGGCAGGATTTGCACGGGGTTGTGGGCGAGGGGAGGTGTTGCATGAGGTTGTGTCCGGGGGGGGGGGGATGTTGCACGGGGTTGGATGCATTGGGAGGTGTTGCACGGGGTTGTGGGCGGTGGGTGGTGTTGCATGGGATTCTGGTCGGAGGAGGTGTTGCACGGGGTTGTGGGCGGTCGGAGATGTTTCACGGGGTTGTGGGCGGGGGAGGTGTTGCACGGGGTTGTGGGGGGTGGCGATGTTGCTCGCGTTGAGGTCGGGAGGAGGTGTTGCACAGGGTTGTGGACGGGAGATGTGTTGCATGGGGTTGGATGCAGGGGGAGGTGTTGCACGGGTTTGTGGGCGGTGGGAGATGTTGCACGGCGTTCTGGGAGGGGAAAATGTTGCACGGGGTTCTGGGCAGTGGGAGGTGTTGCACGGCGTTGTGGGCGGAGGGAGGTGTTGCACGGGGTTGTGGGCGGGGGAAGATGTTGCCGTGGTTGTGGGTGGTGGGAGGAGTTGCACGGGGTTGTGGGCGGGGGGAGGTGTTGCACGGGGTTGGAGGCGGTGGGAGGTGTTGCACGGGGTTGTGGGCGGTGGGAGGTGTTGCACGGGGTTGTGGGCGGTGGGTGGTGTTGCACGGGGTTGTGGGCGGTGGGAGGTGTTGCACGGGCTTATGGGCAGATGAGGTGTTGCACGTGTTTGTGGGCGGGGGAGGTGTTGCACACGGTTGTGGGCGGGGGAAGGTGTTGCACGGGGTTGTGGGCAAGGGGAAGGTTTTGCACGGGATTGTGGGCGGGGAATTGTTGAACGGGGTGGTGGGCGGGGGCAGTTGTTTCACGGGGTTGTGGGCGGGGAAGGTGTTGCACGGGTTTGTGGGCGGTGGGAGGTGTTGCACCGGGTTGTCGGCTGGTGGAGGTGTTGCACGGAGTTGGAGGCCTGTGGAGGTGTTGCATGGGGTTGTGGGCCGGGGGAAGGTGTTATACGCGGTTGGAGGCAAGCGGAGGTGTTGTACGGGGTTGGAGCCGGGGTGAGGTGTTGCACGTGGTTTTGGGCGGGAGAGGTGTTGCACGGTGTTGTGGGAGGTTGGAGTTGTTGCACGGAGTTGTGGGTTCGGGAGGTGTTACACGGGTTTGGAGGCAGGGGGAGGAGCTCCACGGGGTTGTGGGCGGGGGAGGTGTTTCACGGGGTTGTGGGTGGTGGGAGGTGTTACACGGGGTTGTGTGCGGGGGAGGTGTTGCACGGGGTTGTAGGCGGGAGGAGTTGTTGCACGGGGTTGTGGGCGGGGCAGCTGTTGCACGGGGATGTGGGCAGGGGGAGGTGTTGAACGGGGTCGTGGACGGTGGGATGTGTTGCACGGGTTTGTGGGCGGGGGAAGGTGTTGCACGGGATTGTGGGCCGGAGAAGGTGTTGTACGCGGTTGTGGGTGGGGGAAGGTGTTGCACAGGGTTGTGGGCGGTGGGAGGTGTTGCCCAGGGTTGTGTGCGGGCGATGTGTTGCACGGGGTTGTGGGCGGTGGGAAGTGTTGCACGGGGTTATGGGCGGGGGAGCTGTTGAGCGGGGATGTGGGCAGGGGGAGGTGTTGAACCGGGTTCTGGACAGTGGGATGTGTTGCACGGGTTTGTTGGCGGGGGGAGGTGTTGCACGGGTTTGTGGGCGGGGTGAGGTGTTTCACGGGATTGTGAGTGTCGGAATTGTTGCACGGGGTTATGGGCAGTGGGAGGTGTTGCACGGGGTTGTGGCTGGTGGGAGGTGTTGCACTGGGTTGGATGCAGGGGTAGGTTTTGCACGGGGTTGTGTGCGGTGGGTGGTGTTGCACGGGGTTGTGGTCGGTGGAGTTATTGCACTGGGTTGTGGGCGGTAGGTGGTGTTGCACGGGGTTGTGGGCGGTGGCAGGATTTGCACGGGGTTGTGGGCGAGGAGAGGTGTTGCATGAGGTTGTGGCCGGGGGGGATGTTGCACGGGGTTGGATGCATTGGGAGGTGTAGCACGGGGTTGTGGGCGGTGGGTGGTGTTGCATGGGATTCTGGGCGGAGGAGGTGTTGCACGGGGTTGTGGGCGGTCGGAGATGTTTCACGGGGTTGTGGGCGGGGGAGGTGTTGCACGGGGTTGTGGGGGGTGGCGATGTTGCTTGCGTTGAGGTCGGGAGGAGGTGTTGCATAGGGTTGTAGACGGGAGATGTGTTGCATGGGGTTGGATGCAGGGGGAGGTGTTGCACGGGTTTGTGGGCGGTGGGAGATGTTGCACGGCGTTGTGGAAGGGGAGGTGTTGCACGGGGTTGTGGGTGGAGGGAGGAGTTGCACGGGGTTGTGGGCGGGGGAGGTGTTGCACGGGGTTGGATGCAAGGGGAGATGTTGCACGTGGTTGTGGGCGGTGGCAGGTTTTGCACGGGGTTGTGGGCGGGGGAAAGATTTGCATGGGATTGTGGGCGGGGAAATGTTGCACAGGGTTGTGGGCGGGAGAGGTGTTACACGGGGTTGTGGGCGGGGGAATGTTTTACACGGGGTTCTGGGAGGGGGAAATGTTGCACGGGGTTGTGGGCAGTGTGAGGTGTTGCACGGGGTTGTGGACGGGCAGGTGTTGCACGGGTTGCCGGCGGAGGGAGGTGTTGCACGGGGTTGGAGGCCAGGGGAGATGTTGCACGGAGTTGTGGGCGGTGGGAGGTGTTGCACGGGCTTATGGGCAGATGAGGTGTTGCACGTGTTTGTGGGCGGGGGAGGTGTTGCACAGGGTTGTGGGCGGGGGAGGTGTTGCACATGGTTGTGGGCGGGGGAAGGTGTTGCACGGGGTTGTGGGCAAGGGGAAGGTTTTGCACGGGTTTGTGGGCGGTGGGAGGTGTTGCACCGGGTTGTCGGCCGGTGGAGGTGTTGCACGGAGTTGGAGGTGTTGCATGGGGTTGTGGGCCGGGGGAAGGTGTTATACGGGGTTGGAGGCAAGCGGAGGTGTTGTACGGGGTTGGAGCCGGGGTGAGGTGTTGTACGGTGTTGTGGGCGGGAAGGGGTTGCACGAGGTTGTGGGCAGGGGGAGATGTTGCACGGGGTTGTGGGCGGTGGAGTTGTTGCACGGGGTTGTGGGCGGGGCGAGGTGTTGCATGGGCTTGGAGGCACGGGGAGGTGTTGCACGGAGTTGTGGGCGGGGGAGGTGTTGCACGCGGTTGGATGCAGGGGGAGATGTTGCACGGTGTTGTGGGAGGTTGGAGTTGTTGCACGGAGTTGTGGGTTAGGGTGGTGTTACACGGGTTTGGAGGCAGGGGGAGGTGTTGCACGGGGTTGTGGGCAGGGGAGGTGTTGCACTGGGTTGTGGGCAGGGGAGGTGTTGCACGGGGTTATGGTCGGTGGGAGGTGTTGCACGGGGTTGTGGGTGGGGGGAGGTGTTGCATGGGGTTATGGGCGGGGGAAATGTTGAACGGGGTTGTGGGTTCGGGAGGTGTTGCATGGGGTTGTGGGCGATCGGAGGTGTTGCACTTTGTTGTGGGCAGGGGAGGTGTTGCACGGGGTTATGGGCGGTGGGAGGTGTTGCACTGGGTTCTGGGCAGGGGAGGTGTTGCACGGGGTTGGATGCAGGGGGAGGTGTTGCACGGGGTTGTGGGCAGGGGAGGTGTTGCACGGGGTTATGGTCGGTGGGAGGTGTTGCACGGGGTTGTGGGTGGGGGGAGGTGTTGCATGGGGTTATGGGCGGGGGAAATGTTGCACGGGGTTGTGGGTTCTGGAGGTGTTGCACGGGGTTGTGGGCGATCGGAGGTGTTGCACTTTGTTGTGGGCAGGGGAGGTGTTGCACGGGGTTGGATGCAGGGGGAGGTGTTGCACGGGGTTATGGGCGGTGGGAGGTGTTGCACTGGGTTCTGGGCAGGGGAGGTGTTGCACGGGGTTGGATGCAGGGGGAAGTGTTGCACGGAGGTGTGGGTGGGGGAGGTATAGCACGGGCTTGTGGACCGGGGGAGATGTTGTACGGGGTTATGGGCGGTGGGAGGTGTACCACGGGGTTGTGGGCGGTGGGAGGTGTAGCACGGGGTTGTGGGCGGGGGAGGTGTAGCACGGGGTTGTGGGCGAGGGGAGGTGTTGCATCGGATTGTGGGCCAGGGAGGTGTTGCACGGGGTTGTGGGCGGTGGGAGGTGTTGCACGGGGTTGTGAGACGGGGTAGGTGTTGCACGGGGTTGTGGGCGAGGGAGGCGTAGCATGGGGTTGTGGGCCGGGGAGGTGTTGCACGGGGTTGTGGGCGGGGGAGGTGTTGCATGGGGTTGTGGGCCGGGGAGGTGTTGCACTGGGTTGTGGGCGGTTGGAGGTGTTGCACGGGGTTGTGGGCGGGAAAGTGTTGCACGCTGTTGTGGGCCGGGGAGATGTTGCACGGGGTTGTGGGCGTGGGGTGGTGTTGCATTCGATTGTGTGCCGGGGGAGGTTTTGCACGGGGCTTTGGGCGGGGGAAGGTGTAGCACGGCATTGTGCGCCAGGAGGTGTTGCACGGGGTTGTGGGCGGTGGGAGGTGTTGCACGGGGTTGTGGTCTGTGGGAGGTGTTGCACGGGGTTGGAGGCAGTGTCGGGGGCGGGCGTTGTCTCGTGCACTGTTTCCTGCTGCAGTCTCTTGAATGCGGAGCAGGCATTAAAAACTCCGAGCCCCGGGGAAAGGCATTTTATCGATTCACTAAATAATCGATTAGCCAAACCAAATGGTGCCCACCCATCACGTTGGGATAATCAACGCCCCCCTGTATTGAACAAAACCCTTACACATACACACACATCATCTCACAGACTTGTACTTCATCACACTCGCACACAATCTAACAAGCACGCAAACACGCACACTCTCACACTCGGAAGGAAACAGTTTCTCTCGCTCCCTGACACACACACACACACGTCGTTCTGTGGGTGAATTTGCATTTGCAGAATTGTATTGAACAACAATTGGGCGGCACGGTGGCATAGTGCCTCGCAGTGCCAGAGACCCGGGTTCCATTCCTGGGTCTGTGTGGAGTTTGCACATTCTTCCTGTTACTGCGTGGGTTTCCTCCCACAGTCCAAAAAAGTGCAGGTTAGGTGAATTGGCCATGCTAAATTGCCTGTAGTGTTAGGTGAAGGGGTAAATGTAGAGAAATGGGTCTGGGTAGGTTGCTTTTCAGAGGGTCGGTTGGACGTGTTGGGCCGAAGGGCCTGTTTCTGCACTGTAAGTAATCTTAAAAAAAAACAATATTGTGCTCATTGAGAACGTGACTAAACTGGTGGTGGTGTCTATGTATTTCAGTAAGGAGCTTGAGAAGCTTCCCCATGGTCGGCTCTTTCACAAAATATGGAGGCATGGGATTGAAGGTGATTTAACAGGTTGGATCAGAAATTGGCGAAGTGAAAAAAACTAGAGGGTGCTGATTGATGGGAAATATTCATTCAGTTTCTAGTGGCATACTGCAAGAATGTGTTTTGGTTCAACTGTTGTTTGTCATTTGTATAAATGTCCTGGATGAGAGGACAGAAGGACATTTAGGTCGGTAGAGTTGTCAATAGTTTTGAAGGATATTGCAGGTTTCAGAGAAACATAGATAAGCTGCACATCTGGGCCGAGAAGTGACAAATGGAGTTTAATGCTTCAAAGTGTAAGGTGATTCACTTTGGAAGGAGTAACAAGAATGCAGAGAACTGGGCTAATGGTAAGATTCTTGGTAGTGTCGATGAACAGAGAGGTCTCGGAGTCCAGATATATAGACCCATGAAAGTTGTTCCACAGGTTGATAGGGTTGTTAAGAAGGCATACGGTGTGTTAGCTTTTATTGGTAGAGGGATTGAGTTTTAGAGCTACGAGGTCATGTTGCAGTTGTACAAAACTCTGACGCAGTCACATTTGGAGTATTGCATACAGTTCTGATCCCCATATTATAGGAAAGATGTGGAAGCTTTGGAAAGTGTTCAGAGGAGATATACCAGAACGTTACCTGGAAGGAGGGAAGGTTTTAAGAGAAAAGGCTGAGGGATGTTAGAGAGAAGAGGTTTGAGTTGTGACTTCATCGAAGCTTATGAAATAATCAGAGGGTTTCATAGGTTGGACAATGAGACCCGCTTTCCTAGAATGGTAAGGGGTGGCATGAGCGGTCATAGCTTTAAATTCAGGGGTATTAGATAGAGGACAGATGTCAGAAATCGTTTCTTTTGTAAAGAGTGCTAGGGGTATGGATCGCACTGCCTGTAGCAGTAGTAGACTCCCCAACTTTTAAGGGCATTTAAATGGTCATTGGATAGGCAAATGGATGAAAATGGAATAGTGTAGGTTCTATGGGCTTCAGTTGGGTTCCACAGGTAAGCACAACATCGACAGCCAAAGGGTCTGTTCTGTGCTCTAATGCTCAATGTTCTATTTTCTATTTGAAGAAACGTTTTATCTTGCCCAAAAAGCACACAACCTGTAAACAGTCCATGCAGGCAGTTGTTCCAAACTTTTTAAAATATAAATTACTACTTTGGAAATAGAACCTGTCTGGCTCAAAATTGGGATACAGACAGACTGTAACCTCACAATTTTAATACATTGTCTGAGCTGAGATGTCACTTTTTTCGTAAAACCCGAAGTTACCTCGAGAGTATGACTTTTAAAACTGCTGGAATCTTGTAATAATGTATCAAAACCTGCAACGTATTCTAAAAAAATGCAAGTTAACATCAATGTAGGTTTGTTCAATATCTCGTTTTAATTGCATGTCACTGTGATCTTTTGCTTTCAATTCTGTATCTTCTGATCCTGCCCCACGAGTCACACTCCATAAGCGAGTAATTCCAAATAGACCCACTGCAATATAACACGGTCCTGTGTGATTTTTAACACTGTTAAACAGGGAAGCCACATCCCCGTGTTGAGGAGAACAGTTCTCAGAGAGACATTTAACAACCAGAATATCGTTACCAAATGGTCAGAATCAATACTATTACAACTCTGACATGAGATCATAGCATGGAGGGGTATGATATTTGGTATCAATAATAGCGTATACGCATTTTGATGTGTTTGTTATTAACCGAATGTGATTCACATATTCCAATAAACTTTAAAAAAACATCTGTTCTGTCACAACTGGGATTTAAATTACTGTCGTCATCTATTTATTCAAATTCTTGAAAAACAATTGGAGTGCGCTGTGACAATCCCCCGGGCAATGCCAGCAGCTATAAATAAAAAACTTTGTGAAATATTGCATCATTTATTAATACGGAGAGAGATTGCTAGGACAAAAATATTCTTGAGAAAATGCATCTTCCAATTCAGAAGGCACAGCAAATATTTTACACCGTCCTTCCAATTCCAACAATTCCTGGTGAGTGCGTTGTGTCATTGAATGTGTGTAAATCTGTCTTGAGCATTCCCTACGTTTTAACGCTGCAATTGAAAGTGACACATGGGCATTTTGGGGCACTCTCAAACATGGGTAGATGATCTGTGGTCTAGTCTCAGATTACAGATTACCGTGCAGAATCGCCTTCACTACAGACCCGGAAGAATTTGCTTGAGTAATTGAAATTTCCATTTTATAATTCAGTTTGTCGCGCGACAAATATCCAATTCAATTGGAGACTACAGAGAGTTTCGATGAAATTAAGTAAAATACTCACTTTCGTTTTTTCGTGTGAACAACCGTTAGGTTTCTCTATTTATCTGAAGTTAATAGTTAATTTATAGGTATTTCTGCAAGCACACATTTTTTCCCTTCAAAAAACCGTGATTATATACTGGCCCGAGGTTGAATGGGTTTATGCACAATAAACGTTTGTTGCTATTTTCTGATTGAATGCAACCTCGCATTCTGGAATCTGAGTTTAAGGAAAACACCATTAATTGAGAAACAATTTTACTACACTTTTAATTGTGAGTCATTTCTTTTATCCCTTGGAACACCCTGAAACTGGGTGTGTGTATAGATCTGTGTTCATGAGAAGTGACCCAGAGAATTAGTCAATTCGACTACCATGATCTAAAAAGTTCTTGTTCATCCCAGACCAGAATGTTGGAATAAAGGAAGCCCTGAAGTGTTTACCAAAAGCTGAGGAGATTGACGCTCAGCTGTGTGTTAGATTCCCGAAGAAACTACTGCAGTTCCGCTCTAAGAGTGGAAATCGCAACTGACATGACAAAGTGTAAAATCCAGGTTTTCTGGGGTCAGTATTATACGAGAGGTGTTTTTTGAACTGCATCAGTGGTGGCGATCTGTATACATTATATGTTTTTTTTTCAATTTATCGGGTGTTTCCAAATTAATGAGGTTATAGATTTACTGTGTGCTCAACGCGTCTGAACTTTGTTATGAGTAAACAATTTGCATTATTCTGTTTTATCATCATTGTTTGGTACTGAACTGCTGTTTTGTTGTTGAAATAAAATTTGAGCATTGTCTGTTTACGAGTTGTCTAGAGATCATGTTGTTCAAAACCAAAACAAATACCGTTCTGATCCATCACGTTCTATTCAGGTCCCACTTCTGGCTTGTACTGCAGTTAATTCAGATCATATCAGACCGAAGAAATGTTGTTAAACTCATACTCTAACTTCTGAGAGACTGATTAACTTATCCCACACCACCGTCCAGCCGTCCAGGTCCAGTACATAGCCCAGACTTTGACCAGACATCTTCTCTGGGAATCAATTCCATATTTACTCTTTCCCAAACGACTCCTCCCTTACCCTGGATGTTATCCAACCTGAAACAAACCGCTCCCATTCCTGCAAAACCTGTAACTCTGCTAACACTTAAATCAGTGGGTAGATTACCGCTGCAACGTTGTGCACAGTTGTCGTCACAGCTGTACAGGAAGAGCAGAATTTCACTGGGATGAACACACAGTAGACTTACAACCAAATTACCAGCACTTGGAAATTAGAACAGCATTGAGGGAAGATTGGATAGCGCTAGACTTGTTTTCTGGAGAGCAGAAGAGAATGAGAGTTGATGTAATTGAGGTGTACAAACTCAGAAGGGTTTTGATACAGACCTGTTACCCCTAACGGAATGGAGCATTTATCACGGGACACAGATTGAGGCTCACTGCTGAAGGATCATACGGTTCATGAAGGCTAACCCTTCCATCCAGACAGTCGTGGTGTGTCTGGACCTCATTTCCCAGTTTGGGGTCGTGAGGTGGCAATTCTCAACGTATTTAAATGCAACCAGAATCTTGCATTGAAATGTATTAACCAAGAAGACTGTGAACTAGGTATTGGACATTGGAATGAGAATAGGAAGCTGGTTCAATTTCCTTTGAGGGAAAATCAAGGACTGCAGATGCTGAAAACCAGAGTCCAGATTAGAGTGGTGCTGGAAAAGCATAGCAGGTCAGGCAGCATCCAAGGAGCAGGAAAATCGACGTTTCAGGCAAAAGGCGTTCATCAGGAATAAAATGCAGCACCTGTCCTTCGTTTGCAATTATCAGTTCTTGTCTGCGGAAAAACAGAATTAAACATTTGAGTCGAGTAACCCTTCTTCAGAAGAACATTTCTCTGTGCAGTGATTCCAGTCACGAAACATTAACTCTATTTTTCTCTTCACCGATGCTGCCATATCTGTTGAGTTTCTCAAACTACTTTTGCTTCTGTTCCACTTTTCCAGGATAAACATCTATTTGATTTAGGATGGCAACGTTCAACCTCCTAACAAGCCTCACAGAAGCACTTCCTGGAATCATAGGAGCTGACCACACAGAAGAGGTAATCCGTTCCGTCAGGCTTATGCTATCAAAGCTGCACTAAAGCTGCAGTCGTCCTAGTTTCCACAACCAGGTTAATCGCCTCGAAGGTTATGACACTTCGAGTCCTCATCCAAACAGTCCTTAAATGTTGGGAGGTATATTGCCTCAGCTACCACCCCATACAGTGCATTCCAAATCCCCAACCCTCTCTGGGTGAAAGCCGTTCCCGCAAATCCCCTCTGTCTTTTATTTGAAAAACATGCTCCCTTGACTTCTCTGCACAGATCGAATAAAACAGAAAAGAGTGCCCAGGCCAGAAATGATTTCGGCTTGCAGATGTCCTTTTGAGATCTGCCATTGAAAACTTCCCAATTGACGCATTCATTTGCTGACTACATCTATTGATCTCTAGGCAGACTCAGATAATGTTTGATCAGTAATTTTCAACTCCAGTTTTATCTTCTGTCTCCTACAGTTAATTTCCTGGTGGTTTTGATTCTCACGCGAGGGAAATGTGGACTCTCTAAGTGTACAACGCGCTGCCTGTTGGCTATGGCAACATCGGATCTAGTGTTCATTTTCATAAACATCATACTAAGGCGATTCAGTCTGTATTACTTTCAAAAGTCTCTGCTGGACATCACCACTGTGTGCAGTATCATCTTTGTCCTGGTTCGTGCAGCCACAGACTGTTCCATCTGGTTCACTGTCCTTTTCTCCTTTGATCGTTTTGTGGCCATTTGCTGTCTGAAAATGAAGAGAAAATTTTGGACAGAGAAAGACTTGTCTGTGGCTCTAACGACAATTGGCATTCTGCTCTGTTCAAAATGTATTCCTTTTTATTTTGTGTTTAAACCTAAGCAGATAATTAACAACATTCCACGGTTTTGCGGAGTAAAATTAAAGTATTATGGAGACCCCAGGTGGCTGGGATTTAAGTGGTTTGATATCGTTTTAACCCCTTTCATCCCATTCGTGTTAATTCTTTTGATGAACACTCTGACGGTGAGGCGTGTTTTGGTGGCCAAACGACTCCGCAAGACTCTTACGGGTCTTGGCACGAGAGAGAATCAGGGAGACACAGAGATGGACAGCCGAAGAAAGCCGATAATTTCCCTCTTCACCATATCCATCAGCTTTATACTTCTGTGGTTAGTGTATGGTATAACCTTCTTATCCCAAGGCTTTAATGGAACAAGAGACTATTTTGGGAAGGCAAGTATTTTACCGTATGTTGGGGATATGCTCAAGGATTTCAGCTGCAGCACAAACACATTATTTTATGCAGTGACTATGTTCAAGTTCAGAGAGAAGGTGAGGAATGCGGTGCAACAACTGGTCAAGTAAAATCTTCACTTCAGGATGTCAGCAAAACAACTGGTAGTTCCAAATGTGATCGCAGCATTCCCATTTCAGGACTAACATATGTCTGGCCAGGATACCATCAGGACAAAGTAAGGACTGCAGATGCTGTAGGTCAGAGTTGAGAGTGTCGTGCTGGAAAAGCACAGCAAATCAGCCAGGATCCGAAGAGCAGGAGAATCAATGTTTCGAACAAAGCCCTTCATCAGAAATTGAGGGATGATGCCCGAAAGGTCGAATCTCCTGCTCCTGTAAGATTACACAGGAAACATATTGATTATATTCCAGTATGTAACTCACTCTCGGGAATCTGTTCTTCTCAATATAAACCACCCTGAACATATTGATTATGTTCCAGTCTGTAACGCATTCCTGGGTATCTGTCATTCGATATAAGAACACTACTGACTACACCGATTAGATTTCATGCTGGGACAATGTTTTACCCATTAACTTACCATCTCTACATTTAAATATCCTACTGTCAAACCCTCTCCTTTGGTCAGTGTGTATTTGTCTGTCTGTTTCACTCTACTCTCCCAGAATATCAGTAAATTGCCATATTCATATTGAATTGGTTCATGGTGTGGGTGGAGGGGGTCAATTATCAAGAGACACAGGCACAAAGTGCGGTGGGGGGAGGGGGGACGTTTAAAAGAGATGTGCAAGGCAGGTTCTTTACACAAAGGGTGGTGTGTGCCTGGAACGCGCTGCCAGAGGAGGTGGTGGAAGCAGACACAATAACAGCATTCAGGATGCACCTGGATGAATACAGAAATAGGAAGGGAATAGAGAGATTTGGATGTTCTAAGTGAAGGCAGCTTTAGTATGGAAGGGCAAGGTGTGGCAGTGCATACTTGGAGGGCCAAAGGGCCTGTTCCTGTGCTGTATTGTTCTTTGTTCTTATGTTCACAGTTATTTGAAAGTGGAGTTGCAGGTAGATTGGACAGTGAAGAAGGTCTTTGGTATACTTGCCTTTATTGGTCAGTGCATTGAGATTAGGATTTGGGGGCGTCATACTGCGACTGTACAGGACATTGGTTAGGCCACGTGTGGAATACTGCGTGCAATTTTGGTCTCCCTGCTACAGGAAGGATGTTGTGAAACGTGAAAAGGTTCAGAAAAGGTTTAGAAGGATGTTGCCAGAGTTAGAGCTTTTCAGCTACAAGGAGAGGCTGAACAGGCTAGGGCAGCTTTCCCTGGAGCACCGGAGGCAGAGGGGTGACCTTATAGTGGTTTAAAAAATCATGAGAGGCATGGAGGGTAAATAGTCAAGATCTTTTCCCCGGGATGGGGGAGTCCAGAACTAAACAGTATAGGTTTAGGTTGAGAGGGGAAAGGTATAGAGCGACCCAAGGGGCAACTTAGTCATGCAAGGGTGATGTGTGTATGGAATGAGCTGCCAGAGGGAATGGTGGAGACTGGTACAATTGCAACATTTCAAAGGCATTTGGATGGGTAAATGAATTTGGAAGGTTTCGAGGGACATGGGCCAAGGCAAAAGTGAGGACTGCAGATGCTGGAAATCAGAGTCGAGATTAGAGTGTTGCTGGAGATGCACAGCAGGTCACGCAGCATTCGAGGAGTTGGAAAATCGATGTTTCAGGCAAAAGCCCTTCATCAGGATATGAGCCAAGTGCTGGCAAATCGTTAGGTTTGGATATCTGGTTGTTCAGTTGGACCGAAGGGTCTTCTTCCGTGCTGTCCAATTCTGTCTCTGGGACTCTGTGACATGACGTGTCAGTTGAATAGGACACTGACTCTTGTTTGACTTCTACCCAGAATATTTACCCCTGTAACTGGGCTTATGCTTAGAACAATTCAATCACTGTAGTTTCTTGTGAACTGAGGGGCGTCTTTACAAGTGGGATGGCTAAGCAAATCCTTTCCCATCGTCCCGACTGGAGAACAGTCTCTCCCCATGTGAAGTCACTGTGTACCCTGAGGTTGGAAGAACACTTGAACCCAGCCACCCTGTGAGAGCACCTGAATGGTCTCTCATATACGAACACATGGATGGGAAATCAGATCCCCGCTATTTTTAAAGCATTTCAGTGTGTGGATAGTTAGAAGGTCAGTGGGACCTCACTGATGTGCCAGACAATTGAATAAATGACTGAATCCTCTTCCCTATTATGAGCAGGAGAATGCTCCTTCCCCCTGCCTCTGCTTCAGGCCCCACCCACTTCCCACCACATCCCTGCCCCCACCACTGACTTCGCCCACGGCCATGCCCCTATGCCTGCCCCCCGCCACACCCCACCCTGCCCCATCCATGGCACTGCCCCCGCAACCACCCCTGCCACGCCCCAGTGTGAATACACTAAGTTGAGCTGGTTGCCTGAACACAGGTCTGCAGTGAGAACGTCTGAGTGGCCTCTCCTCAGTGTGTACACATCGATGGTGTGTCAGTTCCCAAGTATTTTTACAACATCTCCCACAATTTGGACTTTTAAAAGCCAACGCCCCAGTGTGAATGTGGTCATGTATCAACAATTGGGATGATTGAGTGAATCCCTTCCCACAGTTCGAGACAGCACTATGGTACACTGCTAAACAATACTGGCTCACAGCTCGAAGAACCTCGGTCCAATTCCAGACTTGGATGAAAATATTAGGAGAAAGTGAGGTCTGCAGATGCTGGAGATCAGAGCTGGAAATGTGCTGCTGGAAAAGCGCAGCAGGTCAGGCAACATCCAGGGAACAGGAGAATCGACGTTTCGGGCATAAGCCCTTCTTCAGGAATGAGGAAAGTTTGTCCAGCAGGCTAAGATAAAAGGTAGGGAGGAGGGACTTGGGGGAGGGGCGTCGGAAATGTGATAGGTGGAAAGAGGTCAAGGTGAGGGTGATAGGTCAGACTGGGGTGGGGGCGGAGAGGTCGGGAAGAAGATTGCAGGTTAGGAAGGCGGTGCTGAATTCGATGGATTTGACTGAGACAGGGTGGGGGGAGGGGAAATGAGGAAACTGGTGAAATCCGAGTTCATCCCTTGTGGTTGGAGGGTTCCTAGGTGGAAGATGAGGCGTTCATCCTCCAACCGTCGTTTTGTTGTGGTCTGACGATGGAGGAATCCAAAGACCTGCATATCCTTGGTGGAGTGGGAGGGGGAATTGAAATGTTGAGCTACAGGGTGGATGGGTTGGTTGGTCCGGGTGTCCCAGAGGTGTTCTCTGAAACGCTCCGCAAGTAGCCGGCCTGTCTCCCCAATAAATATACAATGTGGGGAAGTGAATGGGGACTTCTTGAAAATTGTCCTCATTACAGAGGAGGAGGTGCTGGATGTCCTGAAATGCATACAAGTGGATGCCCAGGACCTGGTCTGGTGTACCCTAGAACTCTGTGGGAAGCTAGGGAAGTGATTACTGGCCCCCTTACTGAGATAGTTGTCTCATCAATGTTCACAGGTGAGGTGCCGGAAAACTGGAAGTTGGCTAACCTGGTGCGACTGCTAAAGAAAGATGGTAAGGACAAGTCAGGGCACTATAGACCGATGAGCCTGACATCAGTGGTGGGTTCGTTGTTGAAGGGAATCCTGAGGGAGAGGATGTACATGTATTTGGAAAGGTAAGGACTGATTATGGATAGTCAACAGGGCTTTGTGCGTTTGAAATTATGTCTCATGAACTTGATTGAGCTGTTTGAAGAAGTAACATCGAGGATTGATGAGGGCAGAGTGGTGGACGTGATCTATATGGAATTCAGTAAAGTGTTCAACAAGGTCCCTCTTGGGAATACAGGGAGAACTAACTATTTCGATACAGAACTGGCTCAAAGGTAGAAGACAGAGGGTGGTGGTGGAGGGTTGTGACCAATGGAGTGCCAAGGATCGCTGCTAGATCCATTACTTTTCATCATTTATAAAGATGGTTTGGATGTGAACATAAGAGGTACAGTTAGTAAGATTGCAGATGACACCAAAATTGGAGGTGTGGTGGACAGCAAAGAAGCTTACCTCAGATTACAACGGGATCTTGATCAGATGGGCAAATGGGCTAAGAAGTTGAATTCAGATAAATGCGAGGTGCTGCATCTCAGGAAAGCAAATCTTAGCAGGACTTATACACTTAATGGTAAGGTCCAAGGGAGTGTTAGGGCGCTCGGAGAAGTATAGGAGTTGGGACGTCATGTTTTTGCTGCACAGGACATTGGCTAGGCCACTGTTGTAATATTGCGTGCAATTCTGGTTTCCTTCCTATCATAAGGATGTTGTGAAACTCGAAACGATTTAGAAAATATTTACAGGGGTATTGCCAGGATTGGAGGATTTGAGCTATAGGGAGAGACTGAATAGGCTGGGGCTTATTTCGCTGGAGCGCGGAGCCAGAGGGGTGACCGGATAGATGTTTATAAAATCATGATGGGCATAGATAGGGTAAATAGACAAAGTATTTTCTCTTGGGTGCGGGAGTTAAGAACTGGAGGACATAGGTTCAGGCTAGGAGGCAAAAGATATGGAAGGAACCCGGGGCAACTTTTTGCACGACGTTGTGGACGGTGGGAGGTGTTGCACGGTGTTGTGGGATGGGGGAGGTGTTGCACGGGGTTGTGGGCGGTGGGAGGTGTTGTACGGACTTGTGGGCAGGAGAGGTGCTGCACGGGGTTGTGGGCTGGTGTGGTGTTGCACGGGGTTGGAGGCACGGGGAGGTGTTGCACGGGGTTGGAGGCACGGGGAGGTGTTGCACGGGGTTGTGGGCGGGTGGAGGTGTTGCACGGGGTTGGATGCAGGGGGAGGTGTTGCACGGGGTTGTGGGCGGGGGGTGGTGTTGCATGGGCTTGTGTGCGAGGGGAGGTGTTGCACGGGGTTGTGGGCGGGGGAGGTGTAGCACGGGGTTGTGGTCCAGTGGAGGTGTTACACGGGGTTGGATGCACGGGGAGGTGTTGTATGGGGTTGTGGGCGGTGGGAGGTGTAGCACGGGGTTGTTGTCTTGGGGAGGTGTTGCATGAGGTTGTGGGTGAGGGGAGGTGTTACACCGGGTTGTGGGCGGGGGAGGTGCAGCACGGGGTTGTGTTCCGGTGGAGGTGTTGCACGGGGTTGTGGGCGGTGGGAGGTGTAGCATGGGTTGTGGTCCTGGGGAGGTGTTGCATGAGGTTGTGGGCGAGGGGAGGTGTTGCACGGTGTTGTGGTACAGGGGAGGTGTTACACGGGTTTGGATGCAGGCGGAGGTGTTGTATGGGGTTGTGGGCGAGGGGAGGTGTAGCACGGGGTTGTGGTCCAGTGGAGGTGTTACACGGGGTTGGATGCAAGGGGAGGTGTTGTATGGGGTTGTGGGCGGTGGGACGTGTTGCACAGGGTTATGGGCGGTGGGAGGTGTCGCACGGGGTTGTGTTCCGGTGGAGGTGTTGCACGGGGTTGAGGTCGGGGGAGGTGTTGCACGGGGTTGGAGGCACGGGGAGGTGTTGCACACGGTTGTGGGCCGGGGAATGTGTTGCACGGTGTTGGATGCCGGGGAGGTGTTGCACGGGGTTGTGGGCGGTGGGAGGTGCTGCATGGGGCTGTGGGCGGGGAGCGGTGTTGCACGGGTTTGTGGGCGGTGGGAGGTGTTGCACCGGGTTGTGGGTGTGGGAGGTGTTGCACTTTGGGCGGGGCAGTTGTTGCACGGGGTTGTGGGCGTGGGACGTGTTGCACGGGGTTGTGTGCGTGGGATGTGTTGCACGGGGTTGTGGGCGGGGGTAGGTTATTCACGGGATTGTGCCTGGGGGCGGTGCTGCACGGGGTTGTGCGCGGGGGAGATGTTGCACAGGGTTGTGGGTGGGGGGAGGTGTTGCACGGGGTTGTGGGCAGGGGACGTGTTGCACGGAGTTGTGGGCGGGGGGAGGTGTTGCACGGGGTTGTGGGAGTGGGAGGTATTGCATGGGGTTGTGGGCAGGTGGAGGTGTTGCACGCGGTTGTGGGCGGTGGGAGGTGTTGCACAGGGTTGTGGGCAGGTGGAGGTGTTGCACGGGGTTGTGGGCGGGGGAGGCGTTGCACGGGGTTGGTTGCAGGGGGAGGTGTTGCACGGGGTTGTGGGCAGTGGGAGGTGTTGCACAGTATTGTGGGCGGGTGGAGGTGTTGCACGGGGTTGTGGGCGGTGGGAGCTGTTGCACGGGGTTTTGGGCAGGGGAGGTGTAGCACGGGGTTGTGGTCCGGGTGAGGTGTTGCATGGGGTTGTGGGCGAGGGGAGGTGTTGCTCGGGTTTGTGGGCAGGGGGAGGTGCTGAATGAGGTTGTGGGCGAGGGGAGGTGTTGCACGGGGTTGTGGTACAGGGGAGGTGTCACACGGGTTTGGATGCAGGCGGAGGTGTTGTATGGGGTTGTGGGCGGTGGGAGGTGTTGCATGGGATGTGGGCGAGGGGAGATGTAGCACGGGGTTGTGGTCCGGGGGAGGTGTAGCATGGGGTTGTGGGCGGGAGAGATGTAGCACGGGGTTGTTGTCTGGGGGAGGTGTTGCACTGGGTTGTGGGCGGTGGGAGGTGTAGCACGGGGTTGTGTTCCAGGGCAAGTGTTGCACGTGGTTAGAGGCAGTGTTGGGGGCCGGCGTGGTCTCGTGCACTGTGTCCTGCTGCAGCCTCTTGAATGCGGAGCAGACTTTAAAAACTCCGAGCCCCAGGGGAACGGCATTTTATCGATTAACCAAATAATCGATTAGCCAAACAAATGGTGCCCACCCATCTCGTTCGGATAATCAACGCCCCCCTGTATTGAACAAAACCCTTACACATACACACACATCATCTCACAGACTTGTACTCCATCACACAAGCACACACTCTACCAAGCACGCAAACACGCACTCTCTCACACTCGGATGGAAACAGGCTCTCTCTCCCTGACACACACATACACACGTCGTTCTATGGGTGAATTTGCATTTGCAAAATTATATTGAACAACAATTGGGCGGCACGGTGGCACAATGCCCCGCAGTGCCAGAGACCCGGGTTCAATTCCCGCCTCAGGCAACTGTCTGTGTGGAGTTTGCACATTCTCCCTGTGATTGCGTGAGTTTCCTCCCAGAGTCCAAAAATGTGCAGGTTAGATGAATTGGCCATTCTAAATTGCCTGTAGTGTTAGGTGAAGGGTTAAATGTAGTGAAATGGGACTGGGTGGGTTGCTCTTCGCAGGGTCAGTGTGGACGTGTTGGGCCGAAGGGCCTGTTTCTGCACTGTAAGTAATCTTAAAAAAAACAATATTGAGCTCATTGACAACGTGACCAAACTGGTGGTGGTGTCTCTGTATTTCAGCAAGGAGCTTGATAAGCTTCCCCATGGTCGGTTCTTTCACAAAATATGGAGGCATGTGATTGAAGGTGATTTAACAGATTGGATCAGAAATTGGCTAGGTGAAAAAAACTAGAGGGTGGTGATTGATGGGAAATATCATTCAGTTTCTAGTGGCATACCGCAAGGATGTGTTTTGGTTCAACTGTTGTTTGTCATTTGTATAAATGTCCTGGATGAGAGGATAGAAGGACATTAAGGTTGGTAGAGTTGTCAATCGTGATGAAGGATGTTGCAGGTTAGAGGGAAACATAGATAAACTGCACATCTGGGCCGAGAAATGACAAATGGATTTTAATGCTTCAAGGTGTAAGGTGATTCACTTTGGAATGACTAACAAGAATGCTGAGAACTGGGCTAATGGTAAGATTCTTGGTAGTGTAGATTAACAGAGAGATCTCGGAGTCCAGATATATAGACCCATGAAAGTTGTTCCCCAGGTTGATATGGTTGTTAAGAAGGCATACGTGTGTTAGCTTTTATTGGTAGAGGTCTTGAGTTTTCGAACCACGAGGTCATGTTGCAGCTGTACAAAACTCTGATGCAGCCACATTTGGAGTATTGCATACAGTTCTGATCACCATATTATAGGAAAGATGTGGAAGCTTTTGAAAGTGTTCAGAGGAGATATACGAGAACGTTGCCTGGAAGGAGGGAAGATTTCAAGAGGAAAGGCTGAGAGATGTTAGAGAGAAGAGGTTTGAGTTGCGACTTCATCAAAGCTTATGAGATAATCAGAGGGTTTCATAGGGTGGACCGTGAGAGCCGCTTTCCTAGAATGGTAAGGGATGGCATGAGCGGTCATAGCTTTAAATTCAGGGATGTTAGATATCGGACAGATGTCAGAAATCGTTTCTTTTGTAAGGAGTGCTAGGGGTATGGATCGCACTGCCTGTAGCAGTAGTTGACTTCCCAACTTTTAAGGGCATTTAAATGATCATTGGATAGGCAAATGGATGAAAATGGAATAGTGCAGGTTACATGGGCTTCAGTTGGGTTCCACAGGTAAGCACAACATCGACAGCCAAATGGTCTGTTCTGTGCTGTAAGGTTCAATGTTCTATGTTCTATTTGAAGAAACGTTTTATCTTGCCCAAAAAGCACACAACCTGCAAACAGTCCATGCAGGCAGTTGTTCCAAACTTTCTAAAATATAAATTCCTACTTTGGAAATAGAACCTGTCTGGCTCAAAATTGGGATACAGACAGACTGTAACCTCACATTTTTAATACATTGTCTGAGCTGAGATGTCACTTTTTTTCGTAAAACCCAAGTTACCTCGAGAGTATGACTTTTAAAACTGCTGGAGTTTTGTAATCATGTATCAAAACCTGCAACGTATTCTAAAAAAATGCAAGTTAACATTAAAGTAGGTTTGTTCAATATCTCGTTTTAATTGCATGTCACTGTGATCTTTTGCTTTCAATTCTGTATCTTCTGATCCTGCCCCACGAGTCACACTCCGTAAGCGAGTATTTCCAAATAAACCCACTGCAATATAACACGGTCCTGTGTGATTTTTAACACTGTTAAACAGGGAAGCCACATCCCCGTGTTGAGGAGAACAGTTCTCAGAGAGACATTTATAAACCAGAATATCGTTACCAAATGGTCAGAATCAATACTATGACAACTCTGACATGAGATCGTAGCATGGAGGGGTATGGTATTTGGTATCAATAATAGCGTATACGCATTTTGCTGTGTTTGTTATTAACCGAATGTGATTCACATATTCCAATAAACTTTAAAAAAACATCTGTTCTGTCACAACTGGGATTTAAATTACTGTCGTCATCTATTTATTCAAATTCTTGAAAAACAATTGGAGTGCGCTGTGACAATCCCCCGGGCAATGCCAGCAGCTATAAATGAAAAACTTTGTGAAATATTGCATCATTTATTAATACGGAGAGAGATTGCTAGGACAAAAATATTCTTGAGAAAATGCATCTTCCAATTCAGAAGGCGCAGCAAACATTTTACACAGTCCTTCCAATTCCAACAATTCCTGGTGAGTGCGTTGTGTCATTGAATGTGTGTAAATCTGTCTTGAGCATTCCCTACGTTTTAACGCTGCAATTGAAAGTGACACATGGGCATTTTGGGGCACTCTCAAACATGGGTAGATGATCTGTGGTCTAGTCTCAGATTACAGATTACCGTGCAGAATCGCCATCACTACAGACCCGGAAGAATTTGCTTGAGTAATTGAAATTTCCATTTTATAATTCAGTTTGTCACGCGACAAATATCCAATTCAATTGGAGACTACAGAGAGTTTCGATGAAATTAAGTAAAATGCTCACTTTAGTTTTTTCGTGTGAACAACCGTTAGGTTTCTCGATTTATCTGAAGGTAATAGTTAATTTATAGGTATTTCTGCAAGCACACATTTTTCCTCTTCAAAAAACCGTGTTTATATACTGGCCCGAGGTTGAATGGGTTTATGCACAATAAACGTTTGTTGTTATTTTCTGATTGAATGCAACCTCGCATTCTGGAATCTGAGTTTAAGGAAAACACCATAAATTGACAAACCTTTTTACTACACTTTTAACTGTGAGTCATTTCTATTATCCGTTGGAACACCCGGGAACTGGGTGTATGTATAGATCTGTGCTCATGAGAAGTGGCCCAGAGAATTAGTCAATTCGACTACCATGATTTGAAAAGTTCTTGTTCCTCCCAGACCAAAAGTGTTGGAATAAAGGAAGCCCTGAAGAGTTTACTAAAAGCTGAGTAGATTGACGCTCAGCTGTGTGTTAGATTCCCGAAGAAACTATTGCAGTTCCGCTCTAAGAGTGGAAATCGCAACTGACATAACTAAGTGTAAAATCCAGGTTTTCTGGTGTCAGTATTATACGAGAGGTGGTTTTTTGAACAGCATCACTGGTGGCGATCTGTATACATTATATGTTTTTTTTTCAATTTATCGGGTGTTTCCAAATTAATGAGGTTATAGATTTACTGTGTGCTCAATGCGTTTGAATCTCTGTTATGAGTACACAGTTTGTATTATTCTGTTTTATCATCATTTGTTTGGTACAGAACTGCTGTTTTGTTGTTGAACTAAAATTTGAGCATTGTCTGTTTACGAGTTGTCAAGAAATCATGTTGTTCAAAACCAAAACAAATACTGTTCTGATCCATCACGTTTTATTCAGGTCCCGCTTCTGGCTTGGACTGCAGTTAATTCAGCTCATATCAGACCGAAGAAATGTTGTTCAACTCATACTCTAACATCTGAGTAACTGATTAACTGACCCCACACCACCCTCCAGCCGTCCAGGTCCAGTACATAGCCCAGACTTTGACCAGACATCTTCTCTGGGAATCAATTCCATATTTACTCTTTCCCAAACGACTCCTCCCTTACCCTGGATGTCATCCAACCTGAAACAAACCGCCCCCATTCCTGCAAAACCTGTAACTCTGCTATCACTTAAATCAGTGGGTAGATTACAGCTGCAACGTTGTGCACAGTTGTGGTCACCAATGTACAGGAAGAGCAGAATTTCACTGGGATGAACACACAGTAGACTTACAACCAAATTACCAGCACTTGGAAATTAGAGCAGCATTGAGGGAAGATTGGATAGCGCTAGACTTGTTTTCTGGAGAGCAGAGGAGAATGAGAGTTGATGTAATTGTGGTGTACAAACTCAGAAGGGTTTTGATGCAGACCTGTACCCACTAACGGAATGGAGCATTTATCGTGGGACACACATTGAGGCTAACTGCTGAAGGATCATACGGTTCATGAGGGCTAACCCTTCCATCCAGACAGTCGTGGTGTGTCTGGACCTCATTTCCCAGTTTGGGGTCGTGAGGTGGCAATTCTCAACGTATTTAAATGCAACCAGTATCTTGCATTGAAGTGTATTAACCAAGAAGACTGTGAACTAGATATTGGACATTGGAATGAGAATAGGGAGCTGATTCAATTTCCTTTGAGATAAAATCAAGGACTGCAGATGCTGAAAACCAGAGTCCAGATTAGAGTGGTGCTGGAAAAGCACAGCAGGTCAGGCAGCATCCAAGGAGCAGAAAATCGACGTTTCAGGCAAAAGGCATTCATCAGGAATAAAATGCAGCACCTGTCCTTTGTTAGCAATTATCAGTTCTTGTCTGCGGAAAAACAGAATTAAACATTTGAGTCGAGTCACCCTTCTTCAGAAGAACATTTCTCTGTGCAGTGATTCCAGTCACGAAACATTAACTCTATTTTTCTCTTCACCGATGCTGCCATACCTGTTGAGTTTCTCAAACTACTTTTGCTTCTGTTCCACTTTTCCAGGATAAACATCTATTTGATTTAGGATTGCAATGTTCAAACTCCTAACAAGCCTCACAGAAGCACTTCCTGGAATCATAGAAGCTGACCACACAGAAGAGGTAATCCGTTCCATCAGGCTTATGTTATCAAAGCTACACTGAAGCTGCAGTCGTCCTAGTTTCCATAACCAGGTTAATCGCCTCGAATGTTATGACACTTCGAGTCCTCATCCAAACAGTCCTTAAAGGTTGGGAGGCATATTGCCTCAGCTACCACCCCACACAGTGCATTCCAAATCCCCAACCCTCTCTGGGTGAAAGCCGTTCCCGCAAATCCCCTCTGTCTTTTATTTGAAAAACATGCTCCCTTGACTTCTCTGCACAGATCGAATAAAACAGAAAAGAGTGCCCAGGCCAGAAATGATTTCGGCTTGCAGATGTCCTTTTGAGATCTGCCATTGAAAACTTCCCAATTGACGCATTCATTTGCTGACAACATCTATTGCTGTCTGGGGCAGACTCAGATAATATTTGATCAGTAATTTCCAATTCCAGTTTTATCTTCTGTCTCCTACAGGTAATTTCCTGGTGGTTTTGATTCTCACGCGAGGGAAATGTGGACTCTCTAAGTGTACAACGCGCTGCCTGTTGGCTATGGCAACGTCGGATCTACTGTTCATTTTCATAAACATCATACTAAGGCGATTCAGTCTGTATTACTTCCAAACGTCTCTCCTGGACATCACCCCTGTGTGCAGTATTATCTTTGTCCTGGCTCGGGCAGCCACAGACTGTTCCATCTGGTTCACTGTCCTTTTCTCCTTTGATCGTTTTGTGGCCATTTGCTGTCTGAAAATGAAGAGAAAATTTTGGACAGAGAAAGACTTGTCTGTGGCTCTAACGACAATTGGCATTCTGCTCTGTTCAAAATGTATTCCTTTTTATTTTGTGTTTAAACCTAAGCAGATAATTAACAACATTCCACGGTTTTGCCGAATACCATCAAGGTATTATAGAGACCCCAGCTGGCTGGGATTTAAGTGGTTTGATCACGTTTTAACCCCTTTCATCCCATTCGTGTTAATTCTTTTGATGAACACTCTGACGGTGAGGCGTGTTTTGGTGGCCAAACGACTCCGCAAGTCTCTGAGGGGTCTTGGCACGAGAGAGAATCAGGGAGACTCAGAGATGGACAGCCGACGAAAATCGATAATTTCCCTCTACACCATATCCATCAGCTTTATACTTCTGTGGTTAGTGTATGGTATAACCTTCTTATCCCAAGGCTTTAATGGAATAAAAGGCTATTTTGGGGAGGCAAGTATTTTACCCTATGTCGGGGATATGCTCAAGGATTTCACCTGCAGCACAAACACTTTATTTTATGCAGTGACGATGTCCAAGTTCAGAGAGAAGGTGAGGAATGCTGTGCAACAACTGGTCAAGTAAATTCTTCACTTCAGGATGTCAGCAAAACAACTGGTAGGTCCAAATGTGGTCGCAGCATTCCCAGGAATTATATATGTCTGGCCAGGATACCAAAGTAAGAACTGCAGATGCTGTAGGTCAGAGTTGAGAGTGTCGTGCTGGAAAAGCACAACAGGTCATCCAGGATCCGAAGAGCAGGAGAATCAATGTTTCGAACAAAGCCCTTCATCAGAAATTGAGGGCTGATGCCTGAAAGGCCGAATCTCCTGCTCCACCGATGCCGCCTGACCTGCTGTGCTTTTCCAGCATCACACTCAGGATCCCATCAGTACAATCGCATCGATGTGATTATTACGCCCAACAGTGCATGGGGAGGGGTCACAGACAGTGAACAGCAGGACGCCATCCAGTTCAACGAGCCTGGTGTGGCGCAAAGTCAGGGGGTATTGCAGAAAGACAGAATGAGAAAGAGAGAAAGACAGATAGACAGAGAGGAAAACAGAGAGAGAGAAAGAGAGAGAGAGAGAGAGATAGAGAGAGAGACAGACAGACAGACAGAACGTGAAAGACAGAGACAGAGACAGAGAGGAAGACAGAGAGAGACGGAGAGAGACAGAGAGAGAGAAACGCAGGCAGAACAGTGGATGGAGAGAAGCAGACAAACTGATACAGGAAAGACAGGCTCAGCGAGAGAGAAACACAGACAGACAGAGAGGGAAAGAGAAAAGGAAGGGGGGAACGTTAGTCAAAGTCAAAGGTGAGAGAAGGAGGGACACAGATAGGGTAACGAGACGAAACTCACTATTCCAGCTCGTCCAAGCTCCCTCTCCACATGTTCTCTCTCCCTCTCTCACACTTTGGGTGTGTGTGTGTGTCATGAGGGACACGGCCTGCTTCGGAGCAGCTTGAAGGAGGCCGATTGAAACAGAACCCACACACTCTCACTCACACACAGACAGATGGACAGAGCGAGAGAGATGGTGACTCACCAATACTTAATCCTGGTCACTCCACATGGCAAGAGGCTGATGGCTGCCTAAGCTAGGTTTAAATAACCCTAGGTCTGTAAGTCAAACCCCATCTCCTTCCAAGTCCCAGCTCACCCAGTCAGCTCCTAGCTCTCAATACCTGACGTACACCTCCGACAGGTATGTGAACACACCATCCATGAAATTTGTAGGACTATGAAGAAGTCTGAGAGAATGCAGCAGGTCAATGGTTTAGACCAGGGCTGTCCCAGTCTGACCCTGTCCTTCCCTGAAAATGTCCCACTGGGGTACAGCCTGGGAACACCTCTATGCACACACACACACACACACACACACATGCAGACAGACATAAAGCTGCAGGTTCAAACCCTGAGCAGCCCCAGAGACACACAACAGAAACTAACACCAGTTTATTCCACAAACTAACGCATGACTTTTGCACAACTAACACGCATTGTTTGCACAAATTGATACATTTGTTTGCCCGGGTGAGAACAGGCTTGTCTCCCAAATTAAGACAAGAGTTTTGTACAGATTCATAGAACTGTTTGCAAGTTTATTGCACAGATTTATACAAAGTCTTTGCACAAGCCAACACATTTTTTGTGCAAATTGATGCAACGTTCTTTGCCCAAATTAACACAAATTTATTCCACAGATTAACACAGGATTTTTGCACAGATTAATGAAACTACAATGAACCTGTGCAGTGTGGAAGCTTGCTGATTTTGAATTTTATCTGAATGAGAATACATCTTCTACTAATAAACAAAGTGTTTTTACACTTTGACATCGAAAAGGATTACACAGAGGGACAGGAAGGATAGCTCGACTGGAGCGGGCAAGTCGAAAGGAACATGCATCAGAATTCAGTCAGAGGAAGAACAGCTGACCATCTGACGACATCTAACAGCACGGCACTCTGTCTCTGTCACCATCAAATCATGAGTGCCACCTGGGAATATTATCAGAACTATCCAAATACCCAAAATGACCACAGAAATCAAGCAAATGATGATATTTCTACACTGAGCAACTTCCTAGCGTTTTAGCAATGCCATAATAATCCCAGGGTTCCCCTGACTCCCCTCCCTCACTAGTCAGTGTTACAATTCTGGGTCTGACCTTAACATCAATGTGACTATTAGCTTAGGGATCAGTAACGTTCTTTCTCTGTATTGCAGGTGAGCTGCAGTGGCTTAGAAAATAGAGCAAATTTTTCTTTTACAGTTTAAACAAAAGTGGCAATTTTTTTACATAGATTCAGAGAGATGAAACAATCGACAGCATGCATACACATTTATGTGCATGCATACTTATATACACATCTCTATTTCCATTTTCTTTGGATTTATTTGGAAAGCATACAATTCAGAAAAAATAAAATGAACATCAGCAAGTGCTCCAAGAAATACATCTTTGCAGGGGGCTTGTGAAGGCCACCAGAGGGTGCCAACGTATACCATTAAACATAAGGAGTTTATCTCTCCAGGCCAATCTGGTCCTAATTCAGAGGCAATCCTCCCTCATCCCAGAATCCCCAACCAGTCATCCTGCCCCATACCTTCTTCCCTGTTTGAGCAAACCAGCAGTCCATCAAAGAAGCCCGCCAACCAATCCAGTGACTGTCCCGATTCGATACCCTGTCGCCGCCCTGTTTCCAGGGCATGAGGAAGGTCAGTGAGGGCCATGGCTACCCCTCACCTGAAATGGTCAACTATGGAGTGAAGCACACATCTTCCTGTCTAATGTTCTTGTGCGGTTGGCTGAGGGAACCAAGTGCAACATCTCAAAGTTTGCAAATGATGCCAATTTGGTTGGGAGGGTGAACTGTGATGAGGATGCCAAGATGTTCCAACATGCTCTGGCAGGGTGGGTGAGTGGGCAAACCAATGGCAGATGCAGCATAATTTTGAGAAATGAGAAGTTTATTCACTTTGGAAGCAAAAACAAGAAATGGAAAGGGTGCAAATTGGGTGAGGGGAGTATGCAGCGGGACTTGGGTGTCCGTGTGCACCAGTTGCTGAAAGTAAGCATTGATGTGCAGCAGGCAGTAAAGAAGGAAAATGGGATGCTGGCCTTCATTGTGAGAGGTTTCGAGTACAGGAGGAGGAATGTGTTGTTGCAGTTATACAGGGCATTGGTGCGACAGCGACCACCCCTAAAATGTTGTGGGCAGTTTTGTTCTCCATTTCTGAGGAAGGAAGTTTGCGTTCTCGAGGGAGTGCATTGACAGTTTACCCAGACTGATCCTGGGAATGGCGGACTGATGTGTGAGGAGAGATTGACTCAGTTAGGATTGTTTTCACTGGAGTTCAGAGGAATGAGGGGGTGGGGGGAATATCATAGAGACTTATAAAACTCTAACAGGACTAAACAAGGTAGGTACAGGAAGGATGTTTCTGATGGAGGATGCGCCCGGCAACATGAGTCAGAGTCTGAGGTTTCGGGGTGGACTATTTAGGACGGAGCTGGGGATGACATTTCTTCACCCAAAGAGCGGTGAGCCTGTGCAATTCGTTACCATAGGAAGTAGTTGATGCCAAAACGTTGAATGCATTCAAAAGCCGGCTTGATATAGCACTTCTGTCGAATTGGAACAAAGATTACGGGAAGACAGGATGAGGCAGTTGAGTTGGTCAATCAGACATGATCATGATAAATGAAGGAGCAGGCTCAAATGTCGAATGGCCTCCTCCTGCTCCTATCTTCCTTGTTTCTACGTTTTGACTACTTTCTGACTGCTGCCATATTGTTTTATCATTCAGTTTGTTGGATTTTGCTGTGTGCAATTGGCTGCCTTATTTATCAATTAACTGGATCTACTCTTGTTCGAATATAATTACACTGTTATGGAATATGTGTGGCATCTGGAGGACACATTGTGGATGTGCTTTCTTCTTGTACATTTTCCATTGCGCTGTCTGTCAAACACAGTTCTCAGCCCTCCAGTGAGATTTGTAGATGATTGACCTCCGTGTAACAACTAACATCGGTGCAATTTCTTTCAGGAGACTGGGCATAGATGAAGTGCCTCCTTTTCTACCCCATTGAGGATGGTAGATTAGTTTTTTGCATTTAATATGTTTGTACAAAATAGCATGTAAAAACAACTGTATGTGCATTTGGATTGGCATTGCTAAACTGTCCACAGTGTTCAGGTATGTACAGGTTAGGTGGGTTAACTGTGGTAAATGGAGGTTATTGGGATTGGGTAAGGATTGATGCTCTTTGAAAGGTTAGTGCCGGCCAAAGGGGCGGAATCCCTGCATATGTAAATGGTGGCTCAGTGGTTAGTACTGCTGCATCACTGTGACAGGTTTTGGGTTGAGTTTCATCCAACCAGTTGGATTGGTCGGGATTCGATTCTATGATTCATTTGGAAATGGCTCAACTTAATTTCTGAGGCAAGCTGAGTGATGTTTCCTGGTCTGCACAATCTAGTTGTTCAAACTAAAGGGGGTTTCTGAAATATAGGTGGCAAATGCGGTTCATTTTCAATTCTCTCCATAAGTTTTGTGTTTGGATGCAAGGGCACATCCCTTCTCCCCCAAACCTTTCCTATTCATGTGCATATAGAAGTGTCTTTTAAATATTGTAACTGTGTTCTCATCCACCACTTCATCCGGAAGTTCATTCCACACCCAAACCACCATAGTGAGATTTACGAAATTGGAGTGGTTCTCAAATTGGATGATTGAGGTTGCTAGGAGGCTGGAAAGAGGGGTTCAAAACGATCGCTGTTTCTTCACTTCTCTGAAAGCTATGGCTTGGTGATGTGACCATTTCTAAAGCTGACCTTTTTGAAGAATTGATGCAAAGGTTATGTATGAATTCTCTGTTATAATAAACACCAATACAGGTATGGGAGGCGAGCAACATTAGACCACCCTCACTTTACCCTCCAATAGTTGTAAACCAGTCCTGTCTACTCTGTAGCCCAAGCAGGCCATTTGGGGTGCCTTCCAAGGAGCCCACCCACCTGGGAGAAAAATCTAAGGACAATGTCCAAGCTCGTTATCTGCTACTTATTAGACTTCCTTGTTATTAGCATATCATCCAGATAATAGGCAATTTGGGACAGACATTGTAAAATGCTGTCCATAATCTACTGAAGTATAGCAAAGGCTGACATTACCGCAATTGTCAGTCTGACATATTGGAAGGAATCCTTCTGGCTATTAACTGCAGCATACTTTGGGAATCCTCATGTAACCTCAATTTCAAGTACACATGGCTCAATTCCAGTTTGTGAAGGACAGCCTCCCGGATGGCTTTGTGTTTCTGCCCTCCTTGTGAGGGACTGGGTGTTTATCCTGCTGCTGCAGCAAAAAAAAAAAACGGTTTACCGTTTGTTTATAATCCCCACAAACCGATTTATCGGAGTTAAGAATTGGTGTGACAGGTGCTACACATTCCACAAACTGGACTGGCATGATGATTCCTTCACTTTCCAGCTTTCTGATTTCTGTCTCTACTTTTACCTATAAGGCAAATGGCATTGGGTGGAATTGGTTCCTGGTTAACATGCAGGGTGGCCTTAGTATCTTTGATAGTCCCTAGACCTTCCTGAAAAACATCCTGGTATTTAATGAGGAATTCACTCAGGCAGCCATTTTTAAATCAACAAGTGTTGAGCGAATCAAGGTGAATCTTTCCTAATCAATATCGCAACATCAAACGTTTTGCTACAATCAGTTGTACCTGAAGCAGTTACTGCTCGTAAAAGACTGGAACATTACCTTAATCTGTAAAGGCTCCCCCGGTAGAGGTTCTCAGTCTCGCCAAGGTCTTGCACAAATTTAAGCCTTGGAGTTCAGACCAAATTTTGTGGAAGCCTAGTTCTGTCATCACTGAAACTGTCACGCTGTTATTGACCTCCATTAGAACCAGGTGACTATTCAACCAGACGTTTATTCAATTCATTCAGATTTGAATGTTTCTACACAATTTAACTGTTCCAACTAGACGTAGATGGACTTTCCAGAACGTGCAATCTCCTGGATTGAGGCTGGTGAGTTCACTTATTCAATTTAGATCTAGTGAGACTCTTGCCATCTTGAGTCTGCAAACCAATAACAATTACAATGGGTTGCTAGCCTGGATCCTTGAGAAAATGTTCACGGTTGGGATAAAGCTAGGCTTTGTTTTGGGGTTTTGCTGTGGGTTTACTTAGAGTCCCTCTAGTCAGAATATGTCCTGAGGAAGACTCTGTAATTGCCTTCTCTCAAATGGTGTTCCTCAAGCTCAGTCGAATTGATCCCTTCTATCAGAACATCTTGGAATTCATCTGCTCCAGTTGCTGCATTTTCCAATCATAAAGCCAGGTGTCGTCCCTATTTGAAGTCTAGTTGGGCTTCAGCTGGTGGGTGATATGCATATTTACACCATTAGTCACTCAAAGTTTCATTAAGGGTTAAACCGAAGTCAAAACCATATGCCTTTGCCAGTCATCTTACACGAGTCAAAAAAAAAATGGATTCCCATGGTTCTCAAAATGCAAATTAAATAGATAGCGTCTCAGCATGATGGCTCAGTGGTTCACACTACTGCCTCACAGCGGCAGGGACCTGGTTTAAATCCTGCCTTGGGTGACTTTTTGTGAAGTTTGCCTATTCTCCTTGTGTCTGCCTTCGTTTGCTCCGGTTTTCTCCCATAATCCGCAGATGTGCAAGTTAGTTGAATTGGCCATACCAGATTTCCTATAGTGTTAGGTGCATTACTCAGAGCGAAATGTGTCTGGGTGGCTAACTCTTCAGATGGTTAGAGTAAGTTGTCTGGTCGTATGACCTGTTTTGGCATCATCAATAATCTAATCTAGCCTAATGAGAGGTCTCAGAATTAGAGGAAGCTTGAGATTGCAATTCTCCTTAACCAAATCGGCCAACTCCTGGAGGTGTTAGCATTTGGTGCCTCAGGGAAAGCCAGGCTCCTAATGACTAAAAATTCTGTGGGTCCACAAGCTGTCGGGAGAATTACTTGTTGCTTTTCCTCTCCTCCAATGTCATTTCCACAGATAAAAATAATACATTCTTTCCACAGACTGGACTCAATCTTCGCGGCTATGGGGAATAACTCTGTCTCTGCGGTCGCCGCAGCCACTTCCGCCCCCACTGACGTCACTAACCTACACGCCCACAACGCCGCATGTGTCTCCGCCCCCACGCCGATCTCCACCCCTAACCCCGCCCCCACGCCGATCCCCGTCCCCGCCACCAGACCTAACCCCGCCCCCACACCCACCTCCAGCCCCACACCAGGTCCTAGCTCCCAGCCCTGCCGTGTTTTCACTGTCCCTCCAGACCTACCCCTCTCTGAGGATGAAAGATCAGTCCTCAGCAGAGGCCTCACCTTCATTCCCCTACGCTCCCGGATTAATGAATTCAACACGCGGCGTGACATCGAACAATTCTTCCGCCGCCTTCGCCTCCGTGCCCACTTCTTTAACCAAGATTCCTGCCCACCCTCTGACGACCCCTTCTCCCGCCTCCAACACACCCCATCCACCTGGACACCCCGTGCTGGCCTCCTACCTGCCCTCGACCTCTTCATAGCCAACTGCCGCCACGATATTAACCACCACCTGAACTTCCCCACCCCACTCACCCACTCCAACCTCTCACCCTCGGAACGCGCAGCCCTCCACTCACTCCGTTGCAACCCCAACCTCACTATCAAACCAGCAGACAAGGGAGGCGCGGTAGTAGTTTGGCGCACCGACCTCTACACCGCTGAGGCCAAACGCCAGCTCGCAGATACCTCCTCCTACTGCCCCCTCAACCATGACCCCACCCCCCACCACCAAACCATCATCTCCCAGACCGTCCATTACCTCATCACCTCGGGGGATCTCCCATCCACCGCCTCCAACCTCATAGTCCCACAACCCCGCACCTCCCGCTTCTACCTCCTGCCCAAAATCCACAAACCTGACTGCCCCGGCCGACCCATTGTCTCCGCCTGCTCCTGCCCCACCGAACTCATCTCTGCGCACCTTGACACCGTCCTGTCCCCCTTAGTCCAAGAACTCCCCACCTACGTTCAGGACACCACCCATGCCCTCCACCTGCTACATGATTTTCGCTTCCCCGGTCCCCAACGCCTTATTTTCACCATGGACATCTAGTCCCTGTACACCTCCATCCCCCATCACGAAGGACTCAAAGCCCTCCGCTTCTTTCTTTCCCGCCGTACCGACCAGTACCCTTCCACTGACACCCTCCTTCGACTGACTGAACTGGTCCTCACCCTGAACAACTTCTCTTTCCAATCCTCCCACTTCCTCCAAACGAAAGGAGTAGCCATGAGCACCCGCATGGGCCCCAGCTATGCCTGCCTCTTCGTAGGATATGTGGAACAATCCATCTTCCGCAACTACACTGGCCCCACCCCCCCACCTTTTCCTCCGCTACATCGATGACTGTATCGGCGCCGCCTCGTGCTCCCACGAGGAAGTTGAACAGTTCATCCACTTCACAAACACCTTCCACCCCGACCTCAAATTCACCTGGACAGTCTCAGATTCCTCCCTCCCCTTCCTCGACCTTTCTATTTCTATCTCAGGCGACTGAATCAACACGGACATCTACTACAAACTGACCGACTCCCACAGCTACCTGGACTACACCTCCTCCCATCCTGCCCCCTGTATAAACGCCATCCCATTCTCCCAATTCCTTCGACTCCGCCGCATCTGCTCCCAGGAGGACCAGTTCCAAAAACGCACAACCCAGATGGCCTCCTTCTTCAAGGACCGCAATTTCCCCCTCGACGTGGTCGACGATGCCCTCCACCGCATCTTTTCCACTTCCCGCTCCTCCGCCCTTGAACCCCACCCCTCCAACCGCCACCAGGACAGAACCCCACTGGTCCTCACCTACCACCCCACCAATCTCCATGTACAGCGCATCATCCGCCGTCATTTCCGCTACCTCCAAACGGACCCCACCACCAAGGATATATTTCCCTCCCCGCCCCTATCAGCATTCCGTTAAGACCCCTCCCTCCGTGACTCCCTCGTCAGATCCACACCCCCCACCAACCCAACCTCCACTCCCGGCACCTTCCCCTGCAACCGCAGGAGGTGCAAGACTTGCGCCCACACCTCCCCCCTCACCTCCCTCCAAGGCCCCAAAGGAAACTTCCATATCCGCCACAAATTCACCTGCACCTCCACACATATCATCTATTGCATCCTCTGCACCCGATGTGGCCTCCTCTATATTGGGGAGACAGGCCGGCTACTTGTGGAGCGTTTCAGAGAACACCTCTGGGACACCCAGACCAACCAACCCAACCACCCTGTAGCTCAACATTTCAATTCCCCCTCCCACTCCACCAAGGATATGCAGGTCTTTGGACTCCTCCATCGTCAGTCCACAAAAAAAAACGACGGTTGGAGGAAGAACGCCTCATCTTCCGGCTAGGAACCCTCCAACCACAAGCATGAACTCGGATTTCACCAGTTTCCTCATTTCCCCTCCCCCACCCTGTCTCAGTCAAATCCATCAAATTCAGCACCGCCTTCCTAACCTGAGATCTTCTTCCCGACCTCTCCGCCCCCACCCCAGTCTGACCTATCACCCTCACCTTGACCTCTTTCCACCTATCACATTTCCGACGCCCCTCCCCCAAGTCCCTCCTCCCTACCTTTTATCTTAGCCTGCTGGACAAACTTTCCTCATTCCTGAAGAAGGGCTTATGCTCGAAACGTCGATTCTCCTGTTCCCTGGATGCTGCCTGACCTGCTGCGCTTTTCCAGCAACACATTTCCAGCTCTGATCTCCAGCATCTGCAGACCTCACTTTCTCCTCAATCTTCAGAGGCAGGATTGAACAAGTCAACTTGCTCAAAAAACAGCATGATGCCAGAAGTGCTTACCCCAACTCAAAGAACATTGTTGGGAGAGAGTTTCTTAAGGACGGTGCTTTTCTCTCATCACCACTGAAATAACTCCGTCAGCGCCAGTTCTCCAAATGAATAGGACGTGTGACACCAATGCTCTTTTCTTTTTTTTACCACCAGGAAGAACGGAAACACCCGAGTGGCCAGTGACAAGTAGTGCCCTTCACATCAAAGGGCAATGCTGTGTGATCAAACAGTGAAGGGGAGGGCAGGGGTTAAATCAAAATAGAGTTGGAGGGGGAAATAATGCACTCCACTCCCTGCGGCGCCCACCTCTCCCTGAACAACTCCAGGATGTCGATGGACACTGCATGCTCCTTTTCCAGAGACACCCGGGCTCTAACATAATCGCGGAAGAGGGGCAGGCAGTCGGCCTAACGACTCCCTCCACGGCCCGCTTCCTGGATCTATTTATGGTCACTTTGGCCGGGCCCAGGAGCAGACCCACGAGGAGGTCTTCAGACCTGCCCTCCCTCCTCCGTACCGGGTGCCCAAAGATCAGGAGCGTGCGACTGAAGTGCAACCAAAAGCAGAGGAGGAGGATTTTAAGAAAATGAAAAAGGTCGTGCAAACACCCACACCCAATATACACGTGGTCCATGGACTCCACAGCTCCACAGAAAAAGTAGTTGGGCTAGGAGTCTGTGAACCACTACAACTGCGGTTGCAGGGGACCACTTGTTGCAGCACCCTCCGCCCCAGATCCCTGAGATAAAGGGGGAGGACTCCCGCGTAGAGAGCCCTCCACTGGGGGATCCCCACCACCCGGTGGAAAATGTGCACGCCTAGGCTAATGAGGGAGAAGACGTGGACGGTATGCAGCAGCAGTCGAGACAAGATCTGCCTTTTGACGTCCTTAAAAGGGACAAAACTAAAGTTCTGGAGGCGGCTCAGGTTGTGGGGCACAGGCTTCTGCGGGAGGTACGGGACCTTGGGGCCAATGTGAAATTCCGTCCGGACAGTGGTGAGCGCACACGGGATTCCACTGCACAGACACTAATGCTCTTTCTTTCCTCAGAGCAAGCAGAACCTTCCACACTCCTTTTTTTAATTTTTGTTTCCCCCCCCCCCCCCCACTACTGCCTAACTGCGGTAGTGCTTATTTTTCCCCAACACCCATATGTGTTTGCAGGTGTGAGACATAGTAAAAAACACCATGTGCAAGACTATTTAGTCAGTTTCCACGACCAGGAAGAAAGGAAACACCCGAGTGGCCTGTGACAAGCAGTGCCCTTCTTTTTTTTTCTTTTTTTTTCAGTTTTACCCCCCACACTACCGCTTAACCGCGGCAGTGCTTATTTATCCCCAGCACCCATGCTGTGTGTGTATAGGTGTGAGACACAGTGAAAGACACAAAGTGCATGAATCTTTATTCAAATTCCACCACCAGGAAGATAGGAAAACACCCGAGTGGCCAGTGACAAACACTGCCCTTCACATCAAAGGGCAGTGCTGTGTGACAAGCAGTGCCCTTCTTCTTTTTTTTGTTCTTTTTTACAGTGAAAGACACAAAGTGCACAAATCTTTATTCAATTTCCACCACCAGGAAGATAGGAAAACACCCGGGTGGCCAGTGACAAACACTGCCCTTCACATCAAAGGGCAGTGCTGTGTGATCAAAACAGTGAGGGGGAGGGTAGGGACTAAATCAAAATAGAGGGATCCCTGTTTATATTTTTTTTTTCTTAAAATAGAATTGGAGGGAGAAATGATGCACTCCACTCTATTTATTTTTTTCTTTTTTTAAAAAATTAAACCCCCACACTACCACCTAAGTGCGGTAGTGCTTATTTTTTCTCCAGCACCCATGGTGTGTGTGTGCAGGTCTGAGACACAGTGAAAGATACAAAGTGCACGAATCTTTATTCAAATTCCACCACCAGGAAGATAGGAAAACACCCGAGTGGCCAGTGACAAACACTGCCCTTCACATCAAAGGGCAGTGCTGTGTGACAAGCAGTGCCCTTCTCTGTCAGCCGGGGCTGCCTGATTGGACCAGATTAGCAGCCTCAATCAGGGAAGTCACTTTCTATGACCTCATTGCAATCACTACAGATAGCAAAGGTATTAAACGCTCTTCCTGTCTGACAGGATTAAACCTCAATTACTTCCATTCTCTAGCAGAGAGTGTATTAAACGCAGTTCCATAAACAATACTTGATGCCCCTGTCGTAATTGGAGTTGGAGACTGCTGTGTTTTGTGTGGTAAGAGGTCCCTGTATTTTGTGGGGTTACCCGCCCCTGTAGTAATTGGGGTTCTAGGCCCCTGTAGTAATTGTGGTTGGAGGGCCCTGAAGTAATTTAGGTTAGAGTGCCCTGTAGTAATTGGGGTTAGAGACCCTTGTGATTTGAGGGTGTAATGGCTGTTGTGCTTTGTGGGGTTAGAGGTTCCTGTAATAATTGGGGTTATAGCCCCGTCGTATTTGTGGTTAGAGGCCCCTTAATTAATTGGTGTTAGAGGCCCCTGTATTAACTGGAGTTAGAGGCCCCTGCATTAATTTGGGTTAGAGGCCCCTGTGATTTGTGGGGTTAGAGGCCCCTGTCATAATTTGGGTTAGAAATCCCTGTAGTAATTGGGGTTAGAGTCCCTTGCAGTAATTGGGTTATAAGCCCCTGTGGTTAGTGGGGTTAGAGGCCCTTGTAGTATTTGGGGTTCGAGTCCCCTGTAGACCATCAGTTTTGTGAAGATTTAAAGTAGTTAGGATAAATATGGATGCGACCATAGATAAGTTGGAAGACAAATGTCCCCTAACAGATGTAGTAAGTCTGAATCCTAATTATGAAAACCTATTGAGGAGAATATAGAACGCAGATCCTCAACAGGGGCAGCTTCCTTACCTCATCAGGAGCGTCTATCCTCAATGCTGCCTATGCTGCTTAATCTCCTCAGTGTTTGTCAACTTCCCTCTCTATTGGCAATTATCAAATATTCTGCTCACTTCTCTGATGCTGGACTGGCCTCTAGAAGGTACACATGATTGAAGTCTACTCATTAAAATTGAACAAGGGATTTGGGAAAATAAAAAGTAAAGTGAGCAGAAAAAAGCCAAATCAGCGTGGAAAAGGGTGACTAGGGAAAAATGGGATAAATCCATGCAACCATCATAGAGACAAAACAGGGAATTAGTCCACTAACTGAGGAAGGAACTGAACTAGATTGGACAGAACTAAAATGCAGATGTGAAGCACATGATTTAGAAGCAAAATTCGAGTTGGCTTGGGAGAAAATAGAAAAAAAGGAAAGTCAAGATTTACAGCCGAAGCTGAAACGCCAGGGGACCCGAGGAAAAGGGAACCGGAGAATAACCAACAGGCTGCAACCGTGCAGGACTTGTTCCTTATACAACAATCCCCCCCCCCCCCACACCCCACCCCTCTCCCCCTCCCCCCCCCCCCCCCCCAACAAAGACCCATTGCTAAAGAATCCAGATCCATCTGCGGATAATGAATGAGACTCTGTTTCGGAGGAGGACATAGTTTATCCCTCCCGTCCTGTCAGCCGACCTCCTCCAGTTCCTCGCCGTGGAGTTCCTCGAAGCTCACTCACAGTAATGGCCAAGGCGAACTCGCTTCATCAAACAAAACGTCGCCTGAAACCTTCCTCCTTACTCTGAGGACCAACGTGCCAAGGTCGATGCTCTTCCCCCAGTGAATCATATGTCCCTGTATATTAGGAGTGTTACAATTGCACTGATAAGTGAAGTTTAGGCCAATGATTTTGATCAAATCTAACTACTGCTTTTATAACCAGTTTGTACACTTTAACCAGACAGCGAACGGAAATGATGTACGGCTGAAAGAATCAAAACCTTGCTAGTTTTTCAAAAGAATAGTATTTCAGTTCGACTTAAGAACAATCAGGAATGCAAGTTAAATTCAAACCAATACAATGTAAAATTCCAATTAGAAGGATTAGGCCACTGTACAGGCTGACAATTAAAACTCTGCCTAATTAGTATTCACAGCCTGTGACATTCTACTGGGACCACATTTAATTAATTCAAGATGAAACTACACATGGCGTCTGCATGATTATTTTAAAACTGCACCCAGATTCGTCCCGCCATCATACTATGGTAATGGCTGCCTGTAAGATAACTTCACATAAAAATGTAGAAGTCTATATCGCCCATTTTCCGGTATCCTTGCTTACCTCTAAACGTACTCAACACCTTACTTTGGTTCGTCTGAGATTTCATTGCTTCAGAATCGGCTTCTCTCCTTTAAATACTGCTCTAACATTAATCCCGCTACATTGTGCAGGAAAAAGCTCTTGAACTGCCTGATCGTCCCCATGATTTTTATCTATACTGATTCCCACGATGCTTTTGGTTGTGCCCATGATTTTTGTCAAGTCTGGCAGCAGCGTGGCTTCCTTACCTCATCTGGAACCCGTATCCACAATACTGCCTGTGTTGCTAATCTCCTCAGTGCCATTCAACTTCCCTCTCAATTGGTAATTTTGAAAAGTGTTGCTCACTCCTCTGATACTTCAGTTGTCACTGAAGGCAACAACGCCGCTGATGCAGCGGCTAAGAAAGCAACTCTGCTGCAAAAAAAAGGTTAATCGAATGATTAATAGGAAACAAAAGGAGACTCTCCTATTTCCTCTTCTAACACCCTAACCAAGTCTGACCAAAACAAATGCGAACCCATCGGGGGGACGCACATGATGAGGAAAGGCATAGATGGATGAACCGTGGTTGTTATGCAAGAGTTGGGTTATGCCAGTAGGACAGACATGTTTGCCCGATTCACTTCTGCCTATTCTAGTTGATTATGTTCACGCACATACACATGTAGGGAATGGTGGACAGAATTCTTCAAACTTGGTGGAATCCCCACCTGCAAGAAAAAAGCAAAACACGGAGCTGCAAATTCCATAATTTGTCAAACGCATAATCCCGGAAAAGGAGTAAAGTGTCCACCAGGTGAAACTCCCTTGCCAAGTGCAGCTTTTGATACTATCCAGTTCGATTTTATGGAATTACCTGGATGTCATTGTTCTAAGTATTGTTTAGTGATAATCGATGGATTTTGTAAATGGGTTGAAGTTTATCCCTCTATTGACTGCACAGCAACAACTATTTGTAAAATTCTGTGAGGGAAATCATACTAGACTTGGAATACCAGAAATGGTCTCTTCTGATAATGGCCCCCACTTCTGTGTGAAGCTAATGAAGGCACATTCACAAGTTGGAATTTGAATCAAAAATTCCATTGTGCCAACCATCCCCATGCAGCGGGAATTGTAGAAAAAGCAAATGAGCCCTTAAAGGACAGCAAAGCAAATTGGTAGAAGAAACGGGACTTAATTGGCTGTAAGTTCTCCCAATTGCCCTTTTTAATATGAGATCTCTGGCACAGAAAAAGACGGGATTCTCGGCAGCAGAAGTGATACATGGAAAGCCCCTGAGAACTCCCTTGTCTGCACCATTAACTGCCCAACACCTTGTTGATGTGTATGTCATGGTAGAAGAGATGCACAGATACCTGATTAAGCTAACCAAAGCATTGCAGTCTTATCATCAACAGGTCAAAGAAGCCTATCAAATACCAGGGAAGGAAGAATAGATAGCTCTAACATTTAAAGACATTGACCCCGGTGACTACTTACTATTGAAAGACTTAAGTCATGAAAAATTAGGCCCCCCACTGGAAAAGTTCTTCTCACAATTTAAAATGCACTAAAGGTAGAAGGACATTCAACATTAGATTACTTACAGTGTGGAAACAGGCCCTTCGGCCCAACAAGTCCACACCAAACCTCCGAAGAGTAACTCACGCAGACCATTTCTCTCTTCAGGTAACTCTACGGGAAATTCAGCATGGCCAATTCACCGAACCTGCACATTTTTGGACTGTGGGAGGAAACCCACACAGACACGGGGAAAATGTGTAAACTCCACGCAAACAGTTGAGGTGAGAATTGAACTTGGGTTTCTGGCACTATGAGGCAACAGTGCTAACCACCGTGCCGCCCACGTGTCTACAAGTTACATTGCAAGCTTGTATCACCTTTACAGTCTTAGTATTAGTACTGATACAGGCATCCAATGAAAACCCAACCCACGTACATGTGCCCAAATGTAACCAACCCATCTGTGATACCTCAGACCGGCTAGAACCCCAATGTGACTGTATAAATGAAACCTGTTCCAATGCCATTGGAAGTCATAAATGCAGCTGCCCAGCTGAAACTCATTTAAACTACTCACATTGTGTATCCAAACATCACTCTTGACCTTATTGTCATCCTCGCAACACTTCTATGCCAGTCATCATGAGATGGCACAATTCCATAACCTCATCCGCTTTGTCAACCGAAAACTGTTACTTTGAAATACTTGTCTGTTCCCCTCTCAAAATGAACTGTTCAGATTGTAGTATTGAGCACATAGTACTGAAATCACCAGTCCCAAAGGCACCTATTGCCACGAGACTGTATCTTTTCGACGGAATCCCCTCCTATCTGACCAACCACCACTGACAGAAATACCTTCACATGTTTCCTGTATTCTGTAGCTGCTGTAATGAATAAGACAAGCTGGAAAGATGAAGAAAGACCAAAAGTACTCTGCACTGCCAATTCTCCTTCTGTTACTAATAGTTTCTTTATTCAACCTAAACACCCGATCTATGTGTTATCTGCCCACTCTTCCATCACTCTGATGTACAGTGTATAAATAGGACTCACAAACTTATGCAATCCCTCATTTGTGATGGAAAAACCTATTCCGTTTAATACACTTGTACAATCAGACGTTTGAGAGCACCAACTTTTACAAGATTCAGCTCTCGCTCTGAGTGGACTCATCATTCACTCACAGAAGTGCACCCTTGGAACTCCTTTTTGTCTTCATTGACCATGCAAAAACAAAGCCTACCCATATTTACCCAATCATTGGCATGGACATTTTGCTCTAGTATACACACGGTACCACTTTTCACCCTCCACCATGAAGTACCTGAAGTAGATGATGAATGCAATGCCCACCAACATGTGAATCAGTGCGGAACAAAAGGTAGAGGAAATCCAAAACGGGACTTACACAACTTCTACCTTCAACAAATCTGGTGGTCCAGGTTGCTGGGAGGTCTTATTCCTGGCTCGGGTGGTGAGATGACCCTAGATCAGACCTTGCGTATGACATTGAAAGATTTGCCAACTCAACTGCACACGCTCTGAAGCTGGTGAAGAAAGAGTTACAGGAGACCCGGAATGATGATGCTTCACAATCGGCTCGTGCTAGATTTCCTCCTTGCTAAAGAAGGAAGCGCTTGTTCAGTTATTTGTCCGTAGTGTTGCACCGGAACCAATGATTTCTCAAAAGATATTCTGGACGACACAGATGTTATCAACAAAACGGGTCACGATGCAGGGAAGATACCTGCCGCACCGTCATCCGATCCATGGGGATGGAGTGCTACCTGCTGGCTATGGTAGCTGTGTGAATGGATCATGTGGGACATACTGATAGTCCTTGATCTCATCCGAGGAACATACATTGTCATCCGCTTATGCATGAAATGGATCGTACAACGCTTTTCACCTAAGCCAAAGAAGAATCTGGTTAATCAAAGCTTGTCTACCCATGTACCTCCATGCCCGAACTCCCATGCTGAAATCCAGTATCTTTCAGACTCTGGTCCTACGGATAATGACTCAGCAGAGGAGGGACTTGACTTGTTGAGAATACAAATCAACTAAATGGACTAATTACATTTGTACAAGCTATGTAATTGTCATGAAATGACAAAAGGAGGGAACGAGAAAGTCTATAGCCTTAAAACTTGTCCTTAAACATTTAGACTAAAATATAATGTTGAATGATAAAACACATATGCTGCACATTAGAAAACAGACAGGTAGGGAAGGTAAGGAAATTAAGAACATTTGCTTTAATCCAGTTAGTTTATCTTCTAGGTATCAGTGTTATGTTGTAATAGTGATGCTATAAGTAAATAAAGGGGGCCAAAGAGCCTGTACTGTGCTGTAATCCTCTATGTCTTATGCTCTATGAAAACGTCATCCGTATATTCTTAATTCCAAGCAGATATTCAGGACAGATTCCGCAATCTGCTGTGGCAGGAATTTAGTCTGAAGTTCTGGATTAATCTTGAATTTCCTCCAAACCCAAGACCCCTACCCCACCACCTCCATGACCTCTCACCCTAGCTACACGCCTCCATATCTCTGTAACTTCCTCCAGCCCCTATATCTATCCCCTGCCACCTCGATGACCTTGCCACCAGCTACACCCCTCCATATCTCTGTAACCTTCTCCAGCCCCTACACCTCTCCCCTCCCATTGGCATTATCTCTGACCCCAGCTACACCCCTCCCTATCTCTGTAACCTTCTTCAACCCATACACCTCCTCCCAGTCCCTGCAACTCTCTATTTCTGTATAATCTTGTCACAACCTCCAGCCCAACATGTATCTTATCCCTTCCACCTCCTTCACTAAAGTCAAACCGAGCTGATCTTGTTAATATTGATTTTGCTTCATATATTTACCATATTTACCGATCTCTGTAAAATTCTCCAGCAACTCCATCCCTCCTTATATATAGAACCACCTCCATCATCTACATCATTCCTCATCTGTGAGGTATACTCCATCCTCCATGCCACTTCCTATCTTCATCACCTCCTCCATTGCATACACACCTTCCTGTCACTTTAATCGCCCCCATCCCAAGAGCCTCTCTAATTCTATAATTTCATCCAGTAGCAATGTCCATCGGTGTAACCTCCTCCAGCATCAGTAAATGCCCTTATCTCTGAAAACCCCTCCAGCTCTCACACATCTTCCTATCACTGTCATCCCCTCCAGATACTCCTGTCCTCTATACCTCGGCAAACTCCTCCATCCCTGCCACTCCCAGCATATCTGGAAATTCTTCCATCCCCTACATCAGTCCATATTAATGTTATATCCTCGATTCCCGCAACTCTCCCTATCACTGTGTCATCTTCCAGCCTGTACACCATTCCTTATCGCTGTAACTTCTCACAGCAACTACATCATTTCCGGTCTCTGTATCATCCTCCAATGATCCAGGAATTGGCAAGGTAAGAGGAGGAAATTTACATTTTGGATTAAAATTTCTGACCCATGTTGAAAATCAGTTCTGGATAATTTGCAAGTTTTAATAAGCTCTGTGGGATATAGATAAAGCAGTGTTACTTCTGCAACCATAATTGCTTATGCAAGGTGAATGAACTAACCGACACCAGTGTATAATTCTTTCAGCAAAGAGCTGAGTTAGCTAAAATGTGCATGCAAGAATGAAGACTATGTAAAGGGATACATAGTTTCGTCTGAGTTAGCTAAAATGTGCATACAAGAATGGAATGTGCCTGCAAACAATGGAAGATGTTACGGACAAATAGATAAGTTGAAAAAGAACATCAAGATATTCCAAGCTCAGCAAATTTCCCTCCTGTCAGCACAAGTCGCTTACAGGGCCTGGAGTAGGGGGAGAAGTAAGCAAGGGATGAGCACAGCTGGGCAGGTGCAGAATACAATAAGGAAACGTGATCGGTTTGAAGGCTAATGAGGTAAACGGGGAAGTACCGAGAATTAAACTGTATAAATTGTGGAGTAATTTCTAGATCGGAGTGGCTACTTGCTAGTCACCCCTTCTTGCAAGAGCGTTTCAATACAATTCGCTGCTTCAGAATTTGACTCGGAATGAAATGTATTATATTGTGAGCTCTGTTTCTCACAAACTCTAAATGCCGTTTTCATAAACTCAGGAGCATTAATTCCCATTCTCCCTCCAACCTCAGTTAGTGCAAGAGGAAAAATTTTAGATTAAAATTTCAAACCTCACTATCTTCTGCCTGATCACCTCCCTGATGGTCTTTTCACAGCGTTGTGTTGTGTAAAGTGAAGCTGCTTTGATCCTCTCTCTGATCACACTCACTCCCAGACAGATCAGCCTGAGACACAGTCAGTACAGTGACCTTGCCTTCCCTGGATTTCCTCCTGCAGCCTCGTGCCTCAGACAAAGCCAGGTTACAAACCAACTGTGATGTCAGGTGTCTCTCTGTGATGTAAACGGTGAGGTCATACTGACACTGTGAGGTCACACTTTGACCTGTCCAGCACAAGGGACCTGACTGCGACCAAACAGAGGGATACTGAAACCCTCACTGTTATCAGGTTACAATATATTCACATTCCAGAATGTACAAAGTCCTTCCAGACGTAGACACTGTGGGATATAGGCAATGTACAGTATTGGGATTATCAACACCTTTTGCTCTGGGTAAATCGGTGATATCTGCACAGCAGTGAGAAATGGCAACAGCCTCCTGACAGTCTGAGGTGGTGGGTGTAACTCCTCCTCAGACGCCCAGGCTGACCAAGACTCAAGGCCATGGCTGGGCCCGTGTGCCTGCATTGGTGGTTCCAAACACACTTATGGAGAAAACGCTTAAAATTTACTGTCTGGATGTTTTGCTTGCCTTTTGGCTTTCTGTTATTTCTGCTGTTTGTTTTTAATTCTGGTTTTGTAACCAAGGTTGTATCAAAGAATGGAGATTTGTACTTTTTTCAACGTACTCATGTATTCCTATTCTTCAAGACACTTGGCATTAAAGTCTAATCCTGGCTCTAATTCTAGCCCCAAAGCTCCAGGAAGTCAATTGTGTTAACTAAGTAGTTACATTATTGATAGTCATTTAACAAATATACTTAGTTTGTTATATATGCTTCACATTGAAAGGAAGAGTAGGCAATGACTTTAGATAATTCAGCAAGAAAATATTTACAACTGGAAGCTGAGATTTTGAAATACTGACAGCGAGCCTATCTCCACAGGTGATGGGAACTATTCTCAGACAGATATCCCCGAAACAGCTCTTGACCAAGATCTCATTCCCTATCTCCTTCAAATCAGTACATTTTGTTATCACAGAATCCCTACAGTGTGGAAACAGACCATTTGGCCCAACAAGTCGACACCATACTTGAAAAGAGTAACCCAACCAGATCCATTCCCCTCTTCTCTTACTCTATATTTACCTCTGACTAATGCCCCTAAGCTGCACATCATTGGATTGTGGGATGAAACCGGACCACCTCCAGGAAGCTCATGCAGACACGGGGACAATGTGCAAACTCCACATACACAGTTGCCTGAGGCTGGAATCAAACCGAGGGCCCTGGAACTGAGGAAGCAGCACTAATTACTATACCACCATATCCTTACACTAACAGTAAGCAAACATTGCCGGTTTGAATGTAGAACTGCTCACTCTAGCAGGTACTGTACTCCCCTGATTCTTGTGTTACCCAACAGATGCATCAGAAATAACAATACTCTTCTCATCCAACTGCAGCTTCAGTACTGGTTACAGAACGCACTCTCATTGCAATGACAATAAGCGATTTGCTGCATTGTTGGAACAGGCATTATGATTAATTCCTCTCAAGCACAAACACTGACCAATCTTAGATCATGAGAACTATACTTACACCTGAGACACAAGGTTTCGATGCCAGCCTAAGAGGTATAGTTAGTAGGTTTGCAGATGACACCATAATTGGAGGTGTCGTGGACAGTGAAGAAGTTTACCTCAGATTGCAACGGTATCTTGATCAGATGGGCCAATGGGCTGAGAAGTGGCAGATGGAGTTTAATTTAGATAAGGTCCGAGGGAGTGTTGTTGAACAAAGCGATCTTGGACTGTAGGTTCATAACTCCTTGAATGTGGTGTCACAGGTAGATAGGATAGTGAAGAAGGCGCTTGGTATGCTTTCCTTTATGGGTCAGAGTGTTGAGTATAGGAGTTGGGAGGTCATGTTCCGGCTGTACAGGATATTGGTTAGGCCACTGTTGGAATATTGCGTGCAATTCTGGTCTCCTTCCTATTGGAAAGATGTTATGAAACTTGAAAGAGTTCAGAAAAGATTTGCAAGGAAATTGCCAGGGTTGGAGGATTTGAGCTATTGGGAGAGGCTGACAGGCTGGGGCTGTTTTCCATGTATCATTGGAGGCTGAGGGGTGACCTTATAGATGTTTACAAAATTATGAGGGGCATGGATAGGCTAAATAGGCAAAGTCTTTTTTCCCTGTGGTGGGGGAATCTAGAACTAGAGGGCAGATGTTTAGGGTGAGAGGGGAAAGATATAAAAGAGATCTAAGGGGCAACTTTTTCACTCAGAGGGTGGTATGTATATGGAATGAGCTGCTAGATGAAGTGGTGGAAGCTAGTACAATTGCAACATTTAAAAGACATCTGGATGGGTACATGGATAGGAAGGGTTTGGAGGGATATGGGCCAGGTGCTGGCAGGTGGGACTAGATTGGGTTGGGATATCTTTTCGGCATCGACGAGTTGGACTGAAAGGTTTGTTTCCGTGTTGTACATCTCTATGACACTATGACTCTATAACAGGAAAACTGACAACGCAAAAGATACCTTTACAAGCAATCCGTCCAGCAGAGTCGGAGAATTTGAACAATAGGGAGAGGCCGAATAGACTGTGGTTATGTTCCCTGGTGTGACGGGAGCTGAGGGGTGACCTTATGGAGGTTTATAGAATCATGAGAGACATGGATAGGATACCTGGACAAAGTCTTTTCTCTGGGGTGGTAGAGTCCAGAACTCGTGGGCATAGGTTTAGGGTGAGAGGGGAAAGATATAAAAGGGACCTGAGGGACAAGGTTTTCATGCAGAGGGTGGTACGTGTATGGAATCAGCTGCCAGAGGAAGTGGTGGAGGCTCGTACAATTACGACATTTAAGAATATTTGAATGGGTATATGAATAGGAAGGATTCAGTGGGGTTTGAGCTCAGTGCTGGCAAATGGGATGAGATTGGGTTGGGAAATCTGGTCGGCATGGACGAGTTGGATCGAAGGTCTGTTTCCCTGCTGTACATTTCGATGACTGTATGACTCTATAACAGGAAAACTGACAGCACAAATGTTACCTAAACAAGCAACCAGCAGAGAGTTCGCAGATGGAGACAAAAAACTGTACTAGTTGAGCAACAACAATGACAACCACATGGAGCCTTCCAATTTGCACCAGAATATACAGTCAGATCCAATAAACTAACTGAAGACACACAGCATGCGTTCAGAAAAATTGTACGCTTACTAACAAAGTAAAAGTTAAAGATCAAATAACACCACTTTATAATCCACCAGGTTTATTTGGAAGCACTAGCTTTCGAGCACTGCTCCTTTGTGGTTGCATGTGTGCTTTGTAGAGTGGGCACATGCGTTTGACGTACATGGTACATTAGCAAGACCAAGCAGATGCCAGGACAATGGCTAAATGGACACCGACAACAATCGCCAGACAGGAATGTTTCCTCCAGTCAGAGAGCACTTCAACGTTCAGGGACATTGGTCTCAGAACTTCGGGTGACCATCCTCCAAGGTGGACTCCGGGATATGCAGCAATGCAGAGAGGCAGATAGCCAAGGTCGGTTATCATGAGGATAGGCTAAACTGGGACCTTGGATTCATGTCACACTATAAGTGACCCACTACACTGTACACTCTCTCACACATGCACACATACACGCACACTCACACAGACTCTCTCATACAAACGCTGTCTCTCAGACACACATACACCTCTCATGCTTACAACCAGGCATACACACCCGCACACGCGTATACTCCATCACAATCACACACCCACTCGACCAATCACACACACACCCAAACACAAAGGAGCAGCGCTCCGAAAGCTAGTGCTTCTAAATAAACCTGTTTGTCTATAATCAGTTATTTTGCGATTTTTAACTTGGTCCATCCCAGTCTAACACCAGCATCTGCAAGAAAAGATAAACGAACAGGCACTGCCAAGAATACTGCATTTAACCTTGTATTCTGTATTCAAATTCGAGTTTCCAAAACATAATTCAACGTGCAAAAGTGTGAAGTGACTCATCCGCTACTGACCAGCTAATTTCTGCATCCAGTCAATGTCCCGTTGCAATCTACAGCAGCCCTCCACACTAATCACCACTCTACCAACCTTTGCATCATCGGCAAACTTAACAACACTCCCTTTCACTTCCTCATTCAAGTCATTTGTAACAATAACAAAGAGCAGAGGTCCCAGAACAGATCCCAATAAAACACTACTGGTCACCGAGCTCCTTCTGAATACTTCCCACCTAATACCACCCTCTGTATTCTATGCACCAGCCAATTCTGAGTCCAGATAGCCAGATTACCCTGTATCCCATGCCTACATACTTTCTGAATGAGCCTACCATGAGGAACTTTCTCACACATCTTGCTAAAATCCATGTACACCACATTCACTGCTGTGCTTTTATTAATGCATTTTGTTACATCCTCAAAGAATTCAATAAGATTGGTGGTGCATGACCTGCCCCTGGCAAAGCCATGCTGACTATCTCTAATCAAATTATGGTTTTCCAAGTAATCATAAATTCTGACTCAGAATCCTCTCCAATAGTTTGCACTTCACAGACGAAAGACTGACTGGTCGGTAATTCCCAGGATTATCCCTAATCCCCCATCTTGAACCAGGACATAACATGTACGCCCTCCTTTCATCTGGCATTACTCAAGTGGACAGTGAGAATGCAAAGATGCAGCAAAATCTTCCCACACTTCCTGTAGTCCACTTGGGTAGATCCCATCTGGCTCAGGGGAGTTATCTATCCTTATATTTTTCAAAGTTTTCAGCGCATCTACCTTCTTCACATGAACCTGTTTGAGCTTACTAGCCTGTTCCACGCAGTTTTTACAAACATCAATGTCCCTCTCATTAGTGAATACTGAATGATCGTATTTATTAAGGACCTCCAATAATCTTCGGACTCCAGTTACAAGTTCCTTACAGTATCCCTGATCAGCCCTACCCTCACTCTGGCCATCCTCTTGGTCCTCACAAAAGTGTTCCACACACTTTTAATGGTAAGGTCCGAGTGAGTGTTGCTGAACAAAGAGACCTTGGAGTGCAGGTCCATTGCTCCTTGAAAGTAGAATCGCAGGGAGATAGGATTGTGAAGAAGGCATTTGGTATGCTTTCTTTTATTGGTCAGAATATTGAGTATAGGAGTTGGGAGGACATGTTGCAGATGTACAGGACATTGGTTAGGCCACCTTTGGAAGATAGACTGCAGTTCTGGTCTCCCTCCTTTCAGTGGGATATTGTGAAATGTGAAAGGGTTCAGAAAGCATTTACAAGCATATTACCAGGGTTGGAGGATGTGAGCAATAGGGAGAGGCTGAATAGACTGTGGTTGTTTTCCCTGGAGTGTCAGAGGTTGAGGAGCGACCTTATGGAGGTAAATGGAAAGAATAAATAGACAAAGTCTTTTCTCCAGTGTGCGAGAATCCAGAACTAGAGGGCATAGGTTTAGGGTGAGAGGGGCAAGATATAAAAGGGAACTGAGGGGCAAGGTTTTCATGCAGAGGGTGATACGTAAATGGAATGGTCTGCCAGAGAAAGTGGTGGAAGATGGTACAATTACAGCATTTAAAGATATTTGAATGGGTATATGAAAGGAAAGATTCAGTGGGATATGGACTAAGTGCTGGCAAGTGGAATTGGATTGCGTTGGGATATCTGGTCGGCATGGACAAGTTGGACCGAAGAGTCTGTTTCCCTGCTGCCCATCTCTCTGACTTTATGTTACATTCCACTCGAATTTTCCTTCAGTTGACCTACTTCTGCTTATTCAGGCCCCCTTGTAGTTCTCCTAAGTCCATTCTTCAGTGCTTTTCTGGTTACCTAGTAACCTTCTTCTTCCCTGTCTAATCCTTGTTTACTCACTCTTCTTCATCTTTACTAGGTATTCCACATCCCTTGACACCTAAGGTTCCTTCTCCCTCTCATTCCCTTCCTTGCCTCAGTGGGACAAACCTATCCAACACCATCAGCAAATGCTCCCTATACCACCTCCACATATCCATCCCGCATTTCCCTCGAGTACATCTGTTCCCACTTTAGGCCCCCTCCCGTTCCTGCCTAGTAGCATTGTCATTTCCCCTCCCAAACTGAACATTTTCCCATACAGTGTGCTCCTATCCCTCCACATGACTACAGCAAAAGTAATGAAAGAACAGGGAGATCTTGGGGACATGTCCATAGATCACTCTTAGTTGTCACCCAGGCTGATAGGTTTGTTAAGAAGGCGTTATGCTGTTTGGCTGTCATTAGCAGGGGATATAAGAGCTGCAAGGTTATGCTGCAGCTCAATCAAGCCCTGGTTACAGCACACTTGGAATATTGTGTTCACTTCTGGTCACCTCATTAGAGGAAGGATGTGGGAGCTTTAGAGATGGTGCAAAGGAGATTTAGCAGGATGCTGTCTGGACTGGAGGGCATGTCTAATGAAGAAAGTTTGAGGGAGCTAGGGATTTTCTCATTGGAGCGAAGGACGATAAGAAGTGATTTCATGGAGGTGTACAAGATGATGAGAGGCACCGATGGAATGAACTGTGGCAGACATTTTCCTGGGGCCGAAATGGCTTTCTCAAGCTGGTCTGTTTTTTTACTGGAGGTTAGGTATTGTCATTTTGGCTCAGGTTTTGTCCATTCAGGTAACGAGTTCCGCAACATCGAATGAGAGCATTGCTTTGTCTTTATCTATGTTTAAGTTTCTTTTGCTGTTTTGGAATTCCTTTGATAATAGGGCAGCAGAGTGGCACAGTGGTTAGCACTGCTGCCGCACAGCACTCGAAACCCAGGTTCAATTCCTGCCTCCAGCCACTGTCTGTGTGGAGTTTGCACATGCTCCCCATGTTTGTGAGGGTTTCCTGTGGGTGCTCTTGATTCCTCCCACAATCCAAAGATGTGTCGGTTAGGTGAATTGCCCGTAGTGTTAGGTGAAGGGGGAATTGTAGGGAAATGGGTCTGGTGGGTTACACTTTGGAAGGTCAGTGTGAAGTTGTTGGGCCGAAGGGCCTGTTTCCACACTGTAAGTAATCTCATCATCATCATTGGAATAAGTGTTGGGATCCACTGGTAAGTTATTTTAGCTTTGTTCAAATTCTTTTGTACGTTTATGTGACACAGTTCCGAGATTGTCACAATAGGTCTAAGTGGTATATCTGGTTAGTAAACCTTAGATAATTAGAAAATTATCGGGTGTTTTTGCCTTCAGGTTACATCTTTTATCAATCTGTATTGGTTATGAGTCCGTTTTTGCATAAGGTCCATAGTGTAATGTTTATTCCTTTGGCTGGGTGTGGCGTGGGTCGCACTCCCTCTGTTGGTAGTGTCAGTATCTGCATGTAGTTTCTGTGGTTTTTGAACATGTTCCGTGTTGTTCATGAATACTGTCATTCTGCCTTTATCTGCCAGTGCAATGATTGTGTTTCTGTGCTTTTTGCATGTTTTAGGCCTTCTCTCGCTCTTTTGTGTTAAGGTTGTTATGTATAGAACAACACAGCACAATATAGGCTCTTCGACCCTCGAGGTTGTGTCGACCTTTTATCCTATTTTAAAATTAAACTAACCTACGAACCCGACACATTACTATCATTCATGTGCCTAGCCAGGGGTTTCCTAAATGTACCTAATGTATCTGACTCAACTACCGCCACTGGCAGTGCATTCCACACACCCACCACTCTGTGAAAAAATCCTACCCCTGTAACTTCCCCGAAAAGTTCATCCAATATGTAATGGTCTCTGTTACCTCATGAATGTAACATTTTTAATACACTAAAATTCAGGGATACACTCAGATCCTCCTTCCGTGTATGCTTTTTGATACAATTGCTTTAGTTTTTCATCTTTCTGTTGTAACTCAGTTAATTTCTCTGAGCTAAAGATATCTACATTGTCCTCCATTGCTTCCTGTTTTGTCTCAAACATTTGATTAGCTATCATCTCTGATAATTCTACATCAATTTTCTTATCTGTACTCTTTGATTTCTCCTGTTTCAACTGGTGACTTTGTGACCTCGTTAGAACATAGTGAGGAAAATTCCCAGGATGTGCTTTTGTAGGACTTCAGTTCCATTGGCGTTCTAACCACAGGAGGCAGGACTCATACTTTGACCCAATGACGTTGTTAGCAAGGGCAAATTGTATTTCTGGAACTGAGTGTTTGTCAGTACTCCGACCAGCACCTCTCCATTTTTCACTGGATACTCTAACATCACTCGATGTAACTGAGCACTTATTGTCTCACCATGAATTCCACGTACTAGCACTTTGTCTGGCAATATTCCTTCTGATTTACATATCTCCTGATCCCTAAACATCATGTTTGACATGATTCTGTGTCCTATAATACTGTCACCTCTTTCACAACTGCACCTGGCCTGTGCAAGTAATCTTCACCTGCGAACGTAAATAAAATAAAGAGATCTGGCACTTCCTCATTAATCAACCAACGAGCAGTTTGTAATTTCTGTTGCAGCCTCTCAGCCATCATTGTGCTTTGCTTTACCACTCCAATGAAATTCCCTGGTTATCCCATTTGCCTGCATCCATTCTTCCCAGTGCTTTTCCTCACCCACCAACACTGTAATTTCATGTGGCCTGCTTGATTGCAGGGAAAACTCTGGAGCTTTTTAACTTTTCTTTCACCTTAATGGATTTCCTTTTTACCCTGTGGTAAAGTGTAGATATTATGGTCATATCTTGGGTACAGCCCATATCACAGTAGAGGTGGTGTTGGATATATTAAGGTGTATGAGGATGAATAAATCACCTGCTCCTGAACAGATGTATGCAAGAACACTGCAAGAGGCTGGAGGAGAAATTCAGTGGGCCCTCGCTGTTATGTTTGTTTCAGCGTTTGCCAGGGCTGAGGTCACATAAGATCAGAGGGTAAGGAATGTTGTGCCCTTATGCAAGAAAGGCTGCAAAAATAAAAACTGGGAGATACAGAGCAGTATGCCGACCATCTGTAGTAGGTAAGTTACTTGGGATTATTCTGAGAAATAAGATATGCATACACGTGGAAAGATAGTGTTTCATTAGGAATACTCAGCATGGCTTTGGACATGGGCAATCATGCCTCACACATTTGTGAGAGTTCTTTGATGAAAGGGACAGGAAGACTAATAAAGGCAGGGTAATAGATGCAGTCTATATGGATTTCTGCAAAGCCTTTGATAAGGTTCCGCATGGTAGGCTATTCTGGAAGGTCAGCTCTTATGGAATCCTTGGGGACCTGGCAAATTAGATACACCATATGCTTGATGGTAGAAAGCAGAGGGTAATAATGAAAGGATGTTTGTCAGACTGGAGGCCTGTGACTAGAGGAGTGCCTCAGGGATCGGTGCTGGACCCATTGTCGTCAGTTATCTATACACAAGATTTGAATAGAAATGTATAAGGCATGATTACTAAGTTTCCAGATGATGTTAAAATAGGCAGTATCATGAACAGCGAGGAAGGCTGTCAGAAATTGCAGCAGGATCTTGATCAGCTGGAAAAGTGGTCTGACAAATGGCAAATGGAGTTTAATAAGGAGTGCAGTGGAACAGGGAGTTCAGGTGCACGGTTCTTGGAAAGTGGAGTCACAGGTACACAGGGCGGTGAAGAAAGTTTTAGGCACACTGGCCTTCATCAGTCAGGGCATTGGTCGGGGACTGTGTTTCGGAGGCATGAGGTCATGTTGCAGCTGTGCAAAATTCTGGTGCAGCCGCACTTGGAGTATTATGTACTGTTCTGGTTACCACAGTAGTGCAACCAGAAAGGATATGGAAGCGTTGGAAAGGGTCCAGAGGAGATTGACTAGGATGTTGCCTGGTACGGAGGGGAGGTCTTATGAAGAAAGGCTGGGGGACTTGAAGCTGTTTTCATTAAAGACAAGAAGGTTAGAGGTGACTTAATAGAGACATAAATGATGATCAGAGGATTAGTTAAGGTGAACTAAGTGTTTCCTGGGGGTGGAAGAAGTGACTTTGTCTGTTTACAAAAGGTGAACAAGGTAAAGCTGCTTTAGTTGGTAGAGAAACTTGAGTTAGAGTTATCTTCATCGGTGAGTAAAGAAGAAGCAATTACAGCAATAGCTCAGCATTGAGATTTGCTGCAAACAGTATCAGATTCTTTGGATATGGCTCAAAGTTTGATTGAAAATGAAACAGCTTGAGTTAAAGGCAAAAGAGGAAGAGAAAAAGAAATGGAAAAGAGTTTGAATTAACATTTAAAGCAGACCAAAAAGACAAGGGAAAAGTTGCTTTAGCAGAACAAAAAGAAAAGGAGGGAAGGAGCGAAAGAGAGGGAGAGATAGAGGGAGCGGGGGGTGGGGGAAGAGAGAGAGAGATAGAGAGAAAAAGGGAGAGGGAGAGAAAGAGAGAGAGGGGAGAGAGAAAGAGAGAGAGAGAAAACAAGAGCGCGAATGAGAGACAGAGGGAGGGGGAGAGAGAGAAAGAAAGATAGAGAGAGAGAAAAAGAGAGAGAGGGAGAGAGAGAGGGAGAAAAATAGAGAGAAAAGAGAGAGAGGAGAGAGACAGAAGAACATGAAGAGTTTGAACTTCCGAAATTGCCAAATAGTGGAAAGTTATCTTTAAAGAATGGCGGTGAAGATGAAAGGTAAGTTTAGTGGGGAAGACAATGAGAGTGGGGAAGATAATGGGAGTGCGGAAGACAATGAGGGTGGGGAAGATAATGAGGGTGGGGAAGACAATGAGGGTGGGGAAGACAATGAGAGTGTGGAAGACAATGAGAGTGGGGAAGATAATGAGGGTGCGGAAGACACTGAGAGTGGGGAAGACAATGAGAGTGCGGAAGACAATGAGATTGGGGAAGACAATGAAAGTGGGGAAGATAATGAGAGTACGGAAGACAATTAGAGTGGGGAAGATAATGAGAGTGAGGAAGATAGGGAGGGTGAGCAAACCCATCGGAGCAGAAGGCTGTTTGGGGATCGTTTAAATCTATCAAAGCATTGCTTTCATTTGATGAGAATGATGTAGAAGTCTTTTTCATCTCATTTTAAAAGGGTGACTAAACAAATCAAGTGGCCAGCTGCCATGTGGGTTTTGTTGATTCAAAAAATCTATTGGTTAGAGCATCTGAAGTATTTGTATCACGATCAGAGGAGGTCTCTGGGGAATATGAGGTGGTGAAGAAAACCATGTTAAGTGCGTATGAACTTGTGCCAGAAGCCTACAGACAAGGTTCGGGAATCTAAGGAAAGGACCCTGATGAAATATGCATTGAGTTTGGAATGAGAATTCATGTGGAAGAGCAGAGAGTTCAAAGGCGAGATAAGCAGCTAAAATGGCTGATGGTTATGGATTTGCTCATAAATCAAAGTTTGCTTTCCCAAAATCAATTTCAGTCCATGAGGGTTAGAAACTAGGGAAAAGAGAAATCCTCACGCGGTAACGAAAAAGTAGATCTCAGTGAAGGTAGAGTCATAGACTCACAGGGTCAGAGAGTCCTACAGCATGAAGACAAGCCTTTTGACCGAAATTGGTCCATGCTAACCAAAATGTCCATCAATGTTAACTCCACTTCACTGCAGAATTGGCTCATATCCTTCTTAGACCTTTCCTATTCATGTATTTGTCCAAAAGCCTTTTAAATGTTGTTACTGTACATACCTCAAGCACCTCCACTGGAAAATCATTCCATGTGCACACCTCACTCTATGTCAGAAAGCTGTCGCTCAGGTTCCCTTTTACTCTTTCCCCTCTAAACATAATCTGATACACCCTAGTCAGCAAATGCCCAATCCTGGTAAAAGGTCTGAATGAATTCACCCTATCCATGCCTCTCATGATTTTATGCACTTTTACAAGAGCCCCCTTCAGTATTCTTCACTCTAAAGAAACAATCCTAGCTTTTCCAAACACATCCTGAAAGTCAGACCATTGAGACCTGGAAATATCCTCGTAATTTTTTTTCTGCACTCTTTCCAAGTTAATAACATTCTTCCGATAGCAAGTTTACCGGAACTGAACACAATACTCCAATTGCGGCTTCAACGGCAGCAACGAAAACTGCAACACACCTTCCCAACTTCTATGTGCAATAGAACAGCACAGGCCCTTTGGTCCTCAATGCTGCGCGAGCCTGTGAAACCAATCTGAAGCCAACCTAACCTACAGTATTCCATTATCATCCTATTTTTATCCAATGACCACTAAAATATCCTTAAAGTTGGCAATTCTACTACTGCTGCTCTAGTGCTTTCCAAGCACCTATTACTCACTGAATAAATAACCTACCTCTGACATCTGTCCTGTGTCGATCACCCTTCAATATAAAGCTATGCCCCCACGTGCTAGCCATTACCATCTGAAGAAAAAGGCTTTCACTGTCTACCATGAGTAACCCTTTGATTATCTTATATGTCTCAATTAGGTCACCGCTTAACATTCTTCTCTCAAACAAAAACAGCCTCAACTCCCTCAGCCTTTCCTCATAAGACTTTCCCTCCAAACCAGGCAAAATCCTCATAAATGTCCTCTGCACCTTTTCCAAACATTCTACATTCTTCCTATAATGCGGCCACCAGAACTGTTCTCCAAGCACGGCCGAACCAGTGTTTTGTACAGTTGCAACATGACCTCGTGGCTCCAAACTCAAACTCTCTACTCATAACAGCTAACACACCCTACCTATTCTTAATAACCCTATCAACCTGGTTGGCAACTTTCACGGATCCATGTACCTGGACAGTGTGGATCTCTCGGCTCATCCTAACAACCAAGAATCCAGTACTGTGTATTCCTGTTACTCTGTTCAAAGTGATTCACCTCACACTTTTTCACATTCAACTGCATTTTCCACCTCTCAGCCCAGCTCCGCAGCTTACTTATATTCCTCTATGACCTGTAACATCTTTTATTACTGTCCACAATTCCGCTGAATTGTCAGTGTCATGTGCAAATTTTCGAACCCATCCTTCTATGCCCTCATCCAGATCATTTGTAAAAATAAGAAACAACATGGACCAAACAGATTGTTGAGGTACATCACTAGCACCTGAACTCCAGCATGAACGTTTCCCATCAAACATCACCCTCTGTCTTCTTTCAGCTAGCCAATTTCTGAAATAAACCATTAAATCACTATCAATCCTGTGCCTCTGTATTTTGTGTAATAGCCTACCGTGGGGAACCTTATCAAATGCCTTACTGAAAACCATATATGCCAAATCTACCACTTTACCCTCATCCACCTATTTGGGCACCTTCTCAAAGATGTCTAAGGTTTGTGAGGTATGATCTACCCTTCACACAGCTGAGGTGACTGTCCCTAAGCAATTTATTCCTTTCTAGGTAAATACTCCCTCTTATAATCCTTTCCAACACTTTACCCACAGCAGAAGTAAGGCTTGCTGATGTCTAATTGATTTGGAGATGCTGGTGTTGGACTGGAGTGCACAAAGTTAAAAATCACATCACCAGGTTCTAGTCTAATAGGTTTCTTTGGAAGCCCTAGCTTGCGAGGGAAGATCCTTAATCAGGTGATTATGGAGTACTCTACAATCCACAACCATCTGATGAAGGAACAGCCCTCCGAAAGCTAGTGCTTCCTATAAAACCCGTTGGACTATAACCTGGTGTTGTATGATTTTTAACTTTGATCTATAATTACTAGGGTTGTCTCTACTCCCCTTCTTGAACAAGAGGACAACGTTTGCTATCTTCCAGTCTTCTGGCATTATTCCTGTAGACAATGATGACATTAAGATCAAAGACAAAGGCTCTGCAATCTCCTTAGCTTCCCAGAGAATCATAAGATAAATCCCATATGGCCCAGGGGCTTTATCAATTTTCACACGTTCCAGAATTGTTAACACATCCTCCTTGTGAATCTCAATCCTGTCTAGTCTAGGAGCCTGTATCTCAGTACTCTTTCCGACAACATTGTTGTTTTCCTGCATGAATAATAATGAAAAATATTCAGCACTGCTCTTATCTCCTCAGACTCCACGCACAACTTCCAACTACTTCACAGGCCCTAATGTTACTCGAGTAATTTTCTTTTTTTTCCTGACATACCTCTAGAAAGCTTTAGTGCTCTCCTTGATCATGTCCTCTCCTTCCTCTTCTTGGCTCTCTCTTTAATCCTTCCAAGCTAACTTGTAACTCTCAAGACTTCTAACTGAGCCTTCATGCCTCATCTTTACGTAAGCTGCCTCCTTTTTTTGACAAGTGATTCAACTACTTTAGTAAATCATGATTCCCTTGCTTGGTCACTTCCTATCTGCTTGACAAGTACATACTTATCAAGGACACACAGTAGCTATTCCTTGAACAAGCTCTAAGTTTCAGTCGTACCCATCCACTGCAGTTTCCTTCCCCATCCTATGCATCCTAAATGTTGCCTAAGTGCATCATAATTGCCTTTGCGTCGCTACAGCTCTTGCCTTGCAGTTTCTCCTTATTCCTTTCCACCACTAAAGTAAATGTAGCCTAATTGTGGTCACTGTCACCAAATGACCACATACCTCCAAATCTAACACCTGGCTAAGTTCATTGCACGAAGTAAAATCCAATATGGCTTCACGTCTTGTTGGCCTATTTACATGCTGAAAAGGGTTACACCTGAAACGTCTACTTATGCAGCTCCTGATGCTGCCTGGCTCGCTGTGTCCTCCAGTCTCCTGCCTGTCTATTTTGGATTCCTGCATTTGCTGCCTTTTTGTCTTCATCTATATACTGTGTCCGGAAAGTCTCTTTTCACACATTGGACAAAACCTGACCCATCGAAAGTACTCAAACAATCGCATTTCCAGTCAATATTTGGAAAGTTAAAGTCCCCCATAACACTACCCTGTTATTTTCACACATATCCAGAATCACCTTTGCAATCCTTTTCTCTCCATCTCTGAAACTTTTCGGAGGCCTATAGAAAACTCTCAACAGGGTGACCTCTCCTTTCCTGTTTCTAAGTTCAACCCGTACTTCCTCAGTAGATGAGTACTCAGCAAATGTACTTTCTGCCACCGTAACACTGTCCTTGACTAATAATGGCACACCCCCACTCTCTTTTACCACCTTCCCTGATCTTAGTGAAAAATCTAAACCCCAGAACCTGCAACCTCCTAGGTTGAGCTAATGAACCAAATTAACTCGTGACAGCAACTGTCAGATAAACCCAAAACTCCAAATTAATCAATGAAAAAAAAAACTACAAATGTTGTGTATCAGAAAGTAAATCAAAAACTGCTGGAAAAGCTGAGAAGGTCTGGCAGCAACATCAAACTTAAGGTTTCGGGTGAAGTAACTATTCCTCAGAATTGATGGTAGCGAAGAAAATATTGGCTTCTATGAAGAAGATAAGGTGGGGAGGGGAAGCAGTAAGTGATGGTTGGGGATGCAGCTCAAAGGCAGAGAAGAACAGTTGGTCAGAAAGAAAAGAGTGGGTAACGATCTGGCTAGGAGAGTAAATAAAACTGAATAGGAACTGTCAGTGATTAACAATGGACTCTGTATTAGTGGACTGTGTGATAACAAGGCCTGGTGTGTGAACGTTGGGGTTAGAACATGGGACAACTCAAGTGCTAAAGCTGTTGAACACGACATTGAGGGAGAGGACACAGTACAAGCGGAAAACGATGTGCTGTTTATTCCGTTTGTGCTGTGCTTTGCATTTTCATATATAAGGAGCAAGAGGGTAACAAGAGAAAGTGTTGGCCCACTCAAGGGCAAAGGAGTATTCAGAGAAAGTGGGTGAGGCTCTTAATAAGTACTTTGCATTAGTATTCACCGAAGAGTGGGCAATGACGGATGTTGAAGTTAGGAATAGAAGGTTGTTTAGTCTAGGTCAAGTCGGCATAACAAGGGAGGAAGTGTTGGGTATTCTAAAAGGGATTAATGTGGACAAGTCCCACGTTCGGATGGGATCTATCAGAGGTTACTGAAGGAAGTGAGAGAGGAAATAGCTGGGGCCTTAACAGATATCTTTGCAGATCCTTGAATACGGGTGAGATCCTGGGGGATTGGAGAATTGCTAATGTTGTCCCCTTGCTTAAGACAGGTAGCAGGGATAATTCAGGTAGTTATAGACCACTGAGCCTGACGTCAGTGGTAGCGAAGCTGCTGAAGAAGGTACTAAGGGATAGGATGTATTCCCATTTGGAAAACAAATGGGCTCTTCAGTGATAGGCAACCTGGTTTTGTGCAGGGAAGGTTAAGTCTTACCGAGTTAATAGAATTCTTTGAGGAAGTGACAAAGTTGATTAATGAGGGAAGGGTTGTAGATGTCATATACATGGACCTCTGTAAAGCATTTGATAAGGTTCCCCATGGTAGGCTGATGGGCAAAGTGAAGTTGCATGGGGTCCACAGTGTACTTGCTAGATGGATAGAGAATTGGCTGGGCAACAGGAGACAAACAATAATAGTGGAAATGAGTTTCTCAAAATGGAGAACTATGACTTGCGGTGTTCCACAGGGATCCGTGTTTGGACCACTGTTGTTTGTGATATACATAAATGATCTTGAACAAGGTATAGGTGGTCTAATTAGCAAATTTGCAGAAGACACTAAGATTGATGGAATTAGCAGATACTGAAGGGGACTGTCAGAGAATGCAGCAGGATATACCATAGATAGTGGAGCAGAGAAATGGTAGGTGGAGTTCAATCCGGTGATGCATTTTGGAAGATCAATTTCAAGAGCGGTATAAACAATATAAGGTTAGATCCTGGGGAAAATTGATGTACAGAGAGATCTTCCAGTTCAGGTCCTTTGTTCCCTCCAGGTGACAACGCAAGATGAGAGAATGGCCAAGAAGGCATACAGCATGCATTCCTTCATGGGACAGGGTATTAAGTACAAAAGTTGGTAGGTCATGTTACAGTTATATAAGACATTGGTTCAGCCACATTTGGAATACTGCATACAGTTCTGGTCACCACATTACCAAAAGGATGTGAATGCTTTTGGAGAGGGTCAAAGGAGGTTCACCAAGATGATGCCTGGTATGGAGGGCGCTGGCTATGAGGAGAGTTTGAGTGGATTAGGACAACTTTCATTAGGAAGACCAAGGTTGAGGGGGGACCTGATTGAGTTCTACAAAATCATGAGAGGTCCAGACAGGGTGAATCGCAAAAGCATTTTTCCCCAGAGTCGGGGACTCAATTACTAGAGGTCACGAGTTCAAGGTGAGAGGGGAAAGGATTAAGAGAGATATGCATGGAAAATTCATTACACAGTGGTTGGTTGGTACCTGAAATGCATTGCCAGCGGAGGTGGTAGAAGTGGGCACAATAGCATCATTTAAGATGTATCTAGGCCAATACATGAATGGGCAGGGAGTTGAGGGATACCGATCCTTAGAACATAGGCAACAGGTTTAGATAGAGTATCTGGATTGGCACAGGCTTGGAGGGCTTAACAGCCTGTTCCTGTGCTGTAATTTTCTTTGTTCCTCATTATTTGTTCTCAATCATTGCCTGACGTGACATATCCCGTGCAAAGTTAACATGTTTTGTTCATCTTGATTTTTTCACTTGGCAAGGTGGAATTTTGGGATTCCAGGTGAGTGTTTAGTGCTGTTGGTTTGTGGTTGATGTAGATCAAGGTGAATTGCTCCATGCCTGTGATTGCAAGTGGCAGCATTGAGTGACGGGCAAACATGGATAGTGGGAAAATGAATTCCAGAGGAAGAAGGAGAAAGACTTCATTGATGTCTCACTCACCCCTTCTCCCGCGACCTTCACATCTTGCCCCACCAACCACCATCATCATCCGCAACAACTGCTGTGCTCCCTGTGCAGCTGTTCAGGGAAAATCAAGGCCTATCTCTCTGTCCGCACTTGCCATAACCATAACCAAACCCAGGGTTAGTGGCTCAGAGCTGCTGAGTCTGTGACCCCACGTTCCCTGAGGAGTATCCTTCTTCCCTTATCCTTAAATCCATTGCCATGTCCTTCTGATTGTGTCTCCTTTCTGGATGGATAGGTCCTGCATATGGGTTCAATTACACAACATTGGGGCAAATTTTCCCATCCTGAAAATGGTTGTTTTTGAAAGAACCATTTGTCTAGTCCGAGACTCCACTTTCTGCCTTGTTGCCCATTACCAACAAACTCCTCTTCTTTAATAATATTTCAGTCTCCTGTCAACAAGAACACACAAAAAAGTTAATCATGGCTATAGCATCTGACGCAAACCACACTGCATTTATGGCATAAAGCAACAGATCATATGTCAAAAATGTAGATGGTGTGGAAAAATAATGTTAAAAATCACACAACACCAGGTTATAGTCCAACAGGTTTAATTTGAAGCACACTAGCTTTCGGAGCGACGCTCCTTCATCAGGTGATTGCTTCCAATTAAACCTGTTGGACTATAACCTGGTGTTGTGTGATTTTTAACTTTGTACACCCCAGTCCAACACCGGCATCTCCGAATCTTGGAAAAATAATGGTTTTCAAGTAGAAAATCCATAACCTTTTTATATAGTAGGATGCCCGAGTGGTGTATTCGTCCTCTTTTGTATGTTCCTATACTATTTCTCATTTAATTTCTCACAGCGAACTTGGTGGCAATCTTAATCCTTTGCTGGGGTTGATGCGGTCTGTCCCGGTGCATCTCACTCTACCTGATGGCGATCGCAGTGACTGATTTCCTTGTCATTGCCAATGGGTGGATCCTCAATCGGATCGGCCGAATCTACTTTCGTAATAGTGTCCTGTCCACTACTCCTGGATGCAAACTCACTATTATGCTGATCTTTGCCACTTGGGATTGCTCGGTCTGGCTGACAGTGGCCTTCACCTTTGACCGTTTTGTGGCCATCTGCTTACAGAGCCTGAAGACCAGATATTGTACCGAGAAATCTGCATTGCTGGTCATAGGAATGGTCTGTTACTTGAGTATCGCAAAAAATGCTCCTTTCTACATCATCTTTAAGCCCTTGTACTTTGTGGATGGGGTGCCCTGGTTCTGCATTATCAAGTCCTTCTATTACACAGAAGGCCTTCGATTCGCTGGATCACATATTAACTCCTTTTCTCCCCTTCCTCCTCATTCTGCTGCTCAATACCTTGACAGTACGAATTATCTTAGTTGGTATCAGGGCTCGCAGGAGACTCCGGAGCACAGAGAATCATGGAGACCCAGAGATGGTGAACCGCAGGAGATCAATTATTCTGGTGTTCGCCATCTCACTCAGCTTCCTCCTCCTATGGGTCACTCATGTCATACAGTTTCTCTACGTGCGAATTACTGGTGTGGGTTACTTTAACAGCCTGGACTTCAATGATCCACAATACATCCTTCAAGAGACGACCAATATGCTCCAAATTCTCAGTTCCTGTAACAATAGTTTCATCTATGCTGTGACCCAGAACAAATTCCGCCAGGAGTTGAAGCAAGTCCTAATTTATCCCTTTGCCATTTTCATTGCTGTTTTAAACAGGAAACCGCAGTAAAACGCACTCCAGTCACTTTGTTTAAATTTGTGCCAGTCGATGTGTCGCACTCTATTTCTCTCAATATAAGCCAAGTTCCCATACTTCAGAGATGTATATATCACACTCCAGTAGCAACAGGTCACTGTTCTCTATATTGAAAGAATATTGAACTAATTGATTTGCTGCTTCTTTGTTGACATGACAAGCTATTCTCTTTGATGAAATGTGAAGAGTCCCACAATCTCTCCCGTCATCTGGTCCAATGATGAGACTAAATTGGGGATTAGATTTCGTGTTGTATGTTTACAGGTCCTACAGCCCAACAAGTCCACAGTGACCCTCCAAACAGTAACCCATCCAGATCCATTCCCCTATCCTATATTTACCCCTGACCAATGCACCTCACACTGTGGGCAATTTAGGATAGCCAATTCACCTGACCTGCACATTTTTGGATTGTGGGAGGAAACCAAAGCACCTGGAGGAAACCCACACAGACACGAGGAGAATGTGCAAACTCCACGCAGACAGACACCTGAGGTGGGAATTGAACCCAGGTCCCTGGCACTGTTAGGCAGCAGTGCTAACCACTGAGCCACTGTGCAACAGTGTTTGCGTTGCATTGAAAATCACTGAAACAATATTCTGCTTATTCATCAAATTATAATTCTGAATTTTGTCACAGCACATATTTGCTGCAATATTTCGTGCAAGAGAAAGAGTTTACCGGTTATAACATAAAGTTGTACATTCTGAGATCGTTAAACACATTCTACAAATGTAGAATGTCTTCTTTCTTTCTTTCTTCAAGTTCAATGTAAGCCATGTCAGGAATAAGAGTGATGAACTTAGAGCGTGGATCGAAGACTTGGAACTACCACGTTGTGGATAGAACAAATACATTGATTTCACATGGACAAGAATAGTTGCTGAACATTCCAGGGTTTAAACCTTTTAAAAAGAACAGGGAGGAATGTAAAAGAGGAGGAGAAATAGCGTTGTTAATTAGAGAATGCATCACAATTGCTGAAAAGGAGGCTGTTGAGGAGGGTTAGTCTACTGAGTCAGTAGGGGTGGGAGTCAGTAACAGGAAAGGAGCAGACACTTTATTGGGTGTTTTCTACAGATCCCCAATAGCAGCAGAGAGGTGGAAGAACAGGTCGGACAGCAGATGTTGGAAAGGTGCAGATGTAACAGAGATATTGTTATGGGTGACTTCAACTTTCCCAGTAATGGTTGGAACCTTCTTAGTGCAGATGGTCTGGATGGAGCCAGGTGTGTGAGGTGTGTCCAGGAAACATTCCTGACTCGTTATGTGGACAGGCCGACTGGGGTGAGGCCATATTGGATTTGGTGCTAGGGCACGGGCCAGGCCAGGTGTCAGAACTCTCACCTTTACCATAGCAATGGAGAGGGATAGGAGCAAACAGTATGGGGAAGTATTTATTTGGTGGAGGGGAAATTAAACTGCTATTAGACAGGAGCTATGGAGTATAAATTGGGAACAATTGTACAACAGAAAATGCACAACAGAAATGTGGAGGCTGTTTAAGGAGCACTTGTAGTGAGTGTTGGATAACTTTGTCCCATTGAGATAGGCAAGGAATGGTAAGGTGAAGGAGCGTTGGATGACAAGAGCAGAGGAGCTTCCATCAAGAGGAAGAAGGAAGCGTACTTTAGGCTGAGGAAGCCGGGATCTGGCACAACTGTAGAGGATTACTGGGCAGCTCAGAAAGAACTGAAAATGGACTGAGGAGAGCTAGGAGGGGACAAAAAAAGCCTTGGCATGAAAGATTAGGGAAAACTCAAAGGCTTTCTACATGTACGTGAGATAAGAGAATGATCGGCACGAGGGTAGGGCCAATCAGGGATAGTGGAGGGAACTTGTGTCTGGAATCTGAAGAGGTAGGGGAGCCTCTAAATGAGGTTTTGCTTTCTTGTTGATAATGAGAATACTCTGGACCAGGTTAATATTCTTGAACAGATTGATATGAACAATGTGGATGTGCTGGAAATTCTGGGAAGCATCAAGATATATATAAGTCTCCAGGGCCAGACCAAATATATCCAAGATTATTACGGGAAGTAATATTGCGGTGCCTCTGGTGATGATCTCTGCATCAGCACTCTCCACGGGAATAGTACTGGAAGGCTTGTGGGAGGCGAATATTCTTCCTCTGTTCAAGAAGGGAAATAGGGAAATCCCTTGCAATTACTGACCAGTCAGTCTTACGTCTGTTGTAAGCAGGTTACTGAGATATGATTTATGTTTATTTGGAAAAAACATAGTTTGATAAAAGATAGTCAGCATGGCTTTGTGAGGGGCAGGTAATGCCTCACAAACCTTCTTGAGTTCTTTGAGGATGTGACAAGACGAGTTGATGAAGGTCAAGCAGTGGGATGTGGTGTATATGATTTCAGCAAGGCATTTGATAATATTTCCCACGGTAGGCTCATTCAGAAAGTTAGGAGGTGATGGTTATAGGAACATTTAGCTGTCTCGATACAGAATTGGCTGACCAAAACAAGACAGCGAGTAGAAGTGGATGTAATGTAGTCCGCCTGGAGGTTGGTGATGAGTGGTGTTCTGTAGGGGTCTGTTCTTGGGCCTCTGCACTTTGTAGTTTTTATAAATGACTTAGATAAAGAAGTGGAAGAATGGGTTAGTAAGTTTGCCATTGACACTAAAGATCAGTGATGTTGTAGATAGTGCTAAGGGTTGTGGCAGGCTGCAACATTACATTGACAGGATGTAGAGGTGAGCTGAGAATTTGCATGTGAAATTCAATCTGAATAACCGACAAGAGACTCATTTTGGAAGGTTGAATTTGAATGCTGAATACAATGTTTAGACAGGATTCTTGGCAGCGTGGAGGAACAGTGGGATCTTGGTGTCCAAGCAAAAGTGCCTCCCAAATTGATAGGGCTGTTAAGAAGGCATATGATCTGTTGGTATTCATTATCAGGGGAATTGAGCTTAAGAGCTGCGAGGTTATGCTACAGCTTTATAAAATCCTGTTGGACTACACTTGGCACCTTGTGTCCAGTTCTGATCGCCTCATTAGGGGAAGGATGTCAATGCTTTAGAGAGGGTGCAGAGATTTACCAGGATACTGCAGTTCATGTTCGATTAAAGAAAGGTTGAGGGAGCTACGTCTTTTTTTGTTGAAGCGAAGAATGGTGAGAGGCAACTTGGTAGAAGTATACAAGGTGATGAGAGGCATAGATAGAGTGAATAGTCAGAGACTTTTTTCCTCGGGCAGAAATGGCTATCACGAGCTGCATAATTTTTCATGATTAGAGGAATATTTAGGGGAGGCGTCAGAGCTTGTATATTTTTTAAACACAGAGAGTGGTGCGTTCGTGGAATGCACTGCCACCGTTGGTAGTAGAGTCAGATGCATTAGGGACATTTAAGCGACGCTTGGATATGCACATGACTGATATAAAAATGAAGGGTATGTAGGTTGGTTTGATCTTGGAGTAGGACAAAAGATTGGTACAACATCGAGGGCAGAATGGTTTGTGTTTGCTGTACTGTTCTGTGCTTTATGTTGTATGTTCTAAGGTTGAACGTCTTAATTCCTCTACCCCTTTCATTATCTCAATCAAAGCGAGGTTCTGAATTGAGACACGTGTGCGTTCGGCATTTGGGGAGAGTCAACTGAATTCAGAACCATTTGCCATCACCTACTCAACTGAAGAACTGACAACATTCTACATTTGATAGCCATTACCTTTACTCTGAACTACAACAGTGATACTTACATCGTCTGCAAACCACCCTTCATCCTTTACACCCAAATCATTAATATGTACAAATAATGCAAAGGTATCCAAAATTGAGCCCTGTGGAATATCATTGCAAACAACTTTCAATTCACTCAAATTTCTATCAATTATTACCTCAAATTTCCTTTCACTGAACAAATTTTAGATTGAACTGGCAACATTCTCCTGTGTTCCTTAAAATTTTGTTTCTCGGGCTATTCTATCAAATGGGACCTTGTCAACTGACCTACTAAACTCCATATTGACAACATCTACTGCATTACCATCATAAATCCTCCATGTTATGTCCATAAATATGGCATTTAGTATGACTCAACCTTCCTTGAATTGATGTATTTATTGGCAGGTGTATTTTGTTGCAAAATACAGAGAAAAGTATTGTACAGCATTGCCTCTTTCCAACGCCATCTTAAAACATACAGTGCCATCTCACTTTCAATGTTGCCTGCGCCACTACGAGTCCTCGCTGGGCCACAAAACCCCACGACTATACCAAGTGGCAGTTTCTCCTGTCAAAATTTATTCTAAAAAAATGCAAACTATGGAATTCAGACCTGGCTTAAATAGCACATCTTTTTTAATGCTGCACGCTACATTGTTCACAGATCTCCAACCCTCTGATACATCATTGGTATGTGGTGAGCATTAGAAAATGATTTGCGATGTGACACTTATTTCATGTTTGGCTTCCTTTAAACGGGTGAAGGATCCATCACCCTCTTAATTTATCCACTTTCACAGAGAACATTTCCGATATTCCAGCTCGGACTATGCATATTGTATCTCATAATTAATTCCTCCTCTTTGACTAGATTGCCTATATCACCCAGTTCTTTGTGAAAACAGAGTCACAGAGACAAACACTCGTTGAGAATCTCCATCTTCTACATCTAAGTGTGCGATGCCCTTTACATCCTAGATCAGCCCTATTGTTTCTTAATTATCCTGCTGCTGTTTGTTAATGTGTTTGTTGAAGTACTGATAACATATCTTTGGTTTTTCCTGTCAATGCATTGTTCTATCACTTTGTTGATTTCCTAATTCTCATCGTTACTTCAATCCTGTACGTTCAACACTCGGCTATGCTTATAGCTTTGCCCCTTTCCATAATGATGACAAATTTAGTTGCAATCTGATTGCCATCTGGTTAAGTCACTCACTGCTATTTCATTCAATCTTCCAGCTTCTTTTCCTAAAATAATCCATAATCCAGAACTGTGCTACTCTCATTTGTCTTATTATTTACATTATGAAGAGAAAACAATATCCTCTTGAATGTTCTTGCAAACATTTGGTGCCCTTTGAGTTTTCCACACTCTTTGTAATTCAATTAAGATTATTTTAGTTGAAGTAAACAACTGTTACTACCTTATTGTGTTTTTCTCTCTATATAAAGTGAGTTTGACTTTGAAATGTGGCTGTAGTTTTAAGTTGATACAGGGAACAGGTGATAAAAGCAAAAGGATCATACAAGAAACAACATGGCAAGGCGTGACTCGGATCTGAATGGTTGGATTTGCTTTCCGTTATTTGCCTCTATAACATGTCTTCTCCAAGACCATGGATAACCTTATCGTCTCGGGAGATCTTCCATCTGTAACCTCCAACCTTAGTTCCCTTAACACCGCACCACCCATTTCTATCTCTGCTCCAAAATTAATAAATCTGATTGCCCTGGCCGATCTGAGCAGCATCTGCAGTCCTCAGTATCTCCAACTCTCCAATATGTTGAATGACATTCTACACTTCACTTTCATGCACGTGGCAAAGTGAATAATTTAATAACTAATCGCTCCTTCAAAGAGGAAGACGATGGAGTTGTTTGCACAAAGGTTAATTCTCATTCTCTCTTCCCCTGGTGACTTGCTGAAGTTCAATGCAAAATTCTGTTTGCACGTGGGAATGTTCGGATAGTTTCAACGATATCAGCCAATAAAATTTGTTAGCTTCTGTTAGATATGTTTCATTTTTCTTTATTGTATTGGAAAAGTTACACCATTCAACAATAAAAAGCAGTTAGCATTTGTCGAGCATGTTGAATATAATAATACGGCCAAAGGTGATTTACATAACTGATTATAAAGCTAAATCCAAAAACACACTTCCAAAAAAGGCATCAGGAGTGTGACAGAAAACCTCATGAAAGTGTTAAGACCAAATGAGCATCTCAAAGGATTTCACAGGGTCTGTCAGGCAGTGAAAGCTTTAGAAAACATTACACTGTCCGAATTCTGGGCAGATTAAAGTAGACCGTTGATGTGCTGGGCTTTCCCATTATTAAGGATACTTATACTTTCATAAACTCCTTGTCCAGTGAGTTGTCTCATTCTCTACGGTCATTCACGATTGGTTGTGACAGAACTGCAGACCGGAGATTTCGACCTTTGGTCGTGAATTCACTTAGCTCTGATTATTAACCACTGCTTAAGCTATTTAACTCGCAAGTAATCTTGTTGTGCAGCTTCACGAGATTGACAACGCATCTTAGTTCTGCATTGTGCTGCCCTTGGTAGGCCCTCCTCCACTCTTCAATCCACCAAGATTGAACCCTGGCTTGATGGTAAAGGTAAAGTGTAGGGTCCGTCAGGCCATTCGGGTGCAGATTATGTTCGAATACAGTTTGGCCGCTGTTGACTACAATGCCTTGTAAAAGTTCAATTTTGAGTTGCCAGATCTACTGAGAAACTCATCCCATTCAGCATGGTGGCAACATACAGCACATGTGAGGTGTTATCAAAGTGAAGGGTGAACATTGTCTCCATAAGCTGTGTGGTGGTCAGTCTTTCTCAACTGTCATGGACAGAGACATCTGTGGCAGACTGATTGGTAAGGGCGAGGTTAAGGATGTTTTCTTCCATCCTGTTAGTTTATTCATGAACTACTGTACACGCATTCAATGCAGAATGTCCTTTAGGATTCCAATGTTTCTGTCAGTAGTGCTGTTGCAGATGTTTTACATTGAAGTCCACAAGCCGTATTACTGAAAACAGGTGAACTGAAAACAGAAACTGAAGGGTTTGGAACACGAAGGGTTAGTACTGACAGAGTGTGGAATGGTGTGCTCTTGGGCTCGCCTGCTGCATGCAACAACTCGGATGGGGAGGTGGAACTTTGGACCGTGCTGATCCTCTCGCCGGAAGAGGAAATATTTGGCACAGCGAGCCCCGCGCACGCGCACGCGCACGAAAACAACTAACCATCAAACGTGGGCTTTCACAGGCTTTTTTGTCCATGTCATTGACACGTCATCAAGAGAATAAAAACTACAGTGCCTTTTGTTCTGAGAGAGATGGTGTGGTCAAGTCCCGCAGTTAGGTGACAGTCATGCTGACTCACCGAAAGCTTTTGTTTAATAAACTGTTCTTTGACTTGCCTCTACATTTGGGTTTTTATTAATTTTACATACAACATCCTCTAAACGCTTCCTATTGGGATACCTATCCCCATGCCTTTTACATGGTGTAATGTACCCACCTTCCCCACTTCCTCTGGCTGCTTGTTCCATACTCGCACCACTCTCTGTCTGAAAATCTTGCCCCTCAGTTCTCTTTTCAATCTTTCCCCTCTCACCTTAAAGCTCTGCTCTCTAGTTTTGGACACCCCTATCGTGGGCAAAAAAAAGACCTTGGCTCTTCACTCTAAGAATGCCCCCTCATGGTTTTCTATATCTCAGAAACCTCCCCTCAGCCTCTGATGATCCAGGGAAAGTCGACCCCAACCGATTTAACCTTTCTCCACAGCTCAAACCTTCCAACTCTGGCAAAATTCCTGGAAATCTTTTCTGATCCCTTCAAGTTTCATAACATCTTTCCTGTAACAGGGAGAACAGAATTGGACATTGCATTCCAAAAGTGGCCTAACCAGTACCCTGTGGAACCTCAACATGACATTCCAACTCCAATGCTCTGATGAATAAAGGAAAGCATACTAAATGCCTTCTTCACTATCCTATCTACCTGCAACTCCACTTTCAAGGAGCTATGACTCTGCACTCCAAGATCTGTTTGTTCAGTAACACTCCCGAGAACTTTCCCATTAAATGCGTAAGTCATGCCTCGATTTTCCTGACAAAGATGGAACCTCTCACATCTCTCTGAATTAAAATTCATCGATCACTCCTCAGCCCATCGGCCCATCTGATCAAGGTCTATTGTAGTCTCAGGCAACCTTATTAGCTGCCCAGTGCATCACCAATTTTGGTGTCATTTGTAAACGTACTAACCATCCCCCCGATGATAACATCCAAGTCTCAAATGTGTTTACGGGAGCAGTGGTGCATCTGCATACATGGACTTATGACATCAATGTTGGCAAGAAAGTTTGAGAGAACATCTCATGAAGAACACTGTTTGCTGGACCTTGTTCATAGTGACGGATACTGTGAGAGCAATGAGATGTTCGTTATACGATTAGAGAGGGCTGTGGAAGAAAGCAGCAGGTCAATGGTTTAGCCCAGGGCTCCCCAGTCTGTCCCTGTTCTTCCCCCACCCCCACTGGACCGATTCTTGGAATGCACACAGACACAAAGCTGCAGTTTCAAACACAGAGCAGCCACAACACACGGTTACAACATCAACTCACACAAGATCTTTGCACAAATTAACACACGATCTTTGCACAAATTACTACAAGTTTGTCCCAGAAATTAACACATGACATTTGAACAAATGAACACAAGCATTACTACACACTAAGACAAACATGTAAAGTCAGCAAGCTTGATGTCCTTGAAATTTATACAAATGATGATAAATGAATTATGCAAATGAGCACACAATTTAAAATTTCACACAAGACTATTATACAAATGAAGGGGGATACAATTTTTACAAACACACCGACTCCCACAGCTACCGAGATTACACCTCTTCCCACCCCATCTCCTGCAAAAATGCCATCCCGTATTCCCAATTCCTCCAGCTCCACTATATCTGCTCCCAGGAAGACCAGTTCTCCCACAGAACACACCAGATGGCCTCCTTATTTAGAGATCGCAATTTCCCTTCTCTCCAACACATCTCATCCACATCCCGCAGCTCCACCCTCAAACCCCACCCCTCCAACCATAACAAGGACAGAACCCCTCCTGGTGCTCACCTTCCATCCTCCCAACCTTCGCATAAACCACATCGTCCGACGACTTTTCCGCCACCTCCAAACGGACCACACCACCAGGGATATATTCCCCTCCCCACCCATTTCCACTTTCCGCAAAGACCGTTCCCTCCGTGACTACCTGGTCAGGTCCATACCCCCAAACAACCCACCCTCCCTTCCTGGCACCGTCCCCTGCCACCGCAGAACTTGCAAAGCCTGCACCCTCACCTCCATCCAAGGCCCCAAAGGAACCTCCCACATCCATCAAAGTTTTACCTGCACATCCACCAACATCATTTATTGTATCTGTTGCTCCCAATGTGGTCTCTTCTTCATTGGGGAGACTGGATGCCTCCTAGCAGAACGCTTTAGGGAACATCTCCCGGATACCCGCACCAATCAACCCCACCACCCTGTGGCCCAACATTTCAACTCCCCCTCCCACTATGCCGAGGACGTGCAGGCTTCCTCCACCGCCGCTTCCTCACCACCCGACTCATGGAGGAAGAACGCCTCATCTTCCATCTTGGAACACTTCAACCCGAGGGCATCAATGTGGATTTCACCAGTTTCCTCATTTGCACTTCCCACACCTCACCCCAGCCCCAGCCTTCCCGCTCAGCACCGCCCTCATCCCCTGTCTTACATGCCTATCTTTCTTTCCACCTATCCAGTCCAGCATCCTCTCTGACCTATCACCTCTATCCCCACCGAAGAGTCTGCTTTCGTGCTGTATATCTCTATGCCTCTATGCATTTTAAACATTGTAACTGTATCTGCATTCATCACTTTCTGTCAGTTCATTCCAACACGCAATCCAATCTCTGTCCTTTTTAAATCTTTCTCCTGCCACCTTTAAATATGAGCCCCTGTTTTGATATTCCCCCACCTGAGGGAAAAGACCTTGTGATTTACCTTCTCTATGCACGTCATGGTTGTATAAACCTCAATGAGGTCATCCCTCCATCTCCAATGTTCCAGTGAGAAATGTCCCCGCCTTTCCAGTCTATTTTTACATCTCAAACCCTCCATTCCTGGCAACAACTTGGAAAATCTTCACTGAGCCCTCTCCAGTTTAATCCTTCCAGTAACAGGGCAACCAGAATTGCACACATTAATCCAGAAGAGGCTTCCCCAACACACTGTAAAACCTCAGTATAACATCCCAAATGCTGTATTCAATGGTCTGAGCAATGAAGGCAAGCATGCTAAATGCCTTCTTAACCAACCTGTCTACCTAGAACACACATTTCAAAGAATGATGTACCTGAACCCCAAGGCCTCTCTGTTCTACAGCACTGCCTGGGGCCCTGCCATTAGTCCTATCCTTGTTTGTTTTACCAAAATGCAATCCCTCACACGTTTCCAAATCAAACTCCACCTGCTACTCTTCAGTCCATTGACTCAATTGATCAAGATCTCTGCAATCCAGGTAACATTCTTTACTGACCACTTCACTACCAATTTGGGTATCATCCACAAACTTACTCACAATGCCTTCCATATTCTCATCCAAACCATTTCCATAAATGACAAACAAAAGTGGATCCAGTACCGATCCCTGGGATACCGCTGGTCACAGGTATCCCATCAAAAACATATACCTCCACCATCGCTATCTGTTTCCTGCTATGAAGCCAATGTTGTATCCAATTGGCAAGGTCACCCTGAATCCCATGTGCTCTAATTTTACTTATTTGATTACTATGCAGAGGCTTGTCAAAGGTTTTGCTGAAGTCCAAGTAAACAATATTTATTGCTCTGCCCACATCGATCTTTTTGGTCACTTCTTAAAAAAAATCGACCAAATTTGTGAGACATGAGTTTCCTCACACAAATGCTGACTATCCCTACTCAATGCTTGCCCCTCAAAATACATATAATCCCATCTTTCAGAATCATTTCCAATAACTTATCCACTACCAAAGTCAGACTCACATGGTTATAGTTCCCTGGCTTCTCCGTCCATCTCTTCTTGAACAATGGCACAACATGACCCACCCTCCAGTCCTCTGGTATTTCACCCCTGTTTATAGATGATACAAATATTACTGCTGGGGGTCCTGCAATTTCCTCCCGAACGTCCTACCTTGTCCTGGGATACACTTGCTCAGGTCCTAGAGATTTATCGACCTTCATGTTTTCGAAGACCTCCAGCACTTTCTGTTCTGTTATGTCATCCCTGTTTTCAAAGCATCAATATTTATTTCCCTGAGTTCTCTAGCCTCCATTTCTTTCTCAACATTAAAAACTGATGCTAAATAGCCATCTCCTGAGGTTCAATACAAAGATAACCTTGTTAATCTTTAAGGGGTTTTGCTCTGAGTGGAGTTGCTGTCTGGCTCTTAATGTCTTTGTAGAACCTTTTTGGATTATCCTTAACCTTATCTGCCATGACTATCTCATATCACTCTTTGCCTTCCTGATTTCTTTGTTAAGAATGCTCCAGTACTCTTTATACCCTTCAAGAGATTCAGTTTGATCCTAATTGTTTGTATCTAACATATGATTCTTTTTTATTCCTGCCTGGAATTTCAATACCTTTATTCACGCATTGTTCTCTAATCTTACCAGACTTGCCTTTCCCTCTGTCAGGAGCAACATGCTCGGAACTCTCCTTACCACACTTTTCTAAATGGCGCCAGATTAGGAAAATTAAAATCCCTTGCTATTACAACACTATTATTCTTGCATACATTTGAGATCTCAACATATTTTCTTCTCAATTTCCCTCTGACTACTGGGGGGCCTGTAGTCCAATCTTATCAAGTTGATCATCCCTTTCTTATTTCTCATTTCAAACCATAGATTTTCACTAAGTAGTCCCTCAGTAATAGCTGCACTAAGGACAGTAGTAATTGAATATCCGTGATTTCATGTGTAAACACCCTAAACTCCTCAGTTAGATTCCAGTCTGTAGTTCACTCCGCAGTACTGGTTAATCAATTGTGAACCACACTGTACCCCTCAACTATACTGCAATCTGTAACTCACTCCCTGGTACCTGTTACTCTATATATTAATTCCCCATCACTCTTCCTCAATCAAAACTGCTCCTCTCCCTCCTCTCTTACCTCTCTTTCTGTCCTTCCTATAGCATCTAAAACTCAGAACATTGATCAGCCTGTCCTGTCGTTGCCTCAGCCACATTTCTGTAATCGCTCTAACAGGCGGGTTCTATGATGCCATACACACCCTGAGTCCATCAGCCTTATCTATGCAGAAATAAATGCAGATTAATTCTTCAGAGTTACTTTGGGGTCTGAATTGCTGTTGTCTACCTTTTCTAAATAACTTGGGTTTTTTTCGATTCAAAATCATCCTCATCTTTCTGTCCATTTGCACTGTTACATAGGGAAGCCCCACCCTTCCCCCAAAACAAAGTGTTTACAGCCTCTCGAAATAGAACCCAACAGGATATATGTCCCTTCCCAGTTCAGGTGAAACTCTCTCTTTTTGAACAGGCCTTTTCTGTCCCAGAAGAGATCCTGATGATCCTAGGAACGGAATCCCTGCACATTGCACCACCTTTTCAGCCATTGATTTATCTGTCCTGTTCTTCCCTCATTTGAAATTGAGACCGGAAGTAAACCAGAAATTACTACACGTGATGGTCTGTTTCGTTAACCTTCTATCCAAGCTCTTAGACTCACTCTGCAAAGCCCTAACCCCATCCCCTGACGATGTCATTCCTCCCAATGTATTCAACAACTTCCGGCTTCTCACTCTCCCCTTTGACAATCTGCTTCAAATCTTTTGAGATGTCCTTCATCTTGGCACTAAGAAAGCAACAGACCACACTAGGGTTCACGTCTACTGCTGCTAAATCTCTTTTCTGTGCCGCTGACAGGACAGTCTCCTGTAACAATTATTCTTTTTAATGTAGACAAACCTGTTTAACATGATTCATTCTTGGTGCCCAAGATCTGACTCCTACTTCTGCTTGCCTCTGAGAGACTTGAATACCCTTGCCAACTTTATACGTGCACCATTGAGAACTTTCTGTCTGGATGTATCCAACTGTTCCATTCAGGATCGGAGACGGTTATTGAGAGTGGTGAATTTGGCCCAGACAATCACAAAGGCCAATCTCCTATGTATAGAATCCATCTACCAGGTCCGCTGTCAAGGAAAGGCTGCTAGACTTCTCAAAGATTCATCCCACCCTGGAAATGTTTTTCACCATCTCTACTTTCAGGGAGAAGGTACACATGCATCAGCTGGTTTCGAAGCAGTTTCTACTCTAATGTTTTTAGAATACTGAATGGACTCACAAACTCTGAACATGCGCCTGTCCCTGTGTTTTTGTTTTTTTGCCGCTGTTTACCTATTATTTACTTATCTATGCTACTTAACTCTGTGATCTACCTGTATAACTCACAAGGCAAAGCTTTTTCACTATACCTCAGTACATGTGACAATAAACAAATTCAATTCAAATTCAATTCAATTCAAAATGGAATGTCAGTTTGAGAAAGAAATAGCCACACGAGAACTCTGAACGACCTATTATCTTTCCAGACAGACGATTATTTATCTGACTCATCCTGCTGCGTAATCCCTTCTCTAAATCGACTCTGATGTCGGGGAGCTGGTGTTGGACTGGGTGGACAAGGTTAAAAATTACACAACCCCAAGTTATAGTACAACAGGTTTATTTGGAAGCATTAGCTTTCAGAACGCTGCTCCTTCATCAGGTAGCTGTGGAGCAGGATGTTTTGCAAAATATTACAATGTAATGCAACCGAAATGATACATTGAACAAACGGAATTGGCTGTTAAATCTTTCATCTTTTAAAGTTATTTCAAGAATGTGACTTAGAAGAAGCTCTGGGAGTTACATATTAATGAACCAATACCTGCAATCCATTCTAAAAGATACTCATTTCAGTCAGTATCTCACTTCTGGGCATCTGTTATTCAATATATAAACTTCCTAGATACCTTCGATAAGATTGCAGCCTGGATCTCACTCCTGGGTCGGTTATTCTATAATTTTTGCTCCATATACCTGTTATTTTATACATAAAACCAATCTCCCAAACTCTCTATTAAATTCCAGCCCATATCTCTCTCCAGAGCATCTGTGATTCCATATGTAAACACCCTAAACTGCTGACTTAGATTCAAGTCTGCCTCTCACTCCCCATATTTGGTTAATCAATTGTGAACAACACTGTCCCCCTTGACTATACTCCTGTCTGTAACTTAATCCCTGGTACCTGTTACTCTGTATATTAATCCCCAATCCCTCAAATAGATTACAGACTGAAACTCACTCTGCGGTTTGTTAAAGGGAACTATGGAGCTATGAGGGAGGAGCTGGCCAAAGTTCAATGGTGCAATACCTTAGCAGGGATGACAGTGGAGGAACAATGGTGGATATTTCTGTGTATAATGCAGTAGTTGCAGGATCAGTTCATTCCAAAAAGGAAGAAAGATCCTAGGAGGAGGCATGGGTGGCTGTGGCTGACGAGGGAAGTTAAGAAACATATAAAGTCAAAAGAGAAAAAGTATAACGTAGGAAAGATAAGTGGGAAAACAGAGGACTGGGAAGCCTTTAAAGAACAACAGAGGAGTACTAAGAAGGAAATACGCAAAGAAAAAATGAGGTATGAAGGTAAACTGGCCAATAATATAAAGGAGGATAGTAAAAGCTTTTTCAGGTATGTGAAAGGCAAAAAAAATTGGTTAAGACTAAAATTGGGCCCTTGAAGACAGAAAGAGGGGAATATATTACGGGGAACAAAGAAATGGCAGAAGAATTGATTTGGTACTTTAGATATGTGTTCACTGGGGAAGACACAAGCAATGTCCCTGAGGTAACAGTGGCTGAAGGACCTGAACTGAAGGGAATTTATATTTGCCAGGAATTGATGTTGAAGAGACTGTTAGGTCTGAAGACTGCTAAGTCCCTGGGGCCTGATGGTCTACATCACAGGGTACTGAAGGAGGTGGCTCTAGAAATCGTGGAATGCTTTGGTGATTATTTTCCAGAGTTCGACAGATTCAGGATTGGAGGGTGGCTAACGTTATACCACTTTTTACGAAAGATGAGAAAGGAGAGAGGAAACAAGAAATTATAGACCAGTTAGTCTGACCTCAGTGGTGGGAAAGATGCTGGAGTATATTAAAAAGGATGAAATTACGACACATCTGGATAGTAATAACAGGATAGGTCAGAGTCAGCATGGATTTATGAAGGGGAAATCATGCTTGACTAATCTTCTGGAATTTTTTGAGGATGTAACTCTGAAGATGGACGAGGGAGATCCAGTAGATGTAGTGTACCTGGACTTTCAGAAAGCTTTTGATAAAGTCCCACATAGGAGGTTAGTCAGCAAAATGAGGGCGCATGGTATTGGGGACAAAGTACTAACTTGGATTGAAAGTTGGTTGGCTGATAGGAAACAAAGAGTAGTGATAAACGGCTCCACTTCAGAATGGCAGGCAGTGACCAGTGGGGTACCGCAGGGATCAGAACTGGGACTGCAGCTTTGTACAATATATGTTCATGATATAGAAGATGGTATTAGCAATAACATTAGCAAATTTGCTGATGATACTCAGCTGGGTGGCAGGGTGAAATGTGAGGAGCATGTTAGGAGATTACAGGGTGACCTGGACAAGTTAGGTGAGTGGTCAGATGCATGGCAGATGCAGTTTAATGTGGATACATGTATGGTTATCCACTTTGGTGGCAAGAACAGGAAGGCAGATTACTATCTAAATGGAATCAATTTAGGAAAGGGGCAGTACAAAGAGATCTGCGTGTTCTTGTACACCAGTCAATGAAGGTAAGCATGCAGGTACAGCAGGTAGTGGAGAAGGCTAATAGCATGCTGGCCTTCATAACAAGAGGGATTGAGTATAGAAGCAAAGAAGTTCTTCTCAGCTGTACAGGGCGCTGGTGAGACAACATCTGGAATACTGTGTGCAGCTCTGGTCTCCAAATTTGAGGAAAGACATTCTGGCTATTGAGGGAGTGCAGCGTAAGTTCATGAGGTCAATTCCTGAAATGGCGGGATTACCTTACACTGAAAGACTGGAGCGACTGGGCTTGTATATCCTTGAGTTTAGAACACTGAGAGGGGATTTGATTGAGACATATAAGATTATTAAAGGATTGGACGCTCTGGCGGCAGAAAACATGTTTCCGCTGATGGGTGAGTGCTGAACCAGAAGACACAGCTTCAAAATACGGGGGAGACCATTTAGGACAGAAATGAGGAGAAACTTCTTCACCCAGAGAGTGGTGGCTGTGTGGAATGCTCTGCCCCTGACGGCAGTGGAGGCCCAGTCTCTGGATTCATTTAAGAAAGAGTTGGATAGAGCTCTCAAGGATAGGGGAATCAAGGGTTTTGGAGATAAGATAGGAACAGCATACTGATTAAGGATGATCAGCCATGATCATTTTGAATGATGGTGCAGGCTCGAAGGGCAGAATGGCCTACTCCTGCACCTATTGTCTATTGTCTACAATGCATAAGCTCACTGAGACCATCGATGAGATTCCAGTCCCTAACTCAGTATAAACTAAACAGTTGAATATTACATTGGGAGCAGAAACAAAGAAAGCTCAAATTTAATTTTTACCAGATTCTGATTCTCCAAAAATATTTGATAAAGTGCAGTGGTTCAAAAAGGCAGCTCCCTGCCACCTTGTCAAGGGCTAATGGGAATGGACCCAGCCAGTGATGCCCACATCCCATGAACCAATGAAATTGATCAATCCTTTTGCTTTGTTAATCACTCGCTGATGGACGCCGCCGCCATTTTCTGCTCGGATCCGCTGATCCTGCACAGAAACATGTGCATCTGTGACCAGTTCAAACAGGTCTCCGGGGCCAGGGTAAACCGAAGCATGAGTGAGGCCATGCTCTTCGAGAAAAAAAGAAGGAACATATGTCAGGTATAGACAGGGTAAATCGAGTGAATTCTTAGAAGAGTAAAAAGAAAGTAGGAGTATGCTTAAGAGGGAAATCAGGAGGGCAAAACAGGGACATGAGATAGCTTTGGCAAATAGAATTAAATAGAATCCAAAAGGGTTTTACAAATATATGAAGGACAAAAGGGTAACTAGGGAGAGAATAGGGCCCCCTCAAAGATCAGCAAGGAGGCCTTTGTGTGGAGCGACAGAAAATGCAGGAGATACTAAATGAATATTTTGCATCAGTATTTACTGTGGAAAAGGATATGGAAGATATAGACTGTAGGGAAATAGATGGTGACATCTTGCAAAATGTCCAGATTACAGAGGAGGAAGTGCTCGGTATCTTGAAATGGTTAAAAGTGGATAAATCCCAGGACCTGATCAGGTGTACCCGAGAAGTCTGTGGGAATCTAGAGAAGTGATTGTTGGGTCTCTTGCTGAGATATTTGAATCATTGATAGTCACAGGTGAGGTGCTGGAAGACTGGAGGTTGGCAAACGTGATGCCACTGTTTAAGAAGGGCGGTAAAGACAAACTGGGGAATGATAGACCAATGAGCCTGACCTCGGTGGTGGGCAAGTTGTTGGAGGGAATCCTGAGGGACAGGATGTACATGTATTTGGAAAGGCAAGGACTGATTTGGGATAGTCAACATGGCTTTGTGCGTGGAAAATCATGTCTCACAAACTTGATTGAGTTTTTTGAAAAAGTAACAAAGAAGATTGATGAGGGCAGAGCAGTAGATGTGATCTATATGGTCTTCAGTAAGGCGTTCGATAAGGTTCCCCATGGGAGACTGATTAGCAAGGTTAGATCTCATGGAATAGGGAGAACTAGCCATTTGCATACAGAACTGGCTCAAAGGTAGAAGACAGAGTGTGATGGTGGAGGGTTGTTTTTCAGACTGGAGGCCTGTGACCAGTGGAGTGCCACAAGGATCGGTGTTGGGCCCTCTACTTATTGTCATTTACATAAATGATTTGGATGCGAGCATAAGAGGTACAGTTAGTAAGTTTGCAGATGACACCAAAATTGGAGGTGTAGTGGACAGTGAAGAGGGTTACCTCAGATTAAAACAGGATCTTGACCAGATGGGCCAATGGGCTGAGAAGTGGCAGATGGAGTTTAATTCAGATAAATGCGAGGTGCTGTATTTTGGGAAAGTAAATCTTAGCAGGACTTATACACTTAATGGAAAGGTCCTGGGGTGTGTTGCTGAACAAAGAGACCTTGGAGTGCAGGTTCATAGCTTCTTGAAAGTGGAATCGCAGGTAGATAGGATAGTGAAGAGGGCGTTTGGTATGCTTTCCTTTATTGGCCAGAGTATTGAGTACAGGAGTTGGAAGGTCATGTTGCAGCTGTACAGGACATTGGTTAAGCCACTGTTGGAATATTTCGTGCAATTCTGGTCTCCTTCCTATCGGAAAGATGTTGTGAAACTTGAAAGGTTTCAGAAAAGATTTACAAGGGTGTTGCCAGGGTTGGCGGATCTGAGCTACAGGGAGAGGCTGGACAGGCTGAGGCTGTTTTCCCTGGAGCGTCGGAGGCTGAGGGGTGACTTTATAGAGTTTTACAAAATTATGAAGGGCATGGATAGGACAAATAGACAAAGTCTTTTCCCTTTGGTCGGGGAGTCCAGAACTAGAGTGCATAGGTTTAGGGTGAGAGAGGAAAGCTATAGAAGAGACCTAAGTGGCAACCTTTTCACGCAGAGGGTGGTACGTGTATGGAATGAGCTGTCAGAGAATGTGGTGGAGGCTGGTACAATTGCAACATTTAAGAGGCATTTGGATTGGTATATGAATAGGAAAGGTTTGGAGGGATATGGGCCGGGTGCTGGCAGGTGGGACTAGTTTGGGTTGGGATATCTGGTTGGCGTGAACAGGTTGGACCGAAGGGACTGTTTCCATGCTGTACATCTCTATGACTCTATAACAAGGCCGACCAATTCTCCATCCCCTTCACCATCAGGACTGACCACCTGAAGGTGCTGGGTGTTTGATTTGGACGGGCTGGGGTGTGTACCAAGTCTTGGGAGGAGCGTATCAGGAAAGTGAGGCAGAAACTGGGCAGATGGGAGCAACGGTCACTCTCCAACGTGGGTGAAAACCTCGTCATCAGGTGTGAGGTACTGTCATTGTTGTTATATGTGGCACAGGCCTGGCCTATTCCCAGAACGTGTGCCACTGCAGTCACCCGGGCCATCTTCCACTGCATATGGTCCGAAGGGACACCATGTATAAAGATCTGGGCAACGGGGGAAAAAACACCTCCAATGTCACCCTCACCCTGATGGTCACCCTTGCATGTGGCTGCATCAAGCTGTGCGTGGATCCCCGGTACGCAAACACGAAGTGTCACTATGTTCTACCTGTCCCCGGTGTTGCAACGGATGGGCCTGGCCTCGATACCGCAGAACACTCCAAGTAGTTGGACCGTTCCGGATCACCTGTCCTTTGTGGAGAAATTTATGAAGAAAAGCAGATTTGACCACAAGTCCATCCGGAAGTGGTCAGCACATAGTGTCCTTGAGACCCTTTGGGAAAAGGAGAGGGTGGATCCTATTGAGTGGTTCCCTGAGCAGACTGTCAAAGTCATTTGGCAAAATGCCTCATCGCCAGAACTTTCCAACAGGTGGTGGTGAGAAGGGCTCTGCCTGTGATATCCTCCATGCATGCCCGGACTGTCTGCCCCACCGTATGCTGCCCTTGAAGCGGCTGCGGAGAGGTCGGGACTGTCACACACCTCCTTCTGGAATGTACCTATGCAGAAGAAGTCTGGAGAGGAATGCAGTGGTGTTTGTTGAGGTTCGTCCCGAGCAGCGGCGTGATGTGGGATGCTGTGCTCTGTGGCCTGTTCCCTGGGACGCACACTGAGACGAACATCAACTGTGCCTGGAGGATCATCAACTCGGTGAAAGATACCTGTCTGAAACTTGTTGGTCTTCCAGCTGAAGGAGTTGACCCTGACTGAGTGTTGCAGACTAGCACATTCCAAGGTCCAGGATTACTTGTTGAGGAACGCGCTGAAGCTTGGGGAAAGACCACCGTGTAAGATCTGCCTGCCTAAGAAGAACAAGGGGCCCACTCAGTAATTGGGCCCCACTGACGCCTCAGCTAACCACCTGGATGGTTAACATATAGATGTGTATAGACAAATGATTAAGTCCGATCTCTGTCCATAAAGAAATACAATGTATACATATGAATGGGATCACCAATTGTATAGATATCAAAATATTTTTATGAATAAAGTCTATTTTTGAAATGAAAAAAATCACTCGCTGCACTCTTCCTCACTTCCGTAGTCCCATGCCCTGGAAATAATTGGCAAACAAGCATCATACTTGGTGACACAAGCACATTAGGTTACTGTGATTAGTGAAGAAGGATGCGGAAAATAATGTTGAATACCTAAGTCGTGGGGTGAAGGAGGACTTGACTCAATATTACAGGGCCCTGGTAACAGGCAGATAGACTGACAGACACACACACATACACACACACAAACACGCACATACAGACACACAGATGCACTCTCACACACACACACAGATGCACACACTCTCTCTCACACACACGCACACTCTCACTCTCTCACACACACATATAGTTACGTGAACGCACACACAATCTCTCTCTCTCTCACACACACACAAACACTCACACACACAAACACTCACTCACACGGGCACACACACAGTTGGTCACACAGTTACACAGGGACATGAAATGGCAAAATAACGTTGGAATTGTCAAATATTAAAGCTCCACTAAACAATTCCTGGGTGTTAAATGAACACAGGATATTCACCGACATGTCAAGTCTGAGAGGCTCCTGTCTCACACTCCGGATTGGAATCAGATGCTGTGTTTGGGAGCAGGATATGGCACATGGGATTAGAACGACTGTCCATGGGGATGTTCACAACCAGCAATCTAACGGAATCAGAACAGAACAGAGAGAATCAAACAAAGACCTTGGTGTTGAATTTGTGCAATAGTTCCATTCTTGTTGGGTCTGTGTGTAAGATGGGAGGGGGGGGGTAGATATTTAGTTTAAATTAGTATCTCTTGTCTGATTATATCTGCCTCTTTAAATTTTTGATTTGGATATCATTGAGGGAGCTTCACTCTTTATCTAACCCTGTGGTGTCCCTTCCTGGGGGTGGTTGATGGGGATTCAGGAAAGGCAGCTTTATTGAGTATCTCACCCCATTCTGTCCCTTTCCTGAGAGTGTTTGATGCGGGTAGTGTAGCAGGATCTTTATTTTGTAGCATTGGAACAGGAGTAGACCATTCGGCCCCTCAGTCCTTTCCCATCATTCAATCGGATGATGGCCGATCTGTGGCCTAACCCCATCTTCCTTCCTTTGGCCCATTCCCTCAATACCTTCACTGAACAAATATTTATCCATTGCAGATGATCCAGCATTGACTGCTGTTGTGGAAGAGAGTTCCAAACCTTTCCTATCCTTTGTGTAACCAAGCGCTTCCTAACATCTCTCCTGAATGCTCTGTGCCCGAATTCTCGGACTTTGTTCCCTCTTGTTCTGAAATCTACAACCAGCAGGGATCATTCATCTTGATCTAGCCTGTCTCATCCTGTTTATATCTTGAAGATCAGATCACCCCTTTACCTTCTCCATTCTAGAGGAAACAGGCCTCCTTTGTATAATCTCTCCCCAGAATGTAACCTATGAAATCTAGGGTCATTCTTGTAAACCTCCTTTGTGCTCCCTCTTTGTATCCATCCACTTGCTTGCACTGACAGAGATTTTCCCCTTAACCCAGTCTATCAACATCCCTTTGCAATTCCAAGGTATTATCTGCACTGTCGAAACGCTGCCTAACTTTGTACCTAATCCCATGCATTGCTATCCTGGGAGTGGGTGTCAGGAACGGTATTGAGGAAGTTTTACCCTGCATCCAGCCCCATGTTGTACCTGCCCTGGGAGTTTTGGATGGGAACAGTGTAGAGGGAGATTAACTTCACCTAATCCCATGCTGTCCATGTCCTGGGACTGATTGATTGGGAAAGTCTCAAGGGACCTTTACTCTGCACGCAGTCCCATTCTCCCAGACTCTGGGAGATTCAGATGGAGGAAGTGTAGAGGGACACATATTCTATATCTAACCCAATGATGGAGCTGCCCTGAGTATTTGATGGGGATAGAATGGGAAAGTGGATTACTCAATCAGTATCTAACCCTACACTGGGCTGGGAATTTGAGAAGTTACAGTATAGAGAGAGCTTTACTCTGAAACTAAGCCATTCTCTAACTGCTCTGGTGTTTTAGATGGGACTGGTTTAGATATGGGGAGTCTGATGAATTGGCAGTCGAACTGAAACAATGTGAGATGTGAAGTGATGCTTGTTGGAGGCAGGATAAATTAAGCTGTCACATGTTAAATTGGAAGCAGGAACACAGAAAGCTGCTGGTTAATTTTTACACATTTCCAAGTTTCAGTTCGGGGTGAAATACTGTCCCTGTGGGCAAACTCTCTAAAGCTGTTTCCTGTCCCACATTATTGCATTCTAAAAAATATGAATTCTCTTTGTAGATGTAGGAATTGGAGAGAGTTCTTTGAAGGTGATTAAAATGCAGATTCCAGAAGCTGTTTGCTGTAAATGCCTGAGCCAATGTCACATTCCAGCAATATTTGCCTCACTTTGCAAACTTCTGAAAGTTTCCAATGTATAAAAACTGAAACAGCTATCTGTTATTCTATATACAAACCACCTTAAAATCCTTGATTAGATTCCAGTCTGTAACTCACTCCCGGTCTCTGTTATTCTACATATCAAACCCACCTCAAATGCCTCGATAGGATTCCAGTCTGTAACTCACTCCCATACATCTGTGGCTGTTTATGTTCACCACCTGAAACCCCTTGATTAGATTCCAGACTGTACCTCACTCCTGGGTATCAATTATTCGGACATAATCCCCCAAACCCCTCAATTAGATCTCAGTTTGTAACTCACACTTGGTTTTTTTAAAATAAATTAACCCCGATCAATCAATTAGATTCTAACCTGTTGCCAACTCACTTACATCTGTTACTCCATATATAAACCACATCGAAAGCTTGCTTAGATTTCACTCTGTAACTCACGCCTCAGTATCTGTTAATCCATGTATGCACCACACCGAACCTGTTGATTAGATTTAGGTCTGTAAATCACTCCTGGGTATCTGTTCTTCCATTCACCAGCCATCCCAAAACCCTCAATTAGAAACCAGTCTGTAACTTCTTCCCGGGAATCTGTTATTCTATACATAACCCACCTCAAACCCTTCAATAGGTTCCATTTTGAAACTTATGCTTGGATTTTATTTTAATGTAAATAAACGCCTTGATACACCAATTAGATTCCAATCTGCAACTCACTCATATATATTCCATATATAATCCAACACAACATCCTTGATCAAATTCTAGTCTGTAACTCACTCCTGAGTATCTGTTATTCCACATTGAAACAAACACAACCTCCTCGATCAGATTCCAGTCTGGAACTTACTCCTGAGTATCTGCTATTCCATATATATAAACCAACTCAATCTCCTCGATCAGATTCCAATCTGCAACTCATTTCAGGTATCTGTTCTTCAACATATAACCCACCTCAGACATTTCAATTAGATTCCAGTTTGTAACTCGCTCCCAGGTATCTGTTATTCTGTACCAATACCATCTCCAGTCCCTCAGTTATTTTCCAGTTTGCAACTCATACTTGGGTATTTTACTTTTATATAAATAACCCCCCGATTCATCAATTAGATTCCAATCTGTAACTCATTCATGTATATTTGTTATTCCATATATAAACCAACCCGAACTCAAAATTAGATTCCAGCCTGTAGCACACTCCTGGGTATCTATTATTCCATATATATAAACCACCCCAAATCCCTAAATTAGATTCTAGTCTGTAACTCACTCCTGAGGATTTGTCATTCTACAGGTAAGCCACCCCAAATCCTCTCAATTAAATTCCAGTCCGTTACTTACTCTTGGGTCTGTGCTATTCCATGTATAAAGCACCCCGAACAGCTCAATTCGATTCCAATTTGTAATTCATTCCCATATCTCTGTGACTCTGTAAATGAACCACCCCAAACTCCTGGATTAGATTCCAGTCTGCAATTCACTCCAGGGTATCTGTTATTCTATCTATAAATCTCTCGATGAGATTTGAATCTGTAACTCACTTCCATGCATCCATCACTCTAAATAAGGGGGATAGACTCAGTCTTTTGTTGAGCACACTGAATTGTTAACATTTAGTGTGGAATGCTCTCTAATTGGGGAAATTGCACTCAGATCATGTGACTTTTTATACATTAATCAGCGCATGGTTAATACTTCTGCACACCTTTACAATTACAGTTCCTATTACACTTCTACACACATTTCAATTCTGAATGTACATTTGTCTATTGGAAACAATATAACCTTTCAATTTGTGGATAACAATCATAGGAAAGTTTTAACTCCAAACAAAGTTTGACACGAGTCCTGTGCTATATCATTGCTTACATTTTCCTGATCTGTCTCTACCCTGGTGAGCGTTGTGATGCTGTCCAGGGGGAAATGCAGTCTCTTCAGAACTTTCCCTGGTCTCCATGGCAGTGACAGATCTCCTGATCAATATAACAACCATTACATTGGATGATTTCTAGCCTATACTTTCTATGAGTTTGCTGCCCACCATTCCTGCAAATACATTCACCTCTGTCTTCATTTATTTAGCAACTTGTAGTTCCAGCTGGTTGATGGTCACTTGTTCCATATCCCTCCATTCCTTGCACATCCATATGATTATGGTGCTAAAAGCCCCTGAGATACCCCTGTCGTATCTGCATCCATTACCATCCCTGATATTACGTTCCAGACACCTACTACTCTCTGTGGAAAACATCCTTGCTCTCACATCTTGTTTGAACTTTCACCTTCAATGTATGCTCCATAGTTCAAGACACTACAATTCTGTGAACGAGATTCTGACTGTCAACTCTATTTATGCATCTCATAATTTTATAGACTTCTACAGAATTTCCCCTCAGCCTCCGTTGCTCCAAGAAAAACAACCTCAGGGATGCAGCATCTGAACCTAGGGTCGCCATTGGTTGTATGAAGACTGTATGCCCTTGTTCTGCCCGTTTTCGGGTTCGAGGAGTCCCCAGTATATATCTGCCCACTGTCCTTCTGCCATTGGTGATGTGTCCGGTGATAACATCATTCGGGATCCAGAGAGAATCATTGTCATAGAACAGTTGAAGGAATGGCCATTTGGAAAGGTCACTACCAGTCCATCTGGCCCGCACAGAACCGAGACCCCACATCTTACCAGCAAGTCACGTCCCATCAGATTCACAGGGCATGCAGGTGATGAAATATACTGGTCACAAAAGGTCTGTCCGGCCACTGATGTGATCAGTAGCGATGTCAAAGGCAGATTTTCTGGTTTACCCGAGAACCCTACTAACTGGACGCTAGAGGATGACATGCTTGACCGAGGTATATCACAAGTAATGGTAGAAAATCTTGCACCCGTGTCAACCAAAAAAATACAGATTCTTGTCCATGACCCTCATTTGCATATAGGGGTCTGCCAATCCCACATGCCCCTGGGTTCTCGGGCCCTGTCAATATTCGTACCCCTGCCCTTCTGGCATAGTTTGGGGGTACTGTCCTTGCACCTGGGCTGCAGTTGCATTTGGGACTTGGTAAGGCTGAACAGCCTGTTGAACAGGAGGCTGACTTGCGCGGACATACTGTCCTCGGATCAATACCTGGCCTCCCTGGGTTCCCCACAACACGGGACAATTCCTTCTCCAATGCCCGGGTTGGCCACATTCAAAACAGGTGCTGGGTGGCTGACCTCTGAATCCTCTGCGGCCCCTTCCTCTACCACGCATTCCTCCAGAAATACCTATATGCCTGTCCCCATATTGGGGGTAGGGTGGCATCCAATCAGGTGTTGGGTCTAATCTCAGCGGGTTGTTTTGTGGCAATGGCCGCTGAACCATCTGATTAGTCGTCTTTTGGGAGGCCTTCTTTGTATCATTAGCCCTCCTCCTAGCCTCATTGAGCTGTAACTTCAGCAACTGCACTTGAGCTGACTCATTGCTCTGTTTATCCTCATCCTGTTTTGTCCTGTAACGTTTCATGTGGTGCATCAAATGTTTTTCCCACTGTTCTGCACAACAACCTGGGATATCAGGATTACTCTCCATTGCCTCTTTTACTTCCTTAGGCATCCCTGCCATAATGGCATTCCTAAATAACGTAGTCTGTAGCTGACCCGACTCTGGATGGCTCCCCGCAGTATCTGTCCACGTGACCTTACACCTAGCCAAAAAGGCAGACATATCCTCACCCTCCTTCATTGTGAAGGTGAGTGAGTGCATCGCTCCCGGTGGAATCGGGAATCTCTCCCTCGTTTCCTTCCCACACAGGTGGCATACTGCGTAAACGGGTCCGAATCAGGTAATAAGTTGGTCCCCGCAGACACTTCAATCTGCTGTATTTCCCACATATTCAATTGCTTGCCCAACAATGCTCTCCAATTACCCATAGCTAACTTGTGCCCTAGTGTATATTGGCAAAATTTAGTCATTCAAGGCCCACCTCCCTCCATGGATGGGGGCATTTTATCCAGGATGCAATTCATATCAGTATATGTGAAGGGCTGATAAATATCCCCCAGATAAGAGCCTCTGTAAATTAATGGCATTTGGTGGTGCTGATACTTTATCGGTTGTCGTAATGTGTCTCTTTGATGCAGGTTGTAACTTGGTTCAGGTAGGGACTTCATTGGAGGGCCATGTTCGGTATGCATTGTGAGTGAGCCTTAAAAAGTGACTGGGTAGGTGTTTGGATCATCGTCTGTCAGGGATCCTTCGTCCTCAAAGTCTGTACTACTTTTAGACTCCTCCCCATCCAATTTCTCTCTATCCCGTTCTTCCCTCAAATCTCTCCTTCTTCTGTCTGAGAACCCATCATCCAAAAACTGACCTGAATCATGTAATCTTCACCTCTTTTTATTCTCAAAACTATACGGTGTCGAATAAGCATCTGGCTCCTGCACTGCTAAATATCTCCCCTGTTTTGGCTGTTCTTTGTTTCTACTGTACGTCATTATCACCGTGCTTGCTTACTTCACTTCCTTAACTTTCTGTTCAGCTTCTAGTGTTAGTTTTTCTACTTTTCTGATACTTTCTTCTACAGCTTCCGCCAGTCTCTGTTTTACTACATTGTACTCTCTTGTTCCTACTTCTTGCACATCTAACACCCCTTCTTGAACAGACATAAGTGGCATTTGCATTACAGGATATGGAGGCGGTGATTGTACCACAGGCAATTTAGGATATAATGGTGCGGATGGTCCTGCATTTTCTGTCTCCTTTGTCAGTTCTATTGTAGAGGTACCACCTACTTTCTTTTGTAATGTTTCTACCGCCATACAGGCCAACGTCATGTTATGCAAATGAATCCTCCTCTCTTCATTCTCCCCGCCTTCTTTTGTCCACTTTCTTCTAACTAATATTGACCCTTTCTTTCCCTTCATGTGTCCTTCTACTTCTAATTTAGCTTGCTCTTCTGCTTTTCCTAAAAACAGTGACAATTTCTTCCTCTCCTCATCTTTAGGGACTTTGCCCTGTTTCTGTAATTCCTCCCAAATCTTATCATATTTCTCCATCATTGTTTTTTGTTTGTTCTTTGCAAGCCCACTGACTAATTGACTTCTGGCTTTACCCCACTGCTGTTTTACGGGCAACATTAAATCGGAATAACATCCTCCGTATTCTTCACACTCTTTATCAAACTCCCCTTCCATTTTATGTATTTTTATTTTTATTCAGTCAGTTGGTTTGGATATAAATATAACCGAGCAACCAACCCAATCAGAGACAAATCCGGTGGGTAGTCAGTTTGGATGGAGTACACCCGAACAACGGACTATTTCAGCGAGGTTTATCAGCAGTTTCGTTGTCACCGTTAGGTTTCCACTACCGACTCTCTCTCACTGAAACACCACCGTCTCTGTCTTCAAAACGCTACTGGCTTTTCTGACACCCTCCGTACAGTCCCCAATGTAAGTTTTAAAACATACAACACAATCATACACCACAATTTGTGAGCGTTGCTTTTATGAGATCCTGCTCAATGGACTTTAAACCTCCTCACACTTACGTACCATGTTGCTTTTATGGGGACTCTAACCCCAAGGGACTTTAAACCTGTACGTATTAAACTTTGTTGCTTTTCTGGGGACTCTAACCCCATGGGACTTTAAACCCGCACGTACCTTGTTGCTTTTGTGGGGACTCTAACCCCACGGGACTTTAAACCTGTACGTACTATATCAATACTTTATCCACTTACTATTACAAGGACACTTGCAGTATAATGACAACAATCAATTTAGTATCTCCAGTTGCAGAACTTCGATATAAACAGGCGTCGGCTCACCTTTTTTTATGCGGCGCCGCTTGTTGTTGTCATCAAACGTCAGCTGTCCGTTGTTTCTATTTTTCTCTCTTTCCGTCACTTCTCTGTCTTCATCACGTCGGGGTCACCAATTTGTTGGACTTTGGCTCAATCTACAAACTTACTTTCTTCTATGTGTGAGCCAAGTCCTGCGTGTTCTTTTAAATGAAGCAATAGGAGAAGATATTCGGTCTCACACTCTTAATTTATTTTAAACAGTAAGTGGATAAAGCATTCAGAGCTCTGGGTCTAAATCTCTTTGTCCCTGACAAACTACAAAGTGTGCCAGTTCAAAATGTAAGACCCTGTTATGTCCCTGACCCAGTCTTTTTATACAATAAAAAACGTCATACAATCACTGAGGTAGAATTATCTTCTGATTGGCTGTTGATCTGACTCCATTCCCCGCCTCCTCGCATTCCCAGATGTCCGACCCCACGTGACCTTCTTTTGCCTGCGAAACGGAGGACCACGTGGTCCCCGCGCGCCTCCGCCGCGTGAAACAGAACATCACGTGACCCCGCTTTGCAACGGAGCACAGCACCACGTGACCTTGTTCTGCGCGCACGCATAACGGAGCACCCCAAAAGGCTTCCGAATGCCGAGTGTATTTATACTCGCAGCCAGCCATAAGTAAGTCATATATTTACAGTACGTAGTGACACTTGGTGTTTGTGTACCGGGGATCTACGCATAGCTTGATGCAGCCACACACAAAGGAGGCCATCAGGGTGAGGGTGCCATTGGGTGTATTTTTTCCCCCGTTGCCCAGATCGTTATACAGTGAGTCCCTTCGGACCCGGTCCATCTTTGACCTCCATATAAACTGGAAGATGGCCTGGGTGACTGCAGCAGCACAGGTTCTGGGAATAGGTCAGACCTGTGCACGTATAAAAGCAATGACAGTGCCTCACACCTGATGACCAGGTTTTTTCCCGCGATGGAGAGCGACCGTAGCTTCCATCTGCCCACAATCTGCCTCACTTTGCTGATACGCTCCATCCAAGACTTGGCGCACGCCCCAGCCCCTCCGAACCAAATACCCAGCACCTTCAGGTGGTCGGTCCTGACGGTGAAGGGGATCGAGGATTGGTCGTCCCATTTCCCGAAGAGCATGGCCTCGCTCTTGCCTCGGTTTACCTTGGCCCCCGAGGCCCATTCGAACAGGTCACAAATGCACATGAATCTGCGCACGGACAGCGGATCCGAGCAGAAAACGGCGACGTCATCCATGTACAGGGAGGCCTGAACCTGCAGGCCCCCGCTGCCAGGAATAGTCACCCCTCTCAGGCTTGCATCCTTCCTGATGGACTCGGCAAATGGCACTATGCAGCACACAAACAAGGCAGGAGAGAGGGGGCAGCCCTGCCTGACTCCAGATCTGACTGGGAAGCTATCTGATTCCCACCCATTGATTGAGACTGCACTGACAATGTTGGTGTAGATCAGTCTGATCCAATTGCAGATTCCCTCCCCAAAGCCCATTTTGGAGAGAACATCTCTCATATACCTGTGTGATATCCTGTCAAAGGCTTTCTCCTGGTCCAGGCTGATCAGGCAGGTGTCCAACCCTCTGTCCTGCACATGGGCGATCGTATCTCTGAGGAGTGCGAGACTCTCAGCGATCTTCCTGCCCGGCACAGCACAGGTTTGGTCAGGGTGAATCACCGGCCCCAGAGCAGACCTGACCCAGTTGGCGATTACCTTTGACAGAATTTTGTAATCCGCATTCAACAGTGAGATTGGTTTCCAATTTTTGTGTTCCTCCCTCTCCCCCTCTGCTTGTAGATGAGGGTGATGATGCCTTTCCCCATGGATTCACTCATGGTACCTGCCCGAAGCATACTGACATTCACCTCCAGCAGGTCCTGGCCAATGAAGTCCCACAGAGCGGAATAGAGCTCGACCGGTAAGCCGTCGCTTCCGGGAGTTTTGCTCTTTTCGAAGGACTCGAGGGCCTTGGTCAACTCGTCCAGAGATAGCGGCTGGTCCAGCCTCTCCCATGTTCTGTCGTCTAAGACCTCCGTGAGAGAGGACAGGAACGACTGGGAGGCCGTGCTGTCGGTCGGCTTCGCGTCATACAGACTGGCATAGAAGGATTTACTGATCCTCATGAGGTCAGCCTGAGATGACGTTATCGAGCCATCTTCTTCCTTCAGGCTGCTGAGCACGGAGCTCTCTTTGTGCACCTTCTGGAAGAAGAAACGTGAGCACTTCTTGTCCTGCTCCACCGAGCGGACCTTGGACCGGAAGATTATCTTGGAGGCCTCCAAAGCAAAGAGCGAGGCTTGCTGGCCCTTCACCTCCTTGAGGTCCTCAGTGACATCCACCGCCATTGTCTGCAGCAGGAGCAGGTTCTGCATACTTTCCTGGAGCTGGGACAGCTTTCCCCGCCTCTCTCTCGCCTCCTGAACACCTTTGAGGATGAAGAACCTCTTGATGCTCCCTTTTACTGTTTCCCACCAGTCTGCTGGGGACTCAAAGAGGGGCTTCACGGTTCTCCAACCTGCGTAGTCCCTCTTGAGCTCCTCAATGTTTCCCGGGGTCAACAGCTTTGTGTTCAGCTTCCACGTTCCCTTACCAGCCCACTGCTCGTCCTGTAGGTGACAGTCGGCCAGCAGGAGGCAGTGGTCAGAGAAGAACACCGGCTTGACGTCGGTGGATCTGACCGAGAGCGTTCGGGACACAAACAGGTAATCTATCCTTGAGGGGATAGATCCGGTTGCCCGTGACCAGGTGTATCTACGCTGCGCTCTGTCTGCAGGGGTGCTGAAGACGTTGTGCAGCTTGGCATCTTTTACCATGTCCATCAGGGCTCTGGACGTGGCGTCCAGATTACTGACCCCCCGCCAGATCGTCCATCTGTATCAATGATACAGTTGAAGTCTCCAGCCAAAATGACCGGCCTGGACGTAGCCAGCAACAGTGGAAGCTGCTGCAGGACAGCCAACCGTTCACTCTTACCCACTGGGGCGTACACATTAATCAGTCTCAGGGGAGCATTCCTGTACATGACGTCGGCGATGAGGAGGCGCCCGCCCACCACCTCCTTAACCTCGGAGATGGTGAAGTTGCCTCCTTGCAACAGGATACCCAGGCCGGAGGCGCAGCTATCGTTACCCCCCAACCAAACTGACGGCCCATGGGTCCACAAGCTCGACCATATCCTGTAGCTGCTGAGGTGCGGTATCCCACACTCCTACAGAAACAGGACGTCGGCTTTAACGTTGGCCAGGAAGGCCATCGTAGAAACACATCGCATAGCCGATTTGATGCTACGCACATTGATGCTGGCAATTTTAACCCCATTTTAACAGTTTACAAGGTTGACACTGTCCATTTGCTGCTGGTCTTGCCTCTCTGGGGTAGCTGTGTGCATCCCCGTGGTGATGGCAAACTGCTGGACCCTCCCAGGGCTGAGGTAGCTGTCCGGCTCCACGCTGGGGCCATTTCCCCGCTCTAGTGTCTTCGGGTCGGGCCCAGGGTCCGCATAGTCCAGTTCTCCATCTGACAGCGGGGCTATCACAGGACCGCTGCTCCCAGTTACCTGGAGCTGTAGGGAGGTGGGTACCTCTTGGTTCTCACCGAGTGGGGGGAGGCCTTTACCCATCCCCTCAGAGGGATTGTCTTTTCCTGCTTGGGCGGTGCTGCCCGCCTTTTTCCCCATGGCACTCTGTCTCTTCCTCTGGTGACGACCCTCCTTGCACCCGTCCTCACCGTCGGAAGAGCTGCCTGTATCCTCGTCATGTAGGTGTCGCTTCCCCCTTTGCTGGGTGGCTTTGGGAGGTTTCCTCTTCCTTCTTTTGACAGTAGTCCAATCCTCTGCCTCCTTTGATCCTTCCTCTTCCATTTCCTCCGTCTATCTTGAAGGAGCTTGGATCAGCTGCTGCATCTCCCCGCTGTCTGCCGTCTGCTCTGCTACAGCCTGCCCTTCCTTCTGGGTGCCTCCAGACACCGTTCCCGTGCTGTTATGTGGTACCTTGTTGGTCTTAGGCGGTCCACAGCTCATGTTGCCACCTCCGGCCATCTGTGCGTAGGTGGCGACCCCTCGTCTTGGGCAGGCCTTGTACATGTGGCCCGCCTCTCCGCACAGATTACAGTTCTTGGCCTCCTTACATTCATTGGTCGGGTGGTCTTCCTGCTTGCAGTTTCGGCAGACAGTCACCTTACAATCCGCCGCCATGTGGCCTGACCTCCCGCAGGTTCGGCACACTTTCGACTGCCCTGCATAGGTCAGGTAACCTCTGCTTCCTCCGATGGCAAAGCTGGAGGGTGGGTGGAGGATGTTCCCACTGGCATTGACCCTCAGGGTTACCCTGACCTGTTGTTTGCTGGTCCAGATCCCAAAAGGATCGACCACATCGGTACTCTTTCCCTCGACCTGGACGTATCTTCTCAAGAAGGTCAGGACATCTGCTACTGGGACGTGAGGGTTGTACATCTGGATTGTTACAACCCGACTCCTCTGCGCCGACAAGATGGAGAACAGAGGTTCCCCTTCCTTCTCTTTGAAGATCTTCAGGAGCTGCTCGCAATTCTTCACGCTCTTGAAGGTGACGTCGAAATAGCCTGCCCCAGGGAATTATTTTTTATTTCAAAAATATACTTTATTCATAAAATATTTTGATGATCTGTACAATTGGTCATGCCATACATATGTAAACATTCCATTTCTTTGCATACTGAGACAGAGTAATCGTTCATATATACAGGTCTGTATGATTACTCTCCACATATTTAGCTGGGAGGTCAGCCGAGCCCCCTTACTGCGTCAGCCCCCTGTGCTTAGGCAGGCAGACGATACACGGTGGTCTTTCCCCACCGCGCCTTGGTGGCAGCTGCACCAAGCTTCAGCGTGTCCCTCAACATGTAGTTCTGGAACTTGGAATGCGCCATACTGCAACACTCAGTCGGGGTCAACTGCTTCAGCTGGAAGATCAACAGATTTCGGACCGCCCAGAGAGCATCCTTCACAGATGATCCTCTAGGCACAGTAGCTGTTCGTCTCTGTGTGCATCCCGGGGAACAGGCTGAAGAGCACGGAGTCCTACGTCACGGCGCTGCTCTGGACGAAACTCTACAAACACCACTGCATTCCTCTCCAGACTTTCGCTGCATAAGGGATGAATGCAGATTTCTCCAGCTACTTCATTTCCCCTCTCCCCACCTTATCTCAGTGCCAACCCTCGGACTCAGCACCGCCTGAGACAAAAACGAATCGGAATTGCACGAAAGCAAAGACTAACCAAATGCTATTTAAGTACAGAACATAAGAAATAAGACAAAAAACGTATCCAAAACAGAATCAACAAAGCTGCTTTTCAGATTTTTTAATGTGGAGTGCACCATTCCCAGAAACACTGCAATACTAGAACGATGCGCGAAGTTGGCGGAGCAAGCTCCTAGCACAACTCCTGCCTGCAAAAAATCAGATTAATATTGAGTCCCTAAATAAGAGACATATCAGATATTAAAACTGACAAGAACAGAACTACACATGATCTTAGCCAAAAGGCCGAGAAGCGATAGGCGACTCGGGCCTGACAACCTCAGGACCCAGCCGCTTCCTATATTTTCTGTCAGCCTGACTGTGACTAAAGACTTATAGCTCACGGCTGACATTTTCATTGCTGCTCCGTCGTTTCCAGATTTTCGAACCAGAGGAAACGATCCGTTCAGCCAGGTGGCTTCATCTAATCTTTTCTGTGACCATGCTTGATAGTGAACGTAGAGGAGCAGTAATATACCAATCAGATGCGCTGGGGCTGAGGAACGTCACTAACAAGCCGGTAGTCTGTCTCTGACAGAGTGTGAATGAGATTGCAGCAACCCACTGGGATAGAGCTGTACACAGAGAATGGTGCAGCACGGAGGGAGGCACTGCAGCCTCTCATTGTCTGCATCAGCTGTCTGTCTCTATGGGTTCCTTCCTTAGTCCCACTCGCCATGGTTTTCCCCATGCATGATTGAATCTGGCTCTAGTGTCCCCTCAGGCAGTGCACAACCAATAGTAACCACTCAATGAAGATGGAATACCTTGATGAAATGACACTTCGTTTAAAACAAATAACCCCTACCCCCGCCCTCACCTCCATGTATTCCCTTGGTACATGCAATTGCCTGGAGTTTGTGCTGTTCCATTCTCTGGTCTAAACAAACTAAACTGTTAACAATGCTAACAATTCCTGCTTCTCCACAAGGCAAATCATAGAACATAGAAGAATACAGCGCAGTACAGGCCCTTTGGCCCTCGATGTTGCGCCGATCCAAGCCCACCTAACCTATACTAACCCACTATCCTCCATATACCTATCCAATGCCCGCTTAAATGCCCATAAAGAGGGAGAGTCCACCACTGCTGCTGGCAGGGCATTCCATGAACTTACGACTCGCTGAGTGAAGAACCTACCCCTAACTTCAGTCCTATATCTACCCCCCCTTAATTTAAAGCTATGCCCCCTTGTAATACCCGACTCCATACGCGGGAAAAGGTTCACACTGTCAACCCTATCTAACCCCCTAATCATCTTGTACACCTCAATCAAGTCACCCCTAAACCTTCTTTTCTCTAATGAAAACAGTCCCAAGTGTCTCAGTCTATCCTCATACGATCTTCCTTCCATACCAGGCAACATCCTGGTAAACCTCCTCTGCACCCGTTCCAGTGCCTCCACATCCTTCCTATCGTATGGCGACCAAGTTTTATACAACTGCATCATGACCTCAGGACTCCGGAACTCAATTCCTCTACCAATAAAAGCCAGTACGCCATATGCCTTCCTCACCGCACTATTTACCTGGGTGGCAACTTTCAGAGATCTGTGTACATGGACACCAAGATCCCTCTGCTCATCCACACTACCAAGTATCCGACCATTAGCCCAGTACCCCATCTTTTTGTTATTCTTCCCAAAGTGAATCACCTCACATTTAGCTACATTGAATTCCATTTGCCACCTTTCTGCCCAGCTCTGCAGCTTCTCTATATCCTGCTGTAACCTGCCACATCCTTCCTCACTGTCAACAACTCCTCCGACTTTCGTATCATCCGCAAACTTGCTCACCCAACCTTCTAACCCCTCTTCCAGGTCATTTATAAAAATGACAAACAGCAATGGTCCCAAAACAGATCCTTGCGGAACACCGCTAGTGACGGCACTCCATGAAGAAACTTTGCCATCAACTACTACCCTCTGTCTTCTTCCATCCAGCCAATTCCTAATCCAAACCTCCAACTCACCCTCAATGCCATATCTCCGTATTTTCTGCAGTAGCCTACCATGGGGAACCTTATCAAACGCCTTACTAAAATCCATATATACCACATCTACCGCTTTCCCCTCATCAACCTCCTTCGTCACCTTTTCAAAGAATTCAATAAGGTTTGTGAGGCACGACCTGCCCTTCACAAAACCATGCTGACTATCCTTGATCACATTATTCCTATCCAGATGTGCATAAATCCTATCCCTTACAATTCTCTCTAAGACTTTGCCCACAACAGAAGTGAGACTCACCGGCCTATAGTTACTAGGGTTATCCCTACTCCCCTTTTTGAACAAGGGAACCACATTTGCTATCCTCCAGTCTTCTGGCACTACTCCTGTAGACAAAGAGGACATAAAAATCAAGGCCAATGGCTCTGCAATCTCCTCCCTTGCTTCCCAGAGAATCCTAGGATAAATGCCATCAGGCCCAGGGGACTTATCTATTTTCACCTTTTCCAGGATTTCCCAACACCTCTTCTCCACATACCTCAAAGCCATCCATTCTACTTATGACAGTAGAAATGAAACGGGTTCTAATTCTGATCGAGTACCATCACTGGAAATATTAGGTGACTTCTGAACGGAAATCCTTAGACTAATCCTTCCATTTTGTATTATGTGAACTCTGATCTCCAAACCATGAAACTCTGCCAACCCTGCCAATTGAAATGAACAGAACCATGGTGGACCTGAAGTTCGATCGAGTGAATCAGCCACAAATGATTTGGCTTTGTCTCCAAATAATCCAATTGCAATTTGCTACCTTAGAATTGCAAATCAAGATTCACAGAGTCATGGAGTTGTACAGCACAGAAATAGACTCTTTGTTTAAGTGACTGACATCCATCAGATAACTTCAATAAATCTAGTCCCACTTGCCAGCATTTAGCCAAAATCCCTCTGAATCCTTCCTATTCATATACCCATCCAGATGCTTTTCAAATGTTGTAATTGTACTCTACACCACCACCTCCTCTGGCAACTCATTCCATACATACACCATCCTCTGCATGACAAAAAGGTTGCCCCTCAGGTCCCTTTTAAATCTATCTTCTCTCAAATTAAACCTGTGGCCTCTTCTGATGAACTCCCCTACCCTGGGGAAAAATGCCCCTCATGATTTTATAAATGTCTATAAGGTCACCCCTCAGCCTTCAACACCCCATACAGTACATTGTCACCCATCTTGCTGAAGTCCATGTAGACAACGTCTGCTGCTCTGCCTTCATCAATCCTCATTGTCACCTCTTCAAAAACCTCAATCAAGTAAATGAGAGATGATTTCCCACACAAAAAGCCATGTTAACTATCCCTAATCAGTCCTTGCTTTTCCAAGTGCACGTAAATCCTGATCCTCAACATACCCTCCAGTAACTTACTTATCACTGACATCAGGCTCAGCAGAACTATATTGTTGTTATGGTGCAGACAGCACATTATTAAAATAATTAGTTTAATATTATCTTTGCAATCAGAATGCAAAGTCTAAAATGCAAAATAAATCAAAGAGCTTCCTCACCTGCTCTACTCCTTATAGTATTAATGAAAATTGTCCAATTCAGTTTATGGTCAAGTCTTGCTTCTTTGATATTGATAGAAGTGGATTAACAGAAATGTATCTGAATAGCAAGTGGGATCATTTGGATTCTTTCTTACTCGGGATGCGCACTGCCAGGCAGGGTTATGACTTTTATAACCTTTGCCACTTTTCACCCCAAGCCTGAACTTCTTTGAATGTTGTCATGGATTGCTTCAGTGTCTGAGTAGCTGGAAATTATGTTGCACGTGATGCAACCGATTGCTTCAGTGTCTGAGTAGCTGGAAATTATGTTGCACGTGATGCAACCGATTGGGTACACCCACACTTCAGGTCTCATGGTAGATAGAAAATGATTGACCAAACCAAGCGTTGGCCGTGGTGAGGTGTTGGAGATGATTGTGAGGAACCCCCATGGAAAAGTTGTCATGCTGAGATGATAGGTTTGTGCGAAGATTTGTAGATGATAGGCTTGTGGTCACCAGAAACATTTCCCTTTGTGGTATGGATAACTCTAACCAGTGGAGAATGTATTCCTTCATTCCCATTGACTTCTGTCCCAGACGCTCATCCAGCTATATAAGACCAAATGCTGTAAAGAGCTCTCACTCTCTCTCGCCTTTCCTGTTCAGTTTATTTGTCCATACTCTGATGTAACAGTACAATTTATTTGTCATTTCTACCATATACAACTGATCCAGTAAAAACTAGATAGTGTTCCTCCAGTACAGAGGGCGCTACATGAACAGCACAAACTACACAATTGTACATGGCATAAGAAATGCAAAACACACAAGTTACAGTGTAACAGATGCATGATGGATAATAGACACTTTTCTAGCAGCAATATGTAAGAATTTCAGATTAGAAAGAGTCTAATCATTCAGGAGCCTGATGGCTTGGGGAAGGAAACTATTGCACAGTCTGGCTGTGAGAGATCGTGCGTCCTGGTACCTTCTGTCAGATGACAGGTGGGAGAAGAATTTGAGTGAGGGGTGTGTGTGGTCTTCCACAATGCTCTTAGCCTTTTGGATGCACCGTGTGATGTAAATGTGTGTAATGGAGGGGAGAGAGACCCCAATTATCCTTTCAGACTGCATTGAGTTCTGGACCTCTGTGGATCCAGTGGACTCGAACTCAGAGTGTGTTTAGTCAGTTGTTGCAAATATTTACCTCTTGATATTTTCCTCTTAACTCTCCCAATGTTGGAGCGAAACTGGAGCAGCTTGATTAGCCTCAGGTCTGATTTTGCAGGACAAACAGTTCTTGATTTTCTGAAGCATCTCTGACATTAACATCGGTTTTGAATTGATTTTGATTGATTTTATTGTCAAAACAATTCAAAACCCACTTTATTGTTCGTGATGCTGTAGGAAATCAAGACACTCGGTTCACTGTGCCTACAAAATCATTCATTCCTGTTATGACTGAATACAGAAAGACAAACCCAAACGATGTAGTGCATGAAAGAGAGGAAAGGCAGACAGGCTCCCGAATCATTTTATATCGTTACTAGAGGAGCAGGACAACCGAAACAGGGAGGGACAGGAAAATGAGTGAAATACCTATCAGATTTTTAAAATTAATTTGTACTATACTTTACTGTTCTAATCTCAATTGTGTACAATAAATGAATATTATTTTCTGTAAAAGCCGACTCTCAGTTCTTTTACTGAATATAAGGATTATAATACACTGTGTGGCAGGCACATCAATGGAGACATGGATGAAAGGGGATCAGCACTGGGAGCTAAATATCCAGGGATATGCATCCTATCAAAAAGGCAGGTGGGCAGAGGGAATAGGGTTGCCTTGTTTGTAAAAAAATGAAAGTAAGACAACAGCGATAAACAAAGTACAGTTGGGATGATGTAGAATCTGTGTGGATAGGGTTGAAGAAATACAAAGGTTAAAAAAAATCATAACGGGAGTTATCGACAGGCCTTCAAACAATAATCAGGATTTGGGACACAAGATACAGCAAGAGATAGAAAAGGCATGTAAGAAAGGTAAGGTTACAGTGATCGTAGGGGATTTTAATATGCAGATAGATTGGGAAAAAAACAGGTGGTCATAGATTGCAAGAAAAGGAATTTGTGGAACGTGTACGAGATGGCTTTCTGGAGCAACTTTAGGTGGAGCCCACTAGGGGACAGTCAATACTGGATTTAGTGTTGTGCAATGAGGCAGACTTGATAAGGGAGCTTACGGTGAAGGGGCCCTGAGGAGGCAGTGACCATAATATGAATGTATTTACCCTGCAGTTTAAGAGGGAGAAGGAGGAATCAGATGTAACTGTATTAGTAACTATATTACAGTTGAATAAAGGCAACTACAGAGGCATGAGGGAGAAGCTGACCGGAAGGACTGGGAGAGGAGCCTAACAGGACACACAATGAAACAGCAATGGCAGGAGTTTCTGAGAGTAATTTGAGAAACACAGCAACAATTCATCCGAAGGAACAAGAAGCATACTGAAAGAAGGATGAGGCAACCTGGCTGACCAGGGAAATCAGGGACAGTATAAAAGCAAAAGAGAAAACATAAAATGTGGCAAATGATAATGGGAAGCCAGAGGATTGGGAAGCCTACATAGACCAACAGAGGACAATGCAGAAAGAAATAAGGAGGGACAAGATTAAATATGAGGGTAAGCTCGCTGGTAATATTATGAAACTTTGCAAGAGTTTCTTCAGATATATAAAGGGCAGAAGAGAGAGATAAGTGGACTCTGGGCCCCTGGCAAAATTATCTGGAGAAATTGTAGTGGGGAACAAGGAAATGGCAGCGGAACTGAATAAGTACTTTGTGTCAGTCTTCATAGAGAAGACACAAATCATATCCCAAAAATTCAAGAGAGTCAGGGGAAGAGATGAGTATGGTAGCCATCACCAAGGTGAAGGTGCTAGAAAAATGGACAGGTCTGAAAGTGGATAAATCACCAGGATCAGAGGGGCTACAGCCCAGAGTTCTCAAAGAGGTAGTTGAAGAGCTAATGAAGGTTTTAGTAGTGATCTTTCAGGTATCACTGGACTCGGGGAGGATCCTGAGGGACTGGAAAATTCCTTACTTTGAAACAGTGAGAGCGTCTAGCAGGTGGTATATTATGAATGGTTTCTGTATGTGAGAGAGTGATACAGAGTGAGAAGAGGAGAGGAGAGAATATTAAATATTTGTGTGTGAGCGATAGACAGAAAGTGCAGCAAAGGGTACATTGCTAAAGATTTGTGCATATGAGTGCAGCAGAGGGGGAATTAGAAAAATGCCAGTGTGAGAGAGACAACACGATACACAGTACATCGAGGGATGGGGAGACACAATTCATTTAGGATTTGTGTGTGACACAGAGAAAGTACAGCAGAGAGCAATTTATTAAAGATTTGTCAGAATGAGACAGAGTGATACAGAGATAGTCCAGCAGGGGAGAGATAATGAAATATTATTGTCTGAACGAGTGTGTGATAGAGAGAAAGTAAAGCAGAGAGGATATTATTATACATTTTTATGTGTGTGTGTGAAAGAGAGAGAGAGAGAGAGAGAGAGAGAGAGAGAGAGTGAGAGAGAGAGAGAGAGAAAGAGAGAGAGAGAGAGAGAGAATATAATACAGAGTGCAGAGGAGGGATGTACTTTATTTAAGATTTGCATGTCATCTGTATACAGAGAGGCTTTGACCTGCAGGCCCTGGCTGCCTGGAAGAGTTCCCCTCTCACTCACATCCTTCCTCAATGACTCAGCAAAAGGCTCTAGAGAACGGTGGCACAGTGGTTAGCACTGTTGCCTCACGGCACCAGAGACCCGGGTTGAATTCCTGCCTCAGGCCACTCTCTGTGTGGAGTTTGCACATTCTCCCTGCGTGTCTGCGTGGGTTTCCTCCGGGTGCTCCAGTTTCCTCTCACAATCCAAAAATGTGAAGGTTAAGTGAATTGGCCATGCTAAATTGCCCGTAGTGTTAGATGAAGGGGTAAATATAGGGGAATGGGTCTGGGTGGGTTGGTGTGGACTTGTTGGGCCGAAGGGCCTGTTTCCACACTAAGTAATCTAATCTAAACATACAGACAAGGCACAAGAGAATGGGCAGTACTGCCTGACTCTGGATCTGATCGGGAAAGCTTTCTGATTCCCACCCATTGATTGAGACTGAGCTAACGATGTTGGTGGAGAGCAGTCAGATCTAATTACAAATTTCCTTCCCCCCCAAGCCATTTTGGATACCACACCCCACATGGAGGAGTGCAATATCCTGTCAAAGGCCTTCCCCTGGCTCAGGCTGATGCGGCCATCCCTCAGGTCCTACCTGGTACAGCACAGGTTTGATTGGGGTGAATCACCAATCCAACAGCAGTTCGCCAGTTGATGGTAATGTATGAACATCTCTCTTGTATAACAAAAAGTTGCCCCCCATGATTTTACAAAGCATAAATGTTGGCATGTGTCAGATGCTACAGGTTGAATGCCAGTATCTACATGCATTGGGTGCAAGTAGCTGTCGCCCATTGGGCATGCCCTGAGATGTTAATGCCATGTGTCCAAGATAGATGTGTGGAAGAGCAAACAGCCACCTAATGTCGCAGATACTCACTTACTTTTGTGTTCAGAGTTCGCAGCCCCTCATTGCTTTTTGGCAGGGGGTAGAATAGGAACATATATATTAAATGAGGCGAGATAAGTAATAATGAGCCTGAATGTGTTCCTTGCCATTAACTTGTAATAATCTCATCTTTGCCTCCAAGATTTGCTTGGTAAATTTGACCTGTAAATCGCAACGACAAGAAAGGCCTCATTTGACATCTCACACAATTCTTCCAAATTGTTCACCATCATTGACGTCTTTTGCCAGTGTACTGTTGTGAGGAGGAAGAGAGTTCCCTTGGCTAGGGAGATGTTTGAAAAAAAAGGCAGTCAACAATGCCCAAGTAATTTTCTCATGGTTTATTGAGTTTGCAAAGAAGCATCAGTTTAGATATGTCACATTAGTTAACTGGATAAACAAAGTATACAACAAAGTGACAATTGGTATCAGCGACTGATACCAGAGGACAAACAGACAGACGGCACTTGTTAAAGTGGTGGGGTTGCATCTCTCATGGAGATGACAGCGAATTCTTCCCGTGACCTTCCTCCTCTTCTTCTGCTCCATCTTTCATCTGCCTGATGAGGACTGCTCAATGAAGACTGCTTTCTGGGGACAGACTAAGGAGATCTGCTATCGACGACATCTGCTTGTTGAGAAGTACCCTCAGAACTTCTCTATGCCCCAACACATTATTCAATCATATTTCCAGGGGCATGTCCTTTATACTATGTCAATCAATTGTCTGAACACTTTTGGCCAGTGGTCATGGGGCAGCTGCATTGGAACTACTGGAAATAGCAGCTTATAAACCTTGGGATGCAGGTGCTTGTGGGATAGAAAGCAAGGAACAAAGGGATCTTGTCAGTGTTGTGGGAGGGAAGAGCAGGGGTGGTGATGGCAGAAGTGTGGGAAATGGTTGGGACATGTCTAAGGATCATGTCTATCCCAGTAAGTGCCTCAAGTGACGATTCCACCAGTCTACACTTTCCACCCACCAGCATCTTTGATTTGATTATTGTCACATATACCTAGATACAGTGAAAAGTTCTATTTGCCTGCAGTACAGGCAGATTATACTGTACAAAGTGCATTAGGTAATACAACAAAGCAAAGACTACAATGCAGAGAGAAGGTGCACAGAGAGCGAGATCCATATTAAAATTAAATTCAGTGGCCCATTCAGAAGTATAATAATACATCTAATAATCTTCAGATCATTCAGGTGGGTGGAGGGGGTTATTGAGGCTTTACAAGGAGGTAGTCACACCACAGGTACAACAAAGAGGCAGGTGGGTTAGTAAGAGGATGGAAAGGGAACCAGAAAACTGTGCAGGGATCCCTGTAGCCATTCCCCTCAAAGGGTATATTGTTATGGATAGTGTTGGGGTTGGGGGGTGCCGGTGGTGGTGAAATGACTTACCGGGGTAAGTCATAGAGTACATGTCTCTGGCACAGTGTCTGTCTTTGTTGCTCAGAAGGGAAGTTAGCTGGGGGGGAGGGGAATAAGCAGAGCATTAGTCACCAGGGACTCCCGAATTAAGTGGTCAGAAAGGGAATGAAAGAGACTTACATTTGGGGTGTTGCCTCTCAGGTGCCAAAGTTCGTGATGTAGGTTCTGGGATTTAGATGTTTCAGTCAGAACAGAGAAGATGGCCAAAAAGGGGGAGGTGTGGCATTGTTAGTCAAGGGCTGTATTACTGTGGCAGAAAGGATATTTGAAGACTCGTCCACTGAGGTAGTATGGACTGAGATTAGAAATAGGAAAGGAGAAGTCACCCTTTTGAGAGTTTTCAATCGGCCTACGGATTAGTTCCAGAGGGAGAGGAAAGGATTGCAAATCTGATTCTGGAACTGAGCAAGCGTAACAGGGAAGTTGTTATGGGGAGAAAAAGGGCGCTCGAGGGTTACAATCTAGCCAGAAAACACCTGAATAGAGAACTAAGAGGAGGCAGCAGGCGACATGAGAAGTTGTTGGTAGATATGATCAAGGAAAACCCTAAAGCTTTTGATAGGTATAATCAGGAATAAATGACTAGAGATAGATTAGGGCCAAACAAGAATGGTAGTGGGAAGTTGTGCATGGAGTTTGAGGAGATAGGAAAAGTGTTTAATGAATTTTTTTTGTCAGTATTCACACTGGAAAGAGACAATGTTGTCAAGGGAAATACTGAGATGGAGGCTACTAGACTAGACAGGATTGAGGTTCACAAGGAGGAGGTGTTAGCAATTCTGGAAAGTGTGAAAATAGATAAGCCCCCTGGGTCAGATGGGATTTATCCTAGGATTCTCTGGGAAGCCAGGGAGGATATTGCAGAGCCTTTGACTTTGATCTTTAGGTCGACATAGTCTACAGGAATAGCGCCAGAAGACTGGAGGATAGCAAATGTTGTCCCCCTCGCAAGAAGGGGAGTAGAGACAACCCTGGTAATTATGGAGCAGTGAGCCTTACTTCAGTTGTGGGTAAAGTGTTGGGAAGGGTTATAAAGAGATAAAATTTATAATCATCGAGAAAGGAATCCGTTGATTGGAGATAGTCAATACAGTTTTGTGAAGGGTGCATAGTGCCTCACAAACCTTACTGAGTTCTTTGAAATGGTGTCTACATTAGAGTGGTGCTGAAAAAGCACAGCAGGTCAGGCAGCATCCGAGGAGCAAGAAAATTGACATTTCGGGCAAATGCCCTTCATCAGGATTCTGTTCCTCAGATGCTGCCTGGCCTGCTGTGCTTTTCCAGCACCACTCTAATCTAGACTCTTGCTTCCAGCATCTACAATCCTTGTTTTTACCTCTTTGAAATGGTGACCAAACAGGTGGATGAGGGTAAAGCGGTTGATGTGATGTACATGAATTTCAGTAAGGTGGGTGATAAGGTTCACCACGGTAGTCTAGTGCACAAAGTACAAAGACATGGGATTGAGGGTGGTTTAGCAATTTGGATCAGAAATTGACTAGCTGAAAGAAGACAGAGAGTGGTGGTTGATGGGAAATGTTCATCCTGGAGTTCAGTTGCTGGTGGTGTTCCACAAGGATCTGTTTTGAGTCCACTGACGTTTGTCATTTTATAAATGACCTCCACGAGGGCTTGGAAGGATGGGTTAGTAAGTTTGCGGATGACAGCAAGGCAGTAAGGCGGTGGAGTTGTGAATAGTGCCGAAGGATGTTGCAGTTTACTGAGGGACACAGATAAGTTGCAGAGCTGGGCTGAGAGGTGGCAAATGGAGTTTAATGTGGAAAAGTCTGAGGTGATTCACTTTGGAAGGAGCAACAGGAATAAAGAGTACTGGCTAATGGTAAGTTTTTGGAAGTGTACGTGAGCCAAGAGATCTCAGTGTCCATGTAAATAGATTCCTGAAAGTTGTTACCCAGGTTGATAGGGTTGTTACGGCATGCGGTGTGTTAGCTTTTATTGATAGAGAGATTGAGTTTTGGAGCCACGAGGTCATGCTGCAGAGATACAAAATTCTGGTGCAGCCTCTCGGAATATTGCATACAGTTGTGGTCGCCGCGTAATAGGAAGGATGCGGAAACTTGGGAAGGAAGGTGTTCAGAGGAATTTACTAGGATGTTGCCTGGTAAGGAGGGAAGGTCTTGTGAGGAAAGGCCAATTCCTCCATGCCACCTAGATATTCTAAATTAATCTAGGCCCAATTGTCAGCGCTTGGCCCATATCCCTCTAAATGCTTCCAATTTATTTAGCCATCTAAATGCCTTTTACTTGTTGTAATTGTACCAGCCTTCTCTGGCAGCTCAATCCATACATGCACCACCTTTCGCATGAAAACATTGCCCCTCAGGACCCCTTTAAATATTTCTCCTTTCACCCTAAACCTGCACGCTCTGGTTCCAGACTCCATACCCAAAGGAAAAGCCCCTGTCTGTCCATGCCCCTCATGATTTTATAAGTCTTATAAAGGTCACCTTTCAGCCACTGACACTGCAGGGAAAACAGCCCAAGCCTATTCAGTCTCTCGCTACAGCTCAAACTCTCTAACCCTGGCAACAGCCTTATAAATATCTTTTCTGAACCCTTTCAAGTTCACAACATTCCTCCTTTAGGAGGGAGGCTGGAATTGCCCACAATATTCCAAAAGCTGCCTAACAGCTGCAACATAACCGACAACCTCCTATACTCAATGCTCTGACTAATAAAAGAAAGCACACCAAATGCCTTCTTCACTAACCTATCGACCTGCGACTCCATTTTCAAGGAACTATGAACCTGGACTCCAAGGTCTCTGTTCAGCAACATTTCCCAAGACCTGACTATTAAGTAATGCACCACCACGCATTCTCCTTACTTTCTGGATGAGCCTACTATGGGGAACCTTATCAAATGCCTGGCTAAAATCCATAAACACCATATTCACTGGTCCATCTTTATCAGAGAGTGCTTTGTCACATCCTCAAAGATTCCATAAGTGTGGAATTGTAGGATTGTTAAGAAGGCATCTGGTGTGTTGGCTTTCATTAGCAAAGGGCTGCAAGGTTATGCTGCAGCTCTGTACAGCTCTGGTTAGACCACACTTGGAATTACCTTCACTTTATCTCCACAGATCGTCCCAAACCTGCCGAGTCTCTCTAGCGATTCCTCTTATGATGCATGACCTGCCCCTCACAAAGCCATGTTGGCTATCTCTAATCAAAATATGGTATTTAAGTAATTATAAATCCTGTCTCACAGAATCCTCTCCAATAATTTGCACACCACAAAGTAAGACAGATCTGTAATTCCCAGTATTACTCCTATTCCCTGTCTCAAAAAAGGAAAAACATTTGTCACCTTTAAACCATCTCTTTACAAACTTGTTTCTCAATTTCCCCTTGACTGTGGGATCGAAAGTACAATCACAATAAAGGTGATCATCCCTTTCTTGCTTCTCAGTTCCACCCAAATAACTTCCATGGATGTATTTCCAGTAATATCCACCCAAAATACAGCCATAATGGTACCCCCTTATCAAAAACACCACTATCTATCCATCATATAGCATTTGTATCCTGGACCATTAAGCTGCCAGTCCTGTCCATCCCTGAGCAATGTTTCTGTAATTTCTATGATATCCCAGTCTTATGTTTCTAACCATGCCCTGAGTTCATCTGACTTCTCCATTAGGCCCCTTGCATTGAAATACATGCAGGTTCACTTATCACTCCTACCTCATTCCCTGCCTGCCCTGACTGTTTGACTTTTACCTTTTCCAAACTGCACCAGTCTCAGGCAGATCCCTATCCCCCAGTCTCACCGCCACCGTACGAATGTAAATCCTCCTGAGCAGCTCCTGGCTCTCCCTGCCAGTATATTAGTGTCCTTCTAATTCAGGTGCAATCCCTCCTTCTTCTACATGTCACTCCTACCCCAGAAGAGATTCCAATGATCCAAAAATGTGAACCATGCTCTCCTGCACCAGTTCCTCAGCCACACGTTCATCTGCTCTATCCTCCTATTCATCCCCTCACGAGCTCATCACACCGGGAGTAACCCAGATATTGCTACCATTGAGGATTTCCTTTTTTAAAATTCCTGCCTAACTTTCTACGTTCAGAATATCATCCTTTTTCCTTTCTCTGTCATTATCTCCAACGTGTACAATGTCGTCCTGCTGGTCCAATTCCATGTTGGGGATATTGCTCACTCAGATATCCTTGATCCTGGTACCAGGGAGGCAATATCAGGCTCAACCATGTTAGAGGCTGAGCACCTTGTGCAATGTCCTTTCCCCAGAGTCCAGGCCCTTGCCATGACACGGGCTGCTTCAGGCAGCTTTTCTCTCTCCCTGCCTCACATTGAGCCAGCTCTTTCTCTGTCTGGCTGCTCTTCTCTCTCTTCCTGAGCTCCAGCTCCACCTACTGCGGGAGTGACAGCCCTCACCCCGCTATCTGTACCTTTCCTAGTTACTATCAATTCTGATGAAGGAGCACTGGATCAGAAAAATTGCCTCTGCTTTACCTGCACGGATCCCGCCAAACCGGCCGCCGAGTTTCTCCAGCGAATTCTCTTTTGTCCACATTCACCTCCAAACGACATTCCACGCGCGGGTCTGCATTCCTTATTGGCTGAAACCGTGTGATTGATGGACATTGTGACCAATCGGAGTTGGGTGTAGAGCTGAGGCCCGTCCTGAGTGCTCACGCGCAGCCGCGAGACGCGGCCGTTTAACCGCCTCTGCGCGAGCTCGCGGTGGGAGGGGACGGGGCGTCATCGTTTAAATCGGTCACCGCGAGGCGGGGCCATGGCGCTATCGCTGTGGGGTTTCCGCCTGGACACAGTGAAAGGGTTTTACTAAAATCCTTCCACTGAGGCTGAGAAAACAGTTTCGGTGTGAGTCAACAAACTGCTAACGTGCAGATATACTGAGGAGGAGGTCACGCACGTTTGACCCGGGGAAGGGCGGAGTGAATGGAATCAAACCGAATGAGAGATAAATCACACACAGCGTGGAAACAGGCTCTTTGACCCGACCCCATTCGGACTGACCGGATTTCCGGCATTGAACCAGGACCATTTGGCGGTGTTTGGCCCATAGCCCTCTAAATTCTGGATTAGCGGTGCTGGAAGAGCACAGCAGTGCGGGCAGCATCCGAGGAGCAGTAAAATCGACATTTCGGGCAAAAGCCCTTCATCATTTTTTAAATTTCAAAATATACTTTATTCATAGAAATAAATCTTTGGTACTTGTACAATTTGTCATGTCGTTCATAGATATATACATTGCATGTCTTAACATTGCAAAGAACAGATTGAATTACTCGAATTTACAGTTATCCTATTTACAGTTCCCTTTATTAACCATCCAGTCTCTTATTATTTCGCTGTGGCTTCAGCAGAACCCACCTACGGAGTGGGTGCCCTGTTATACTATAGCAAATGAACCTTTTTTAATCCCAGTTTATGGGGTTATCGTTGTCCATTTGACTGTCCTGTCTCTGGGGAAGCTGTCTGCATCCCCATGGTGAGCACAAACTGCTGGACCCTCGCTGGGCTGAGGTAGCTATCCAGGCTCTCATTGTGGTCATGCCCTTCATCAGGAATAAAGCCAGAGAGCCTGAAGGTGGAGAGATAAGTGAGAGGAGGGTGCGGGTGGGGAGAAAGTAGCATAGAGTACAACAGGCGAGTGGGGGAGGGGATGGAGGTGATAGGTCGGGGGGGGGGGGGGGGGGGGGTGGATAGGTGGAAAAGGAGATAGGCAGGTAGGACAGGTCATGGGGACAGGGCTGAGCCGGAAGTTTGGAACTGGAGTGAGGTGGGGGAAGGGGAAATGAGAAAACTGTTGAAGTCCACATTGATGCCCTGGGGCTGTAGTGTTCCAAGGCGGAAGATGAGGCGTTCTTCCTCCAGGCGTCTGGTGGTAAGGGAGGAGGCGGTGAAGGAGGCCCAGGACATTCATGTCCTCTGCAGAGTGGGAGGGAGAATTGAAATATTCGGACACGTGTGGTTGATTGGTGCGGGTGTCCCAGAGATGTTCCCTAAAGCACTCTGTGAGGAGGTGCCCAGTCTCCCAAATGTAGAGGAGACCGCATTGAGAGCAACGGATACAATAAATGATATTGGTGGACGTGCAGGTAAAACTTTGGATGTGGAAGGCTCCTTTCAGGCCTCGGATGGAGGTGTGGGCGCAGGTTTTGCAATTCCTGCGGTGGCAGGGGAAAGTGCCAGGACGGGAGGGTGGGTTGAAGGGACGTGTGGACCTGACCAGGTAGTCACGGAGGGAAGGGTCTTTGCGGAAGGCGGAAAGGGGTGCAGAGGGAAATATATCCCTGGTGGTGGGGTTTGTTTGGAGGTGGCGGAAATTATTTGATTTATGCATAGGTTGGTAGGGTGGAAGGTGAGCACCAGGGGTGTTCTGTCCTTGTTACGGTTGGAGGGGTGGGATCTGAGAGCGGAGGTGTGGGATGTGGATGAGATACGTTGGAGGGCATCTTTAACCATGTGAGAAGGGAAATTGCGGTCTCTAAAGGAGGAGGCCATCTGGTATGTTCTGTGGTGGAACTGGTCCTCCTGGGAGCAGAGGCGGAGGAATTGAGAATACAGGATGGCATTTTTGCAGGAGGTAGGGTGGGAAGAGGTGTAATCCAGACAGTTGTGGGAGTCGGTGGGTCTGTAAAAAATGTCGGTATCAAGTCGGTCGTCATTAATGGAGATGGAGAGGTCCAGGAAGGGAAGGGAAGTGTCGGAGATGTTCCAGATAAATGTTAAGGTCAGGGTGGAATGTGTTGGTGAAGTTGATGAATTGCTCAACCTCCTCGCGAGAGCACGAGGTGGCGCCAATGCAGTCATCAATGTTGCAGAGGAAGAGGTGGGGAGTGGTGCCGGTGTAATTACGGAAGATCGACTGTTCTACATAGTCAAAGAATCAGGCATAGATGGGGCCAATACGGGTGCCCATGGTTACCTCTTTGGTCTGGAGGAAGTGGGAGGATTCGAAGGAGAAATTGTTAATGGTGAGGAACAGTTCTGCCAAACGAATGAGTGTCGGTGGAAGGGTACTTTTGGGGATGTTGCGAGAGGAAGAAGTGGAGGGCTTGGAGGCCCTGGTCATGGCGGATGGAAGTGTAGAGGGATTGGATATCCATGGGGAAGATGAGGCGTTGGGGGCCGGGGAAACGGAAGTCTTGGAGGAAGTGGAGGGTTTGGATGGTGTCTCGAACGTATGTGGGGAGTTCCTGGACTAGGGGGGAAATAGGACAGTGTCGATGTAGGTAGAAATGAGTTCAGTGGGGCAGGAGCATGCTGAGACAATGGGTCGGCCAGGGTGGTCAGGCTTGTGGATCTTGGGAAGGAGGTAGAACCGGGCAGTGCGGGTTTCCCGGACTATGAGGTTGGAAGCTGTGGGTGGGAGATCTCCTGAAGTGATGAGGTTCTGTATGGTCCGGGAGGTGATGGTTTGGTGATGGGGGGAGTGGGATCATGGTCGAGGGGGTGGGAGGAAGAGGTGTCCTCGAGTTGGCGTTTGGCTTCAGCGGTGTAGAGGTCAGTGCGCCAGACTACCACGCGCCTCCTTTATCTGCTGGCTTGATGGGGAGGTCGGGATTGGAGGGCTGCGCGTTGAGGGTGAGAGTTTGGAGTGGGGGAGGGGAGGTAGGCAGGTTGAGGCTGTTAATGTCCAGGCGGCAGTGGGCAATGGAGGTCAAGGGTGGGTAATAGGCCAGCGCGGGGTGTCCAGGTGGATGCAGTGTGTTGGAGGTGGGCGAAGGGGTCCTCCGAAGGTGGACGGGAGTTCTGATTGTGAAAGTAAGCTCGGAGGCGGAGGCAGCGGAAGAAGTGTTCGACATCACGGCATGTACTAAATTCTTTGATGCGTGGATGGAGGGGGATGAAGGTGAGTCCTTTGCTGAGGACTGATTGTTCATCTTCAGTGAGGGGAAGGTCTGGAGGGATGGTGAAAACTCGGCAGATCTGGGATCTGGTGTAGGTGTGGACCTGGGAGTGGGGGCGGAACCTGTAACTGAAGTGGGTATGGTGGTGGGGGGAATGGGGATGGAGTCATGAGCAGGAGTGGTGTTCCCCTCAGGGTTCTGGGGGGCGGGGATGGTGACAGTGGGATCTGTGGGGGAGGTGTGTCAGCAGAATGCAGGTGAGTGGCCTTGTTGGGGTTGGAAGTGGTGGCAAACACAGCAGTGGGGAGGGGGCGGAAGTCACTGAGCGTGTGACATCAACGATGATGTGAGGGGCAGAAGTGATGTCACGTGTGGTGCACGAGGAATTGTGAGGGGCAGAAGTGGCTGTGGGAGCGGCCATGATGGGGGCGGACGTGACATCAATCAGTGTGGGGGTGGCAGCTGCACCAGCCGCATGGCTAATGGCGTCCGAGCAGTTCCAGAGGCCAGGTGAATATACGGGAATGTTTGAGGAGCGCTGGTTATGGAGATGGATACATAAAAGTTTGTTGTACTTACAGTTTTTGATGTTTGAGATGGAGTTGAAATACTGTTGAGAGTATGAATTCTCCTGAGGATGTAGTACAGAGTGGGTCCTTTGTAATTGAGAGTGTGGCCCTCAGCTGAGGCAGGACTGACAGTAGAGAGGTTAGGTGCTGGCGCATTGCTGTGAGCGTGGAATGGAGGATCTTGAAGGAGAACCGTTGCTGGTGTTTTTGAATCTGTAGTCTGTACTGTTTGTCCTGTTCGGGTCCGAACTCTGCTGGTTTAAAGGTGGTCCGGAGTCCGTGTGGGATGAGTTGGTTACGAAGGCCGGCACTGAGGAAGCAAATGTGGCTGTGGTAGTGAGTTTATTTGATTGAAGAGCTTCAGGGCAGAGGAAATGACCTAGGAGTGGGAGAGGGACTGCCTGAGATTCTTGTAGAGAGAGGAGGAAAACTTCAAGGCAGGCATCCTTGCAAGAGGATTTGCACTAAGGTTAAAATCAACGAGGTAAAAACAATGACTGCAGATGCTGGAAACCAGATTCTGGATTAGTGGTGCTGGAAGAGCACAGCAGTTCAGGCAGCATCCAAGGAGCAGTAAAATTGACGTTTCGGGCAAAAGCCCTTCATCAGGAATAGAGGCAGAGAGCCTGAAGGGTGGAGAGATCAGTGAGAGGAGGGTGAGGGTGGGGAGAAAGTAGCATAGAGTACAATAGGTGAGTGGGGGAGGGGATGAAGGTGATAGGTCGGGGGGGGGGGGGGGGGTGAGATGGATAGGTGTAAAAGAAGATAGGCAGGTAGGACAGGTCATGTGGACAGTGCTGAGCTGGAAGTTTGGAACTAGGGTGAGGTGGGGCATGGGGAAATGAGGAAACTGTTGAAGTCCACATTGATCTGTGAATGTCCCCGTCCGAATGGTGTTGGCACTCGGGGTTAGCGGGAAGCCGGGACAGGATGAGAGACATCCGAGAATTCCGAGTGAAGTGAAAGGAGAAACTGTGGGGCTACTGGCCCCAACATCACAGCCTCCCCTGGACTGGGAGGAGGTGTCAGGAGACTGGAGGATTGATATTGCAGGCTTGTTTTGAAGAGGGTTGTGAGATCATTCCTGGCAGTTCCATCCCTGTCAGTTTGACTCTGGTAATGGGAGAAGTATTAGCAACCTTTATTTAGGGAAAAGCTTGTGGTCACGTGGGAAAAGGTGAGGTGGTTAGGAAACACCAACGGGAAATTGTGCATTGGTAACTTGCTGAACGATTTTGAATTAACGGAAAGAGTAGATGAGGGCAGTGTTACTGATGTAATACACATGCGTTTCCATAAGATTAGTGAGGATGGTTACAGGTCATAGTACAAGCAGCTGTGGCAACTTGGAGACAAAATTGACTTGAGTGTGAGGAATGAGAAAGCAATGACCAATGGATATTTATCTAGCTGGAGCAATGTTTGCAGTGAAGTTCGCAGGGTTTCTATATTGAGACCAGCATGTTCCAGAAAGGAGGAAGGATAAGGATGGCAAGGTAAGGGGGACCGTGGATAACAGGGAGGTTTTGAATTTCATCAAAAGGGAAAACAGAAGCATATGTAAAGTTTTAAGAAGCTAAAATTGAACAGGGCCTGTGAGGAAAAGAAAGAAAAGAGAACAAAAACTCAAACAGGGAATTTAGGAGAGCAAGAAGGGGCCTTGAAATGACCCCTTAGAGTTAAAGAGAATCCCAAGGAATTCTATACATACATTAAAAATAAGAGGATAACTCCGGATAAGTATAACCAATGACCACTCAAGGATAAAGGAGGAAATGTGTGCTTGGAGGCAGAGAATGTGGGTGAGATCTTAAATGAGTATTTTGCATCAATATTCATCCAGGGGAAGGGTGTGGGGAATAGTGAGATTTATGTGGAGCATGCTAATATGCTGCAGCATTTTGAGATCAAGAAAGTAGTAGTGCTGGGTCACCTGAAGAGTGTAAAGGTGAATAAGTCCCCAGGTTCTCATGGTATCTAACCCAGGTTATTGAGTGAGCCAAGAAATTGCTGGGGTCTTGACCATGGTCTTGGTATCCTCCTTAGTCACTGGAGAGGTCGCGAGGCCTGGCGAGTAGATAATGTTGTTTCTCTGTTAAAGCATTGTGTTCACTTCTGGTTGCCACATAAGAAGAATAAGGAGGCTTTGGAAAGGGTGCAGAAGAGAGTGACCAGGATGCTGCTTGGATTAGAGGATATGAGCTATAAGGAGCGAATTAAAAAACTTGGGTTGTTTTCTGTCGTGCAGTGGATGTGGAGGGGAGGCTTGATAGAAGTCTGTTCAATTGAGATAGAGTTGACAGTGAGAATCCTTTTCCCCAAAGTTAATATGCCCAATACCAGGGGGCATGCAGTTAACATGAGAGAGGGTAAGTTCAAAGGAGATGTGAGGGGCAAGTTTTTTTTTTTTACACTGAGTGGTAGGTGTCTAGAACTCACTGTGAGGTGTAGTGGTGCAGGCAGGTATGATAGGAGCGGTTGAGAACTTTACGGTTGATTACTGCATGACTGCTGAGCTGGAAGAGTTGAACTACGGATTCACAAGGTTCTATTCCCTTTATTGGGCTAAAAACAGCTGCTTGCAAAATACCTGACTGCAGCAGTTGACTGAACATTCCCCTGTGCTTTTAAATGGAATTCAGACTCATGTTATGTAAACATATTTAATAAAATTTACTTCTCATGTCAGTTTTAGGTTTTTTTCTTTACTTCATTAACCCTGAACTGTAGGTGGAAAGCATGGAGGTGGTCAGAAGAGGAGTGAAGAGAGCACATGAGATTAGATTTATGGTTAACCTTCACTTAGGAAAAGAAGGAGCTATTTTGGCACAGTTGTAGTGTCCTTACCTCTGAGTCAGAAGGCACTGGTTCAAGGTCTACCAGTTCCTCAGATGCATAGTAACACCTCTGAACAAGTTACTTCGAAAATATCTTTAAATAGTACACGGGCAATTATCGGAAAGAGTGGGAACAAGGTAGAGAGTATCATATGGAGACTGATGACATGGCTGAAATAAAAAAACGAGAACACTATAACATTTCACTTAAGTAGGAGTATACTTAAGAGGGAAATCAGGAGGACACAAAGGGGACGTGAGATAGCTTTGGCAAATAGAATTAAGGAGAATCCAAAAGGTTTTTGCAAATACATTAAGGTCGAAGGGGTAACTAGGGAGAGAATAGGGCCCCTCAAAGATCAGCAAGGTGGCCTTTGTGTGGAGCCACAGGAGAGGGGGGGAGATATTAAATGAGTATTTTGTATCAGTATTTACTGTGGAAAAGGACATGGAATGTAGGGAAATAGATGGTGACATCTCGAAAAATGTCCATATTACAGAGGAGTAAGTACGGAATGTCTTGAAATGCATAAGTGGATAAATCCCCAGTACCTGATCAGGTGTACCCAAAAAGTCTGTGGGAAGCCAGGGAAGTGATTGCTGGGCTTCTTGCTGAGGTATTTGTATCATTGATCGCACAGGTGAGGTGCCAGAAGAATGGAGGTTGCCTAACTTGGTGCCACTGTTTAAGAAGGGTGGTAAGGACAAGCCAGGGAACTATAGACCAGTGAGCCTGACATTGGTGGTGGGCAAGTAGTAGGAGGGAATGCGGAGGGCCAGGATGTACATGTATTTGGAAAGGCAATGACTAATTAGGGATTGTCAACATGGCTTAGTGCATGGGAAATCACATCTCACAAGTACAGGCCCTTCATGGAACCACTCTACTAATAAAGAAAGTTAGACTAATCCAACATAGAACATGACAGTGTAGTACAGGCCCTTTATGGATTCGCTTGGCTAATAACAGACGTTAGACTAATACAACAGAGCATTACAGCGCAGTACAGGGCTTTTATGGAACCGCTTGGATAAAGGAAATTAGACTAATATAACATAGAACATTACAGCGCAGTATAACTTTTTATGGAACCGCTTGGCTAATAAAGGAAGTTAGACTAACACAAAATATGGAACATTAGAGTGCAGGCCCTTTTTGCCACCACTTAGCTAATTATGCCCATTACACTCAAAGAACATAGAACATTATAGCGCAGTACAGGCCCTTCATGGAACCACTCAGCTAAAAAAGGAAGTTAGACTATTACAACATAGAGTATGACAGCGCAGTACATGGCCTTTATGGAACTGCTCGGCTATTAACGGAAGTTAGACTACTACAACATAGAACATTACAGCACAGTACAGGCCCTTTCTGGCACCGCTCCGCTAATACTCAATGTTAGACTCCTAGAATAGAGAACATAATAGGACAATATAGGCCTTTTATGGAACCACTTGGCTAATTTTGGATGTTAGATTCATTGTACATAGAACATTACAGCGCAGTACAGGCCCTTTATGGAACTACTGAGCTAATAAAGGAAGTTAGACACATAGACCATGACAGCGCAGTACAGGCCCGTAATGGAAACGCTCGTCTAATAAAGGATGTTAGACTCATATAACGCAGAACATTGCAGTGCAGTACAGGCCCTTTATAGAACCACTCGGCTAATAATTGTAAAAAACAAAGCTCACATATCAATAAATTTCCGTTCGAGTCAAATTCTGAAGCAGCGAATTTGATTGAAACATACTTGCAAGACGGGTGTCTAATGAATAGGCCCCCCGATCTGAGGGTTATATTCTGATTTATGCAGTTCAGCTGCATCTCTCTGTCCTCCCCCTTTACCCCATTGGATACTTTTGCTGTAGCACGCAGCCCATCATAAGCTCAAGCTTCACTCCGCTTCTGTTTCCCATTATTCTAAGCCTGTCGCCCCTTACTCTTATTTATCTAATTCCTTATTTGTGACTATCCTGGCATAGTTTCCTGTCTTCGTGTGATCATCCTGCCAAACTAAATTCCGTCCATTGAGTACATCCCTCCTGCGATTGGCACATAATTCTCCTGTTACTGGTACACTCTGATGCATGGTTCCTCTACCCTATTAGTCATTGATAATTCTACCTGTTTTCACTTCTCACTGTTTAGTATTTGCATGTGCAGTCCAATTTTATCATGTTGCTTCTGCAAAAGCTTACACCTCTTCCCTTATGCTGCACAATTTTAACCCTATACTTTACACAGAGGAGAGTGGGCCCGGTGAGGAGGAGTGTACACCTAGCACAGGGGAGAATGGGCCGGGTGAGAAGGGATGTACACCCAGCACAGGGGAGAGTGGGCCCGGTGAGGGGGAGTGCACACCTAGCACGGGGAGAGTGGGCCCAGTGAGCCAGGGTGTACACCCAGCACAGGGGAGAGTGGACCCGGTGAGGGTGAGCGCACACCCAGCACAAGGGAGAGTGGGACGGTGAGGGAGAAAGTTTGCCCAGCACAGGGGAAAGTGGGCCCGGTGTGTGGGAGTGTACACCCAGCAGAGGGAAATGTGGGCCCTGAGTGGGCCCTGTGAGAGGAAATGTACACCCAGCAGAGGGGAGAGTGGGCCCGGTGAGGAGGAGCGTACACCCAGCTCAAGGGACAGTGGGCCCGGTGAGGGGGAGTGTACATCCAGCACAGGGGAGAGTGGGCCCGATGAGGAGGAGTGTACACCCAGCACAGGCGAGAGTGGGCCCGGTCAGGGGGAGTGAACATCCAGCACAGGGGAAAATGGGCCGAGTGAGGGGGGAGTGTACACCCAGCACCGGGAGAGTGAGCTCAGTGACGATGAGTGTACACACAGCACAGGGGAGAGCGGGCCCGGTGAGGAGGGGTGTACACACGGCACAGGGGAGAGCGGGCCCGGTGAGGAGGGGTGTACACACGGCACAGGGGAGAGCGGGCCCGGTGAGGAGGGGTGTACACACGGCACAGGGGAGAGCGGGCCCGGTGAGGAGGGGTGTACACACGGCACAGGGGAGAGCGGGCCCGGTGAGGAGGGGTGTACACACGGCACAGGGGAGAGCGGGCCCGGTGAGGAGGGGTGTACACACGGCACAGGGGAGAGCGGGCCCGGTGAGGAGGGGTGTACACACGGCACAGGGGAGAGCGGGCCCGGTGAGGAGGGGTGTACACACGGCACAGGGGAGAGCGGGCCCGGTGAGGAGGGGTGTACACACGGCACAGGGGAGAGCGGGCCCGGTGAGGAGGGGTGTACACACGGCACAGGGGAGAGCGGGCCCGGTGAGGAGGGGTGTACACACGGCACAGGGGAGAGCGGGCCCGGTGAGGAGGGGTGTACACACGGCACAGGGGAGAGCGGGCCCGGTGAGGAGGGGTGTACACACGGCACAGGGGAGAGCGGGCCCGGTGAGGAGGGGTGTACACACGGCACAGGGGAGAGCGGGCCCGGTGAGGAGGGGTGTACACACGGCACAGGGGAGAGCGGGCCCGGTGAGGAGGGGTGTACACACGGCACAGGGGAGAGCGGGCCCGGTGAGGAGGGGTGTACACACGGCACAGGGGAGAGCGGGCCCGGTGAGGAGGGGTGTACACACGGCACAGGGGAGAGCGGGCCCGGTGAGGAGGGGTGTACACACGGCACAGGGGAGAGCGGGCCCGGTGAGGAGGGGTGTACACACGGCACAGGGGAGAGCGGGCCCGGTGAGGAGGGGTGTACACACGGCACAGGGGAGAGCGGGCCCGGTGAGGAGGGGTGTACACACGGCACAGGGGAGAGCGGGCCCGGTGAGGAGGGGTGTACACACGGCACAGGGGAGAGCGGGCCCGGTGAGGAGGGGTGTACACACGGCACAGGGGAGAGCGGGCCCGGTGAGGAGGGGTGTACACACGGCACAGGGGAGAGCGGGCCCGGTGAGGAGGGGTGTACACACGGCACAGGGGAGTGTGGGCCCGGTGAGGAGGGGTGTACACACGGCACAGGGGAGAGCGGGCCCGGTGAGGAGGGGTGTACACACAGCACAGGGGAGAGTGTGCCCGGTGAGGAGGGGTGTACACACAGCACAGGGGAGAGTGGGCCCGGCTGAGCCCTGTCCCCGTGACCTGTCCTACCTGCCGATCTTCTTTTCCACCTGGAAGGATTAAAAAAGCACTCACTCCGCTCTTGCCGAAACCACAGGCCATTTCTCGGTTCCGGGTAGAAACAGTGAGCAGCGCCAACACTCGGTGCCGCGCCGCTCGTTCACGCCGAGTCCGTTAAACGGCCGCGGGCCTCGAGACTCCGCGAGCGTCCTCCGCCCCCCTTAGGGCGGGCCTCAGCTCCTGTCCAGCTCGGATCGGTCAGAACACCCGTCAATCCCGTGTTCCCATCCAATAGAACGTGAGGCCCCGCCCAGTGACGCAAGGAGGAATCGCTGGAGAAACTCGGCGGATTTGGGAGCATCTGTGGAGATAAAGCAAAGGTAACGTTTCAGATCCATTGATAGTAATTAGGCAAAGCTACCAACTTTATTTTATTTTATGCTTATTGTGAGGACATTATATGGACATTTTACTTTGACTATTCCAAGCAAGTGATCTCACGGTTGGTCACAACTTGTGTATAAGAGCTGGGAATGTGATCTTCCAAGGTGAAGGACAGGTTCATCTTCAGTAATGGGGGGAGGGGGGTACGGGCTAAAGGCAGGAAAGTTGGATTGAGAATGATCACATCAGTCATGATCTGATTGAATGCTGGAGCAGACTTACCTCTGCTGATTTAGAGATGATGGTGTTGGACTGGGGTGTACAAAGTAAAAAATCACACAACACCAGGTTACAGTCCAACAGGATTAATTGGAAGTACACTAGCTTTTGGAGCACCACAACCACCTGATGGAGGAGCGGAGCTCCGTAAGCTAGTGCTTTCAATTAAACATGTTGGACTATAACCTGGTGTTGTGGGATTTTTAACTTACTTCTGCTGCTACATCTCGTGGTGTTTATGGTCTTCTTGTGATCCACTGTTCCACTGGAGAAAATCTTCCAGACTTGGTCGGTTCATCTGACAGTTCACTTGATTCGCCTGAGCTATTTCTTTATTAGAGTTAAAAAAAAAACTACAGATGCTGGAATTCAAGGCAGACGGGCAGGAGGCTGGAAGGACACAGCAAGCCGGGCAGCATCAGGAGGTGGAAAAGGCAGCTTTTCAGGTATAACCCTTCTTCAGGGCTGGGGGCAGGGTGTTGGGGAAGGGGAGCTTCAGATAAAGGGTGGGTGGTGAGATGGGCGGAGTGGGTAAGTAGTGACCACAAATGGAGGGTACGGCCTGTTTGGTTGATGGGAGGAATGAATCCAGTCGGCAGCTGGAAGGCAGGCTCGGTCAGAGATATGGAAGGGAAGAGGAGGGTGCTGGAAAGGGAATTGGGGGATGGGCTTGGAGGTTATTTGAAATTAGAGAACTCAATGTTAAGTCCTCCTGGCGTTTGGCTGCTCGGGCGGAAGATGAGGTGCAGTTCCTCCACTTTGCAGTCTGATCCGCTGTGGCAATGGGCGAGGCCAAGGATGGTCAAGCTGTAGATGAAATTGGAAGGTGAATTGTAGTGGGCAGTGAGTGGGAGTTCAAGTTGGTCCTTGTTGGTCTGACTGAGAGGCTCGGCAAAACGTGCCTTTCGTTTACATTTGGTCTCATTGATACAGAGAAGACCATATTGGCAGCACTGGATACAGGAAACTAGGTTGGAGGAAAGGCAGATGAACCTCTCATCTGGAAGGACTATTTGGGGCCCTGGATGGAGATGAGGAGTAGAGTAATGTGCCGGCAGGTTTAGCATCTTTTACGGTTGCAGGGGTTCAGGAAAATTCCTCACTCCACTGCTCGAAACACATTTCTCCCTTACCCAAAAAGCAACAAGACGGGGTCTCCCTTGTCCTCACCTTCCACCTCACCACTCTCTGTATCCAATACATCATCCTTCAACACTTCCACCAACTCCATCTAGACCCCACCACCAAGAATATCTTCCACTCCACACCTCTGTCTGCCTTTCGCAAGGACCATTCCCTTCGACAGTTCTTGGTTTCTGCCACTCTCGCCACTAACACCCCAAATCCCTGGTACCTTCCCCTGCAACAGTAAGAGATGCAAAGTCTGCTGGCACACCACCCACCTCATCTCTATCCAGGGCCCTGAACGGTCCTGCCTGGGACAGAGGTTCACCTACCTCTCGTCCAACCTAGTTTACTGTATCTGGTGCTCCTGATGTAGTCTTCTCTACATTGGTGAGACCAAAAGTAAACTAAGGGTATATTTCACTGAACATCTCAGCCAGGCCCACAAGGGCTGACCTGACCTCCCAATCACCGCTCACTACAATTTCCCATTCCCTCTTTGACATGACCCTCCTCTGTTGCCACAGTGAATCAGACCACAACATCTCATCTTCCGCCTGGGCAGCCTACACCCTTAAGGACTCAACATTGAGTTCTGCAACTTCAAATGACCTCTTTTCCCATCTCCTGACTCTCTTTCTAGCCATTCCTCCTCGTTTTCCTTCTTCTGACTGACCTTTCCTTCTGCTGGTTGCGAATCCTATCAGATAGAATGGATTGGTTGGAGAGGCAGGTAGAGCAATGAAGACTTTACAAGAGCAAGGGGATGTGATGGATGGCAGTTATAGGAAGGGGGGAAGTCTCAGATTCAGTCACACAAATGGGTTAACTCCAGGAAAAGTAAGAGAAGGAGGCAGGTAGTGCAGGAGTCTTCTGTGGCTCATTTCAAACAAGTATGCTGTTTTGGAAAATGTCTGGGATGATGGACACTCGGGTACGTAACAGGAACAGCCAAGATTCTGGTATTGAGACTGGCTCTGTGTAATGAGACGTATGTTGGGTTCCAAGCGATCAATTGTGTTAGGGGACTGTCTAGTCCGACATACAGACAGACGTTTCTGTGGCCAGCAGCGAAAAATCAGAATGGTGTGTTGCTTCCCTGGTGCCAGGATCAAGAATGTCTCAGAGACAGTGCAGAATGTTCTCAAGGGGGAGAGGGACCAGCAGGAAGTCATTTTACACATTGGAACCAATGACATATGAAGGCAAAAGGTTGAGATTTTGAAGGGAGATTACAGAGAGGTAGGCAGGAAATAAAAAAGGAGGTCTTCGAGAGTAGTAATATCTGGATTTCTCCTGGTGCTACGAGCTAGTGAGGGCAGGAATAGAAAGATAGAGCAGATGAATGCATGGCTGAGGAGCTGGTGTTCGGGAGAAGGATTCACATTTTTGGATCATTCGAATCTCTTTTGGGGTAGAAATAATCAGTACGGATTGCTCCTAAATTGGAAGGGGACTAATATACTGGCAGCGAGGTTTGCTCGAGCTGCTCAGGAGGATTTAAACTGGTAAGGTGGGTGGGTGGGACTCAGCGATATTGTGAGGGAAGATGTCAATCTGAGATTGGTACAGTTAAGAACAAGGGCAAACCAACAGTCAGGACAGAGAGGGACAAAGCAGAGAACAAGGTAGGACTGATAACTTAAACTGCATTTATTTCAATGCAAGAGGTGTAACAGGGAAGGCAGATGAACTCAGGGAATAGTTAGGAACATGGGACTTGGATATCATAGCAATTAGAGAAACATGACTCAGGGATGGACAGGACTGGCAGCTTAATTTCCAGGATACAAATGCTACAGGTAGGACAGAAAGGGAGGCAAGAGAGGAGGGGGAGTGGCATTTTTGATAAGGGACACATTACAGCTGAACATAGGCAGGATATTGCCGGAAATACACCCAGGGAATTTATTTGGGTGGAACTGAGAAATAAGAAAGGGATGATCACCTTATTGGGATTGTATTATAGACACCCTAACAGTCAGAGGGAAATCGAGAAACAAATTTGGAAGGAGATCTCAGTTAACGGAAGAATAATAGAGTGGTTCTGGGAGGGGATTTCACTTTCCAAACATGGACTGGGACTGCCTTAGTGTTACTGGTTTAGATGGAGAGGAGTTTGTTAAATGTGCACAAGAACATTTTCTGATTCAGTATGTTGATGTACCCACTAGAGAAGGTGCAAACCTTGATCTACTCTTGGGAAATAAGGCAGGGCAGGTGACTGAGATGTCAATGGGGGAGCACTTTGGGGCCAGCGACCATAATTTTATTAGTTTTAAAATAGTAATGGAAAAGGATAGATCAGAACTAAAAGTTGAAGTTCTAAGTTGGAGAAAGGCCAATTTTCACGCTTTTATGAAAAAGTTTCAAAAGCTGATTGGGGATAGATGTTCGCAGGTAAAGGGAAGGCTGGAAAATGGGAAGCCTTCAGAAATGTGATAACGAGAATCCAGAGAAATATATTCCTGTTAGGGTGAAAGGAAAGGCTGGTAGGTATAGGGAATGCTGGATAACTAAAGAAATTGAGAGTTTGGTTAAGAAAAAGAAGGAAGCTTATGTAAGGTATAGACAGGATAGATCGAGTGAATCCTTAGAAGACTATAAAGTCAGTAGGAGTATACTTAAGAGAGAAATCAGGAGGGCAAAAAGGAGACATGAGATAACTTTGGCAAATAGAGTTAACGAGAATCCAAATTACAAATGCATCAAGTACAAAGGGTAATGAGTGAGAGAATAGAGCCCCTCAAAGATCAGCAAGGCGACCTTTGTGAGGAGCCGCAGGAGTTGGGGGAGATACTAAACGAGTATTTTGCATCAGTATTTACTGTGGAAAAGATATAAAATGTAGAGAAATAGATAGTGACATCTTGAAAAATGTCCATATTACAGAGGAGGAAGTGCTGGATGTCTTGAAATGCATAAAAGTGGATAAATCCCCAGGACCCAATCAGGTGTACCCTAGAACTCTGTGGGAATCTAAGGTGGTGGTTGCGGGGCCTCTTGCTGAGATATTTGTATCATTAAAAGTCACAGGTGAGACTGGAGGTTGGCTAACACATTACTGCTCTTCTTAAATAGTGGCAAAGACAAGCCAGGGAACTATAGACCGGTGAGCCTGACCTCGATGGTGGGCAAGCTGTTGGAGGGAATCCTGAGGGACAGGATGTGCATGTATTTGGGAAGGCAAGGACTGATTAGAAATGGCTTTGTGCATGGGAAATCGTGTTTCACAACATTGATGGAGTTTTCTGAAGAAGTAACAAAGTGGATTGATGAGGGCAGAGTGGCAGATGTGACCTATACAGATTTCAGTAAGCATTTGACAAGGTTCCGCATGGGATACCAGCGAGCAAGGTTGGATCTCATGGAATACAGGGAGAACTAGCCATTTGAAAACAGAACTGGCTCAAACTTGGAAGACACAGTGTGGAGGTGGAGGGTTGTCTTTCAAACTGGAGGCCTGTGACCAGTGGAGTGCCAAAAGGATCGGTGCTGGGTGCACTACTTTTTATCATTTATATAAATGATTTGGATGTGAGCATCAGAGGTATAGTTAGTAAGTTTGCTGATCACACCAAAATTGGAGGTGTAGTGGACAGCGAAGAAGTTTACCTCAGATTATAATGGGATCTCAGATGGGCCAATGGGCTGAGAAGTGGCAGATGGAGTTTAATTTAGATATATATGAGGTGCCGTATTTAGGAAGAGCAATTCACAGCAGGACTTATACACTTAATGGTAAGGTCCGAGGGAGTGTTGCTGAACAAAGATATCTTGGAATGCAGGTTCATAGCTCATTGAAAGTGGAGTCACAAGTCAATAGGATAATGAAGAAGGCATTTGGTCAGAGTACTGAGTACAGGAGTTGGGAGGTCATGTTGCAGGACATTGGTTAGGCCACTGTTGGAAAATTGCAAGGATATTCTGGTCTCCTTACTATCGGAAAGATGTTGTGAAACTTGACAGGTTTCAGAAAAGATTTACAAGGATGTTGCCAGGGTTGGAGTATTTTAGCTGTAGGGAGAGGTTGAATAGGCTAGAGCTGTTATACCTGGACCGTCAGAGGATGAGGGGTGACTATATAAAGGTTTACAAAATCATGAGGGGCATGGATAGGATAAATAGACAAAGCCTTTTCCCTGGGGTGGGAGAGTCTAGAATGAGAGGGCATAGGTTTAGGGTGAGAGGGGAAATATATAAAAGAGTCCTAAGAGGCGACTTTCCCACTCAGAGTTTGGAATGAGTTGCCAGAGGAAGTGGTGGAGGCTAACACAATTGCAACATTTAAAAGCCATCTGGATGGGTATATGAACAGGAAGCGTTTGGAGGGATTTGGGCCGGGTGCTGGCAGGTGGGATTAGATTGGTTTGGGATATCTGGTCGGCATGGACAAGTTGGACCGAAGGATCTATTCCCGTGCTATACGTCTCTATGACTCTATGACAAAATAGTTAAGGATTAAAATGTATTATTATTAACACTAGAGACATTTAGCTAAAATCATAAAGCAGTAACCATTTTATAGCAAATAACTTGTTAATCAAGCAGATATATTGTAGTCATAATCAAAGAGCCTGAATAAGTTTAGGCCTTTTTGGCTCGAATCCTTGGGAAGGAACACACAGTGTCTGTGATCTGAACAAGCTGTGACTTGTACTATACTAACTCTGAAACTGTAAAAATGTAGCTTCATTCCTTTTTATAAGCGTGGCATTATATTATAACTGCGCTTGTTACTAAAGTGAATAAGTCATGTATAGGCTTTCTCATGGTTTTTGTTATAAAAGACTGTAATTTGGATAAGTTTGGAGATGTGTCCTATATTTGTTCATAGTACCTCTCCCCATGTGTGATTAAATAAAATTTGGTTTTGGACAATTCAAATACTTGTCTGAGTCTTGTTTCGCGTCGGTAATACATTGATGTGGGGAGTGGAAGGCACATGAAATATGTTTCTCATTGATTGTGTGGCCAGGGGATATCTACAAGCTGGGATCTTGCCGTGTATTACAGGAGTCAGTCAAAAAGCCAGTTATTTTCTGCACCATGTCCTTCAGCCTAGGGTCTGTGAGTCTGCGAGGGGAGGGGAAGAGACAGTGGCTATGCCCTAAAATTCCTGAGCGGAAGAGTGGTTAAAAAGGAGGTGCCAGGAGATCCTGTGAGAGGGGGGAGTGTTTTATGTTTTTTTTGAGTGGAGAAGAGGGAGTGGTTGTAGTAGGAGAGACAGATGGAGGAGGGGCAGCACAAGAGGCAGAGTGTGAGACAGAGCAGGGGAGCAGTCTCAACATGAAGAGTAGTCAATTATGCCATTTGGGCAAATCCTGAGGAGCTGGACAGGACATGGGCCATCTTAGTATGGGGGGAATGTTGTGGGGGAGTGCAGGCATGACAGGCTGAAGGAACACCCTCTGTGATGTAAAACTTCTGTAAATCTGGCACAAGGATCTTGCTGTCAGTCACAGGCCAGTCAATCCACACAGACTTATTTACCTCTGCCCCATAGAATGGGACTCAGTGCAGTATTGGGGTCAGCAAAATATTTGGGGTGCACATTTGGTGAGGCAAATATTTGTGGAAACTGCCTAAGTTTGGGAGCAGAGTGAAATGAGGGATCAAATATTTTTGAGAGGATACAAAATGTGGTGGGCACTTACAGATTTGAAATGGGGAAAAGGAAGAGGAGAAAGGGAGGGTGAGGGAGAAAGGGAGACGGAGTAAGGGAGAGAGAGATGAAGAGTGGGAATGGAGAAAGGTGGGAGAGAGAGAGAGACAAGGGGAGTGAGAGAAGAACAGAGAGAGAAGGGGAACAGTCAGACGGAAACAAACACAAGTTTATACACGGACAGACTGAAGGAGTGATACTCAGTATTCCAGTTGGTCCCAGCACCCTCGATGGTTTCTGTCACTCACTGTCTCCCATGAGGGTCATACCCTGCCTCAGGAGTTTGCGTCAGCCTGAGAATATCTCCATGTATCTATGTTTCTGTGTATGTCTGTGTCTCTGCCCAATTGGGGTCTCTATTGTTTTGGGGGTGAAACCTCTCTATCTGTCTGTCTGTCTACCCCCCCCACCCCACCCCCCACCCCCCTCTCTCTCTCTCTCTCCATCTTCTGTTTAAAGTGATACAATGCCACTATCTGCTGGACTCCCCATGTCACTGCACAGGCTGCAGTTTATTTTGGTGGGGATGGGGGGAGCATCAAGGTCTTTTAATGTCACACATTGCGCAGTTGTTTCCATCTTCAAAGAATGTCTTTCACAGAGCAGTTTTGCCCGATCCCTTATGTTGTCCCTGAGATATGAGGAAAATGAGATGATCATACATAGTGTTAGTCTCATACCCTATACCTTTGAATTCTTTCTCACTTAGAATTTGTGAGAGAACATCAGAAAACATTGTAAGCGGCAGATAGTGCAATAAAATTCATGCTGTCTACTTATGAAACGGTTCACTCTGAGGTGTCTGGATACAGTTGCAGTAGAAACATTATATTTAATGTGTATAATGTGAGGAATACTGTTCAAAGACAAATCATTTCCACGTTGCAGAGGGAGCACGACATTTCTCCACTATGTTACACAATGAGAGACCTTAATCCAATTACAACACTTTTCACACCAGCATTGTGTAGTTATGTGTGTTGCTCTGCGTTGATGGTGCTGTCAGTTTGGATGGCTCTGTGAGCTGTTTCTCTCCCTCTCTCCCTCTCTGGATCCTTGAGGGTTTTCACCTCCGACCACCTGCTGTGCAGTGGTGTTGGGAAGCCAGCAGAGCACTTTCAACACAAGGGAGCTTGATGGCACTATTTTGACTCTTCACCCTATGACAGGAAATTTCTGATTAGACTGCATTGGAGCAACAGCCCATTGTAATTGGGCAGTTTACTGCCTAAAAATAGGAAACTTGTCGAATTGGATTAAAATTAGCTAAAACACCTGGGACCTATGAGAGCAAAAAAGCCAACAATATTCAAAAAAATCAGATTTTATTGATAATGGAACTGCAACAGTTTTGGCTAAAACTTGAGACAGGGAGAGGTACAAGTTGTTCTCAATTTCTCTTCCATGTTAAACCGAGAAAGACCAGCTTTTTATACTTAAAAATATATCAATAGTTGACAGAAATTATCATTAGACGTTTGTCATTCATTAGGCCAATACATTGAATTTTGATCTGTGTTGTCCTTTTATTTAACAGATATTTTAATTAAGCTTTTCTTTTCTTACAAAACCATAAAAAGAAAGATAAATTACAACACCAGCAAACATTACTCTATATACATATGACAACTGAAAAATGATAAACAAAAACCCACAACAGCAACATAACCAAAACACAACGATACCCAAAACAGAAAAATCAATAAAGGTAGTTAATGAATAAATAAACAAACAACACAGCTTAGCACAACAAAATATTACCTCTCAACATCACAAAATGTTCCAGAGTCTTCCTTCAAGGGCATCAAGTACACAAAATCAGAACGCCATGGCTACTCAAAAGCCCAAGTTAAAATGGCAGATAAATCTGCATCTGAGCAGTCCAGAAAGGGGTGCCATATCCGATAAAAAAAATTCTGTTTTCTGCTGAAAAGTTCCAAGGCATTTGTTCCATAATAAGTCTATGCAAGCTCAAAAACCTAGTGGGGGGAGTTCTGAAACCCAATACATTAAAATATTTTTCCTAGCGCACAAAGTGAGGATATTAGAAAGTTTTTTTTCCCTGTGAGCATCCATAGAGAGTATACTGGGTAGTCCCATGAGAAGCGAGATCGTGGCCCATCTTAACCTCAGCCCTCAAGACCCTCTCTATGACCTCTGCCACAGATCTCCAATATGCACGGAGCCTGTGGCACACCATAAACAATGAGTGAGTGTACCGATGTTTACCTTACACACAGGACAAAAGGGGGATGCTCCCATCTTAAATTTGAGAGACAGTCTTGGGCCAAACGGACCCTGGACAAAATCTTTAACTGCATGGCATGGATCCTATTACAAGTCAAGATCTTCTCGCATTCTCACACATATGCCCCCATGCTACCATAGAAAACTCAACCACTAATTCCCTCTCCCAAACCTCACAAAGCGGCTTATCATCTTCTGAAGGATCGTTCCCCAGCATACGATAAAGCGTACTAATAAAGAGAGTACTTTCAGTATAAAGTTCCCTCTTCTCCATAATAGATCTGCAGCGGATGGTCAAGAGCGTGGTTCCTTTCTGAATAAAATCCCTGACCTGAAAAAAAGTGAAAAAACTCTTTGCTAACTAGACAATGTTTACAAATTATTTGGTCAAACGATATTATTATTTCACCTTCAGATAAATCAGCCAAACAAAAGATTCCCCAAGCTGCCCAGAGCTTAAATCCAGGGTCCATTAACCCCTGTTGAAAACCCAACATATCCACTAAAGGGGTAAGAAATGACGTTTTGCACATATTACCCTCCTTCTGCCACATTCTCCTCCGTCCCTTAACAGTCAGATTATGGCAATATTCCATGACCGTCTTCATTTTATCCAAGAATAAAAGGCTGGTGAGGGTACATTTTGACAGGGAGGTCTCAATATCTAGACACATTGATGTTGGGTCTTTACAGGCCCAATCACAAACAAACGATAGAAGAGAATTTAATTGGTATCTTCTAATATCTGGGAAATCCACTACCCCCAACCGATAAGACAACTGTAGTTTAGACAACTTGATAAGAAGCCGACTATGGCACCAAATAAACGAGCCAAGTCCTCTTTTTAAAATGGAAATTATGTTTATGAAATTTGTTAAAATTCTTTGGTAGAGTAACATATGTTGTGAACAATGGAACCCTTTGCTGTAACGTGCTTGGATTTTCAGAAGGCATTTGACAAGGTTTCATACATATGGTTATTGCACAAAGTAGGAGGTCGTCATGTAAGGGGTAACATGATAGTATGGAGATAAGGTTGGCGGCCAGAGAGAAAACATAGAGTATGCACAAATTGTCTTTTTGAGCCTGGCAGGATGTGACAAATGGCGTCCCACAGGTGTCACTGCTTGAGCCCTCAACTGCTTTACAATTTGACATAGAGTCGTAGAGACGTACAGCATGGAAACAGACCCTTTGGTCCAACCTGTCCATGCTGAACAGATATCCCAACCCAATCTAGTCCCACCTGCCAGCAACCGGCCCATATCCCTCTAAACACTTCCTATTCATATACCCTTCCAAATGCCTCTTAAATGTTGCAATTGTACCAGCCTCCACCACTTGCTCTGCCATGTCATTCCATACACATACCACTATCTGTGTGAAAAAGTTACCCCGTAGGTCTCTTTTATATCTTTCCCCTCTCACGCTAAATCTATGTCCAAGGAGCTATGAACCTGCACTCCAAGGTCTCTTTGTTCAGCAACACTCCCTAGGACCTTACCATTAAGTGTGTACTTCCTGCTAAGATTTGCTTTCCCAAAATGCAGCACCTCACATTTATCTTAATTAAACTCAATCTGCCACTTCTCTGCCCACCTGGTCAATATACTGCTGTAATCTGAGGTCACCCTCTTCGCTGTCCATAACACCTCCAATTTTGGTGTCTTTGCAAACTTATTAACTGTAACTCTTATGCTCACATCCAAATCATTTATGTAAATGACAAAAAAGTAGAGGATCCAGCACTGATCCTTGTGACACTCCACTGGTCACAGCCCTCCAATCTGAAAAACAACCCTCCACCACCACCCTCTGTCTTCTATCTTTGAGCCAGTTCTGTATCCAAATGGCTAGTTCTCCCTGTATTCTGTGAGATCTAACCTTGCTAATCAGTCTCCCATGGGGAATCTTGTCGAACGCCTTACTGAGGTCCATATGGATCACATGTACCACTCTGCCCTCATCAATCCTCTTTGTTACTTCCTCAAAAAACTCAATCAAGTCTGTGAGACATGATTTCCCACGCACAAAGCCATGTTGATTATTCCTAATCAGTCCTTGCCTTTCCAAATATATGTATATCCTGTCCCTCAGCATTCCCTCCAACATCGTGCCTACCAACGAGTTCAGGTTCATTGGTCTATAGTTCCCTGGCTTGTCCTAACCACCCTTCTTAAACAGTGGCACCACATTAGCCAACCTCCAGTCTTCCTGCATCTCACCTGTGACTATTGATGATACAAATATCTCAGCAAGCGGTCTAGATTAGATTACATACAGTGTGGAAACAGGCCCTTCGGCCCAACAAGTCCACATCAACCCGCTGAAGCGTAACCCACCCATTCCCGTACATTTACCCCTTTACCTAACACTACGGGCAATTTTAGCATGGCCAATTCACCTGACATGCACATCTTTGGACTGTGGGAGGAAACCGGAGCACTAAGGAGGAAACCCACGCAGACACGGGGAGAACGTGCAAACTCCACACAGTCAGTCGCCTGAGGTGGGAATTGAACCCGGATCTCTGGCGCTGTGAGGCAGCAGTGCTAACCACTGTGCCACCGTGCCGCCCACGGAGGTCTAGCAATCACTTCTCTAGCTTCCCACAGAGTTCTCGGGTACACCTGATCAGGTCCTGGGGATTTATCCATCTTTATGCATTTCAAGACATCCAACACTTCCTCCTCTGTAATTTGGGCATTTTGCATGGTGTCACCATCTATTTCCCTACAGTCTATGTCTTCCATATTCTTTTCCACAGCAAATACTGATGCAAAATACTCATTTATTATCTCCCCCATTTTCTGCGGCTCCACAGAAAGGCGCCTTGCTGGTTTTTGAGGGGCCTATTCTCTCCCTAGTTACCCTTTTCTCCTTAACGTATTTGTAAAAACGCTTTGGATTCTATTTAATTCTATTTGCCAAAGCTATCTTATGTTCCCTTTTGCCCTCCTGATTTCCCACTTTTGTATACTCCTCCTGCCTTTATACTCTTCTAAGAATTCACTCGATCTATCCTGTCTATACCTTACATAAGGTTCCTTCTTTTTCTTAAATAAACCTTCAATTTCTTTAGCCATCCAGCATTCCCGATACCTACCAGCCTTTCCCTTCACCCTAACAGAAATATACTTTCTCTGGATTCTCGTTATCTCGTTTCTGAAGGCTTCCCATTTTCCAGCCATCCCTTTACCTGTGAATATCTGCCCCCAATCAGCTTTCAAAAGTTCTTTCCTAATACCATCAACATTGGCCTTTCTCCAGTTTAGAACTTCAAGTTTTCCATCACTATTTTAAATCTAATAGAATTATGGTCGCTGGCCCCAAAGTGCTCTCTCACTGACACCTCAGTCACCTGCCCTGCCTTATTTCCCAAGAGCAGGTCAGGTTTTGCACCTTCTCTAGTAGGTACATCCACAGACTGAATCAAAAGATTTTCTCGTACACACTTAACAATACCTCTCCATCTAAACCCTTAACACTATGGCAGTTCCAGTCTATGTTTGGAAAGTTAAAATCCCCTCCCAGAACCACCCTATTATTCTTCCGTTAACTGAGATTTCCATACTAATTTGTTTCTCAATTTCTCTCTGACTATTAGGAGGTGTATAATATAATCCCAATAAGTAGTACTGATTTCGTTGAGACAAAAAAAAAAGGCACAACAACTAAGTTTATAGATGACACAGATTACGTAGTTAGGAAAGTTTATTGTAAATATGATATCAGTAGGATGCAGCCAGATATAGATAGAATAAGTGTCTGGCAGATGGAGTATAATGTTAGAAATGTGAAGTTGTTCACTTTGATAAAAAGAATAAAAAGCAAAGTTTTATTTTCTTAAATGGTTTAGAGAAATCTAAGGCACCAAGGGCATCAATCTCAAATCATGAGCAACAGTTACAGCAAATGATTAAGATGGCTAATAGAATGCTCTCCTTTATTACAGAAAGAACTGAACATAAACGTAATATTGTTATTTTTCAGTTCGGTGGGTCATCCGGGGGAGTTTTACTCGGCTGATAAGCTGGAATGAATGGGTTGCCTTATGTGGAAAGACTGGACAGGCTGGACCTGTTTACATTGGGATTTATAGAACCTTGAATGGTCTTGAAAGGTAGACATGAAAAAAATACTTTTGTGTGTGAGTCCAGAATTAATAGATGCTGCATTGAAAATCAGGGTTGCTGTTTTTTAAGAGAGGTGAGGGGTTTCTTTTCTCTGAAGGGTAAATTTGGGAGCAGAAAAGCTAGGTAAAGGAATTGGATGGAAATGTAGGGAGTGTCAAACCTGATGGGTTTGATAGAGACTGCAATGCAGAAAGGATCCTGAAGATTTAGGAAGTGGTCATTTGAAATAAAAGACAGAGCCTGTAACTGACGACCTTGAATGCAATCTGGTATCTGGATCAGTATATGAATGGAAAGGGCTTGGAGGGATATGGATCAAATGTTGGTAAATGGCACTGGATTGATTTGGGATACCTGGTCTGCATGGATGTTTCTATGCTGTACTACTCTATGACCCTATGACTCGGGCATGGTAGACCAACGAGGGAAGTTAGGGATTCAGGGTGAGCTTGCCAGTTGGACACAACATTGGCTTTATGTCGGAGTCAAATTGTTGTTTTTGTACTGGAGGTCTGTGACTAGTGGTGTTCAACAAGGATCGGTACTAGATCCACTTTCATTTGTCATTTACATAAATGATTTGGATAAGAACATCTGAAGCATGGTTAGTAAGTTTGCCGATAAGGCCAAAATTGTTTGGCATTAGTGAAGAATGTTCCCAATGATTACAAAGAGATCTTTATCAATTGGGTCAATGGGCTAAAGAGTGGCAGAATGAGTTTAAATTGGTTAAAAGTGAAGTGTTGCATTTTAGACACAAGGTAGGACAGGATTTCTACAATTAATGGTAATGCCCTTGTGTATTGTTGTATAACAGAGAGACCTTCAGCCTGGACCAGGAAAAAGCCTTTTACAGGATATCACACACGTATATGAGAGATGTTCTCTCCAAAATGGGCTTTGGGGAGGGAATCTGCAATTGGATCAGACTGCTCTACACTAACATTGTCAGTGCAGTCTCAGTCAATGGGTGGGAATCAGATAGCTTCCCAGTCAGATCTGGAGTCAGGCAGGGCTGCCCTCTCTCTCCAGCCTTGTTTGTATGCTACATAGAGCCATGTGTTACGTCCATCAGGAAGGATGCAAGCCTGAGAGGGATGACAATTCCTGGCGGTGGGGACCTACAGGTTAAGGCCTCCCTGTACCTGGATGACGTCACCATTTTCTGCTCGGATCTGCTGTCCGTGCGCAGACTCATGTGCATATGTGACCAGTTCGAACGGGCCTCGGGGGCCAAGGTAAATCGAGGCAAAAGCGAGGCCATGCTCTTTGCGAACTGGGCCAACCAATCCTCGATCTCCTTCACCGTCAGGACCGACCACCTGAAGGTCCTGGATATTTGGTTCGGAGAGGCTGGGGCGTGCGCCAAGTCTTGGGAGGAGCGTATCAGCAAAGTGAGGCAGAAACTGGGCATATGGAAGCTATGGTCGCTCTGCATTGCGTGAAAAAACCTGGTCATCAGGTGTGAGGCACTGTCATTGCTGTTATACGTGGCACAGGTCTGGCATATTCCCAGAACCTGTGCCTCTGCAGTCACCAGGGTCATCTTCCAATTTATATGGAGATCAAAGATGGACTGGATCCGAAGGGACTCGATGTATAAAGATCTGAGCAATGGGGGAAAAATACTCCCAATGCCACCCTCACCCTGATGGCCACCTTTGTGTGTGGCTGCATCAAGCTGTGCGTGGATCCCTGGTATGCAAACACCAAGTGTCACTATGTACTGAGGTTCTACCAGTCCCCAGTGTTGCGAAGGATGGGCCTGGCACCGCTGCCACGGAACGCTCCAAGTAGTTGGACCATTCAGTATCACTTGTCCTTCGTGGAGAAGTTTATGAAGAAAAACACTTTTGACCACAGGTCCATCAGGAAGTGGTCAGCACGTAGTGTCCTTGAGACCCTTCAGGAAAAGGAGAGGGCGGATCCTCTCGAGCGGTTCCCTGAGCAGACTGACAAAGTCATTTGGCAGAATGCCTCAACACCAGAACTTTCCAACAAGCACCAAGACATGGCTTGGCTGGTGTTGAGAAGGGCTCTGCCTGTGAGATCCTTCATGCATGCCTGGACTCTCAGCCGCACCACATGCTGCCCTCGGAGCGGCTGCAGGGGCGACGAGACTGTCACACACGTCCTTCTGGAGTGTGCCTATGCAGAGGAAGTCTGGAGAGGAATGCAGTGGTGTTTGTAGAGGTTCGTCCCAAGCAGCACCGTGACGCAGGACTCCGTGCTCAATGGTCTGTCCCCCGGGACGCACACCGAGACGAACATTAACTGTGCCTGGAGGATCATCAACTTGGTGAAGGACACTCTCTGGGCGGTCCGAAACCTGTGGATCTTCCAGCTGAAGGAGTTGTCCCTGACTGAGTGTTACAGACTGGCACATTCCAAGGTCCAGGAATACGTGTTGAGGGATGCGTTGAAGCTCGGGGCAGCTGCCGCCAAGGCGCAGTGGGGAAAGACCACCGTGTAACATCTGCCTGCCTAAAGAAGAACTGGCGACCTATGCAGTCATTTGGGCTCCACTGACGCCTCAGCTAAATATATGGATATATGATTGATAAATGTACAGACCTGTATGTACAAATGATAATTTCTGATCTCTGTATGCAAATGTTTACGTATGTATGGCATGACCAACTGTACAGATCATCAAATTATTTTATGAATAAAGTATATTTTTGAAATAAAAAAAGAGAGACCTCGGAGTTCAGATACATAATTCTTTGAAATTTGCATTACAGGTAGACAGGATGATTAAGAAGGCATCTCGCATACTTTCTTTCATTGCTCAGACCTTTGAGTATAGCACTTGGGAGATGCCGTATTGAGGTTGTACAGGATGTTGGTGAGGCCTCTTTTGGATAAATGTGTCCAGTTCTGGCCACAGAAGGATATTATTACAGGTAGGATATTATTAAACTGCAAATGGTTTCAGAAAATGTTGCTGGGAATGTAGGGTTTGAGATTGGAACGGCTAGGACTTTTCTCACTGGAGCATTGGGGATGGAAGGGTGATCTTATTGAGGTTCATACAACCATGAGGGGCATAGACAAGGTGAATGACAAGGATCTTTTCCCTATGTTGGGGGAGTTCAAAGCTTGAGATTATAGTTTTAAGGAGAGTGGAGAAAGACGTAAAAAGGACATGATTGGCAATTTTATTAACACAGCGAATGGTTTGTGTACGGAATGATCTGCCAGGAAAAGTGGTGGATGCAGGTACAGTTACAATGTTAAAAACAGCAATCTTGGTTTGTTCAATATATCCATCAGTTGTCTGACACTATGATCAATTGCTATAAATTCTGTGTCCTATGATCCTGCCCTACTAGCTACCTGATGAAGGAACAGTGCTCCAAAAGTTTGTAACTGCAAATAAACCTATGGGATTATAACCTGGTGTTGTGTGAGTTTTAGCATTTAAAAACCATTTGGAGAAGTTCATGAATAGGTACAGTTTGGAGGGTAGGGCTAGTTTAGTTTGGGATTATAGTTGGCATAGACTGGTAGGAGCAAAGGTTTTGTTTCCAGGCTTTATGACTTTATGACACTATAATATAACATAGGCAGTCGAAAGGTAGGTTAGTCTCTGCACATGCTCACTTTACCCTCCATCCCAGGGGCTGGGACATGGCGTGGGGCAAGGATATTGTGGATGGACAGAGAGACAGAGGGGCTTTTACATGCAGTGGGTGTGTAATGGAGAAATTACGGGGGGAGGGGGTGCAGTTCAGGGAAGCTATACAGGGCAGGACAATTAGACAGGGGCCATGGAGATGGGCAAAGGTGCTAAATTTAGGAGACTGCAAAATGGGAACGGACAGATTCAGGACCAAAAGACAGTAATATGGACAGAAACCTAAAGAGAAAATGCTGGAAAATGTGAGCAGGTCTGGCAGCATCTGTAAGGAGAGAAAAGAGCTGACGTTTCGAGTCTAACTGACCCTTTGTCAAAACTAAAAAAAGGGAGAAATCGGGAGGTATTTATACCAGGCTGAGGGAAGGTGAGTCATGGCTCCAGAATCAAAGGTAGCAATAAAGAGGTGTTAATGACAGTGCATAGAGAGATGATAGGGTGATTAGGAGCTGTGAATGACCAAGGCTGAAGCCAGTGCTATGTGACAAAATAAGTGGGGATGGGGGGGAAATGGGTGAAACAGAGGCAAAAAGGAAAACAGGGTAGAAGGGTAGCAAAGGGGGAAGAGGAGAGGGAAAAGGTGATGAGAGAGTGGGGAGCAAGAGAAAGAGTGACAATCAAGAAATAAGAGGTACAGAACAGTGAAAAAAAATTTAAAAAAGGGAATGAAATAAATGAAATAAAGTTACGGAGCAGAATGAATACAGAGGGGTCGAGATGGGATAATCATCTGAAGTTGTTGAATTCAGTGTTGAGACCGGCAGGCTGTAACGTGCCCAGTCAGATGATGAGATGCTGTTCCTCCAGTTTGCGTTGAGCTTCACTGCCATGAACATAGAACATAGAACATAGAAGAATACAGCGCAGTACAGGCCCTTTGGCCCCCGATGTTGCGCCGATCCAAGCCCACCTAACCTACACTAGCCCCCTATCCTCCATATGCCTATCCAATGCACGTTTAAATGCCCATAATGAAGGAGAGTCCACCACTGCTACTGGCAGGGCATTCCATGAACTCACGACTCGCTGAGTAAAGAATCTACCCCTAACATCTGTCCTATACCTACCCCCCCTTAATTTAAAGCTATGCCCCCTTGTAATAGCTGACTCCATACGTGGAAAAAGATTCTCACTGTCGACCCTATCTAAACCCCTAATCATCTTGTACACCTCTATCAAGTCACCCCTAAACCTTCTTTTCTCCAATGAAAACAGCCCCAAGTGCCTCAGCCTTTCCTCATACGATCTTCCTACCATACCAGGCAACATCCTGGTAAACCTCCTCTGCACCCGTTCCAGTGCCTCCACATCCTTCCTATAGTATGGGGACCAAAACTGCACACAATACTCCAGATGCGGCCGCACCAGAGTCTTATACAACTGCAACATTACCTCAGTACTCCGGAACTCAATTCCTCTACCAATAAAAGACAGATGGTGGAACTTGTTCTGACACAGTGTAACCGAAATTAAGCAATCTGTCTTACCTATGTTTTATTTGAATAGTAACATTTTATTTAAAGACCTAGCACACTAATCTCAAAGCGTTTAAACCTGTTGGACATTTTTCATACCGCAAATCTAATCAAATCTGTCCAAATCTCAGAAAACATCTATCTAAACCTACTCAAACCACAAATCCAAGACCTAAACTGTTCAAATCATGAGAACGAGCCCCCAAACTCTTATGACATGAAGTAAACCCCTCTGCTAATTTAAACCTGACACAAAGAAAAAGTTCACTTTACGCCATAATCTGTTAAATTTTGAGCGTCAAAGAATTATCCCAGATTTCACTATTTAAAGTAAAAATGAATAATTTATTCATTTAAATCCAAACAAGAACATTAGACAGAAACTACTTACAACTCCTTGTTTCTTTAACCTATCTTTTACCTCCCAACTCTACAATACTGGTCTGATAAAAAAAAAACACCCAATTAAGATTTAGAAAAATACTTCTTATTTCAAAACCAAGCAACATTTGGTTCTTCTCTGCATTTAGTTTTCGTTTCTTATTTGGGATTCTGCTTTAAGGTCTTTCATAGATAAAGGGACCTTTCAGAGAGCAGGTGTGCGAGCAGTCTGTATTGTTCTGTTTTTTGTTGGTGCTCTTTGCTGCTCAGGATAACGGTTCGAAATGTCTGAAACTTATACCCTCGAAGCATTGGAACATTTAATTGGTTTAGTGCTGTCAAAGCATTTTCTTTTAAAAAAAGATTGGATTTTGATAACTTGGGACATAATTTAAATTGATTGGCCACATTTGAATTTGTTGTGTACCATAGCAACACATCTGCAGCTATCTGGTTCAATCCACTGTTACAATTTAAAATCATTTAGAACACTTTGCGCCAGCAGTAATTTCAGCTCCCTTAAAGGTTCGGTAAACATCTACAACTGCATAACAAACTTTAACTTTTAAAAATCAGGAATCGGAGTGTATTAATGACCATGAATCCATTGAAAATTGTTGTTCTTTACGGAAGGAACCTGCCATCCGTACCTGGTCTGCCCAACATGTGACTCCAGACCGAAAGCAATGTGGGTAATTCTTAACTGCTCTCTGGGTAATTAGAGATGGACAATAAATGCTGGCCAAGACAGCTATGCCCTCATCCTGTGAATGAATAAAAGAAACAGATGGAGGCAAAAAGAGAGAGAGAGAAAGTGAGAAAAAGAAAGAGAATGTTGAAGGTAGAATGTAGAGGTAAGAGAGAAAAAGACAAAATAGAGAGGCTGTCAGTAAGAGAGAGAAAGATGGGGAATCATAAAACTCCGACAGTGTGGAAATGGCCATTTGACCCAACAAGTCCACACCGACCCTCTGAAGAGTATCCCACCCAGAACCATTCTCCTAACTAGTGTACCTAACCCACACATCCCTAAACACTGTGGCATAATTGAGCACGATCAATTCACCTCACCTGCATATCTTTGGACTGTGGGAGGAAACCAGAGCACCCAAAGGAAACCCACACAGACACGGGGAGAATGTGCAACTACCACACAGTCACCCGAGGATGGAATTAAACTCAGGTCCCTGGTGCTGTGCGGAAGCAGTGCTAACGTTTGAGCCATCATGACACGGAAGTGTGAGACTGGGGGAGGAAAATTCAGACAGGAGTTAAGGAATGACATGACGAGATTAAATTGATGATACTCACCATTCAGGTTGAGCTCAGTTCTCTCGATGTTTTTCACACCTCCCTCTTTCTCACTGGGGACAGACCCTACTCTGGGCGGTTTGCTTTAGAAGGATTATTTCGGTGAAGGGGTGAGGTTAAATGTTTGTGTTTTCAAACTGATCAAATTCCTTTTGTCTTTGGGTTTTCCTATTGATCAATTTTTTAAAAAAACTCTCAACTTGCGATTGCCAAGAATCAAATCCAAGTCACCTGCTCAGAACACAGTTATACTCAACAAAAAAGCACCATCATTGTCCACTTTAATACAACACAATCCGCAAACACACTTTAAAAGATCTTTATTCCTGGCAAATTAAACAGAATTGATGTTGATTCACTGAAGATGATACTAGGTCAGGTGCTAATAACCTGTATGAAGAGGTGGTTTTAAGGAACATTTTAAAAAGGTAAAGGAACTGTGTCATTGTGAGGGTGCAGAGAGGCAGTTCAGGAGTCTCTCTGTTTGGGCTTGGATTCTCCCACGAATGCATCATCTGGTTCATGGAAAGAAAGGAATAAAGAAATGGAATGATAACAGTGAATTAAATGGAAACAAAGGAAATTATTGTTGAAAATAAATTTGCAATCAGAAGACATAGAATCTTTATCGGATATTATTTAATCTTTATAAAAAAACTTTTCGAAAAAAAAGTGTCCAGATGTGTGGATCAAAGAATTCAGTGAGGAAGAGCGGACAGAATCCTATAGATGCGTTTCCCACTCTGGCCTGCAGTGAACGATGATCCTTTTCCTGCAGCTCATTTAGATTTGTATCTGGTTCATTCACTTAGGACTGATTGTTTCAGAAGAATGGAGCTTTTATGCGTATCTAATTCCTCCTCTGGATTTGCATTTGGTCTTCAGCTTTCTACTAACTTGCTCATTACAAACAGCACTTTACACTGGTTTTGCTTTTCCTGGTTCTTTTATGTTGCTGCTGTTCCTCTTCCTTTTGGTTCATTCCTCATGTGGACTCCTTGTTCCATTATCTGCTGCAGCTAATGTTGGCTCTCAATTGCTTGGATTTATTCATCAATTGAATTATTTTTATAACTGGATATTTCATTGCATACTTTAACTGGTCTCTGAAATTTCTCTGTGTCACCACATAAATAAATGCGTTTGTGCAGCAACTGAGGTTCCGCAGCATATACGCAACTTGTTTAAAGAGATGGAAAGCAGCCTTTTTCAAGGAATAACCAGCATTAAAGAAATATAAAACATACAATAACCAGAGAAGGATGAAGCTGGCAGATATGACAAAGAGTAAAATCATAGAATTCTTTCTGCTTTTTGTCTCTGGGTCATTCTGTATTTTTCTCTGACCCCTCAGTTCCTTACGCACCTTAATGCCCTCGAAGATCTGTCTGACAGTCAGAATGTTGATAAAGAGAATAAAAGTGAATGGGAACATTGGTGTTAAAAAAGTCTCAAAATATTTAAAACTTGCCCACCGACGGTCAGAAAAATAGCTGGACCTGATAGAACAGTACCATGGAATATTGTTGATGATCTTTCCAGGTTTATATACAAAGTAGTTGGGAGCATTCTTTAAAGAAAAGAAAATAAAGATTGTTGCTAGAACCTTTCTTGCAGTTTTCTCTGTGCAATACCCAAGTTTCATCTGATGAAAACAAATGGCAACAAATCGATCGAAGGAAAAAGCAGCAGTGAACCAGACAGAACAATCAATGGACAAGCGGTTCAGGGCCGAGATAACACTACAAACAGGAGTGATGTCCAGGAAACACAGTGGATAATAATAAGAGCGAAATCGCTGAAGGATGATACAAAACACAATGAAAAATAGATCAGACGTTGCCATGACCACCAGATAGCGAGTGCTACATGTAGAAAGACCACACTTGCCCCAAGCCAGGACTGCAATCATCACTAGACTAACTGTAAGAGAGGGAAAGGAAAAAAAAAAGAGATTTGGAGTTACTGATCAAACATTCTCCTTTGCTGAGCCCAGACTGTACACACTGGTACAAAGATAGTTGTCGTCCCATGTCATATGAAGTTTAACGAATATGAACCACAGCAACAAACTCACTATAAATGAATCATTTGCACTTTTAAAACATGAGAAGAATAACATGAGAAGCAGATTGCCCCCAGAAACATGTCATGGACTCAATTATTTTTTAGATTGATAGCATTTAATTTTCCCTGTTTTATACATTACTCAGATTGGCTGGAGTTTCCCATAAGACCACAACATACATGCAACAACACCTGGGATCAGTAAAACAAAGGACAGGAGACACCAACATGGACATTGATTACAAAATTTCTATATTCGGTTTTGGAGTATCCACAGTTCAGATTGCCCCTAGAGTTGTATATCCACACTGTATGAACAACAGTACAGGACATTTAATCACTCCACAGTGTCTCGGAATGGATATCCTCCGCACATGATAAGATATTGAATCCCTCCCTTGTGCACAGGATTAAATATCCTGACAGTCTGAACCATGTAGGTAATCAGCAGTGAATCCAATCATTATGTGCCAGGTTGGATATCCACTGCAATCCTTAGAACTTCAATATTCGACGCAGACTGCCCTGCTTGTCCAAGACTGTACACCACAGGTTCCATCCAGAAATCAGACACTTTATCTGTGATGAAGCAAAGCTTCCAACAAGATTTCCAGGTTCATACTGCCAAGTTCCTCTCCTAAACCGTCTCCTTGTAAACTGAGTTTCCGCTCCCACATTCGTAGCTTTGTGGAGGAGGAATCCCCATGGTTTAAACAGCATTCTCCATTGTACCATAGCCTTGCATGACACATGAGTAAAAGCATATAGAAATTCATAGCCAAACTCAAAATACTAATCCCAAATGAAGGCAGACAAGAGAATTTTTACAGAGACCATTATTGTTTGGGGAACATCAAAGGGTAACAGCAACAAAGGGCAGGGTGGGAAATATCCTGTTGGACAATGGTGCTTGATCCTCTGTGGGAGAGCTGCTGCCAGCGTTTGTTCTATGAAACTCTGCACCACAGTAGCGTGTATCATTTTACAAATGGCACAATCACACAACTGAGCAATAAATATCGTAATTGGAACCCTTTGTTTAACACCCCTCTCCGTGACTTGTCCTCACAAATCATGCCCCTGCATATCCACTGGCTGGTGACATCACCCAAGATGGTCAAACCATTTTGTACTGACCCTTGCTTATCATTCCTAATGACCTGCTCATCCCACTCATTGATCATGTTGTATCTGATCTCCCATTTGAAGCAACCTCCCTTTAAAAGATCCACCAACACAATCCCTTCACATTAAGTATTGGAAAACACCAGGTGTCACTGAGAAGTGGGTTATTACAAGACCCATCTGACTGATAGCAGGCTTTGTACTCCAACAGAGAGAGAGTGGTCTTGCTCGAAACTTTCGAGACCATCCAGGGCCGGTGCTCAGCCAAACCCGATCAGTGTGGTATCAGGGCAAACCCTTTCTGCACATTATAGAGAAACGGACAATGCTGCACATTATTGAGGAACCTCCTAATCAAACAACTATTTTCTTTGAACTCAGTAAGTGAGCACGCTGTCACATGGCATCGGTATTTGCTTTGCTGAATGGAAATATATTGTCGGTAGCAATAAGGATGATTCCCTGCAGACATCTACATATGTTAAAGCTGTTACAAGGCTTACCAGGAACACCAACAATGACAAGGATGTGATCGTACATTATATCGATCTTTTCCCTTAGAAGATGCATTTTGTTGTTTGTGAGACAGCCTCTTTGTTCCTGCTGCTGGCAATCTGTCAGAGTTGGAGCATTCTTTTGGAGTTGGAGCTGACACAGTTCCAGAGACGTTATTTTGTATTGTGTGGTATCTCCACAGGGAAACTGTGATTGCATCTTCATTTTTTAAATATCATTTTAAACAAACTGATTACAATGGGTTTATTTTAATGATGTGACATCATTGTGATTTATGTTTGTATTTGAATACACCAAGGACTGGATTAATCTGATCTCAAATGTAGTTTAAATTCGTATTCAACAACAATACTTGCATTATTTCACTTAACGTCAGTCCTATCCATACCTAAAAATCTTTTGACATTATTTTCAGTGATGACCTTCTCTTTGTTGAGATTATTCAGTCATTCAGTACCTTATGTTGTAGAGCTCTTTGAGAGCTGTTCTACTACACAGTGTTAAGCCACTGCTTTGTTCATTTATTCAGTTATACAACGCATTTGGAAAATTCTATCTGTGAATGAGTACTCTAGTACTGAACCTGAAGCTGATACTGACCACGCCAACAGCGGTGGAACTCCCACTCAGTCACATTTTCACAAAACAAAGATCAAAAGAAAACCAGAACCTTAAGTTTGAAATTATAGAAATATCACATCATATAGGACAGAGGTGGCCCACCGCACCATTGAGTTGGTCCCTTCAAAATTACACTGAAAGCTGCATGAACCACTCCCCAGCAATTAGTCAATAGCCTTGAATGTTCTTGCAGTGCCTCATACAAAGATTTTATAAAGTTCTTGAGTATTTCTACCTCAATTACCGTCCCCAGGCATTGCAGTTTAGGCCTCCACCATCCTCTGGGTGGCATGTCCACGCTGGACCATCAGCCTTTTTCCTTCAAATTATGCCACATTGTTATTGATCCTTCGACTAAGGGAACAACTGCTTTCTACTCAGCCTGTTCACGTCCGTCTCAGTTTTACATGCCCTGATCTCGGCTCTAAAGAAAGCAGCCTGCAGTTATCCAGGCACCCCTTCACAGCTAAATTGCTGCAGCGCAAGCACCATTCTGGTGAATTTCCTTTACTATTCCTCGAGTGTAATCCCATCCTCCCAATGGTGTAGTGACCCGAACTGCACACAATACTTCAACTGTGGCCTGTACAGCTACAACAGGATTTCCCTACTCATACAATCTCTGCTTTGGCTATTAAATGATTGTGTCCTGTATGTCTTCTTACCTACCCTATTAACCTGTCCCGCTGCATTCAGGGATCTGTTAAAACGTAGCTTAAGATCTTTCTGTTCCTTTGAGTTTCCTTGTGCCTGAAACGTTGATTCTCCTGCTCCTCGCGTGCTACCTGACCTGCCTGACCAGGTAACTGTGAGAGTCAGTGGGCTTAGTTTGGATATTGGTGGCCAGTCTAATCCAAGAAATAGAAACAGTTAAGTCAAGGAAGGGAAGAGAGAAGTCAAAGGGTCATGGTATGTTTGCTTTGTGGTGTGCTTTTCCAGCATCACACTTTCAACTCTGATCTCCAGTATCTGCAGTCATCACTTTCTCCGAATTGAGTACTTCTTTGTCTTGTAACTTCTGCCAAAGGACATCACCTCTTGTTTATCAGCGTTAAATTTTATCCATCACTCATCTGCCCATCAGGCCAATCTGCCTATTTCTATCTGTAACCTTAGACTTTTTTTATTTACCACTAATGACCCGGTAAATATTTGTGTCGTCTGCAAACTTTTCATTCCCACATTTCCACCTGCCCTACTCCCTCCCCCAGAAAACATACACACCATGACTCTCTGACTTCTCCCTTCCTTTCCTCTGTTTCTATTTCTTGGGTAGACTGGCCACCAATATCAAACATAAGCCCTCCGACTGTCACAGTTACCAGGACTATTCATCCTTGCACCCTGTTTCCTGCACAGATTCTATTCCATTCTCCCAGTTCCTCCATCTCCATCGCATTTGATCTGATGAGGCCAGCTTCGATATGTGAGCTTCTGAAATGTCCACGTTCTTACTCAACCGAGGATGCCCCAGCTCCATGATTGCCTGGTCCAACCTATCCCCTGCACTTCAGTCCTCACCCCCATGTTTCCTGCAATAGAGCTGGGGTTCCCGTTGTCCTTAAATGCTATCCCACCAGCAACCATGTCCACAAGATTATTAGCCAGTGAGATGCTACCAGCAGAGAGATAATCCCCTTCCTTCCCTTGTCAGCTTTCTGGAGGGACCATTCCCTCCAGAAAACTCTCATTCACTCTCCCTTCATTCCCAAACCACAATCCCACCAGCAGCCTGATGGCACCTTCCCATGCAACCAACAAAGGTGTAATGTCTGCTCATTTACCTTCTCCGGCCTCAGTATCCAACCGCTCAAACACACCTTCCAGGTGAAACAACACTTTACCTGGACTTCACTCAGTCTATTGCATTTGCTGCTCACATTGCAGTCTCATCTACATTGGAGAAAGTAAGTGTAGACTGGGTGGCATCTTTGCAGAACACCTGTATTCTGTCCACAAAAAAGACCCTGAGCTTCCAGCTGCCCGCCACTTTAACAAACCATCCTATTCCCTGGCCAACATCTCTATCTCAGGCTTACTGCAGTGCTCCAGTGAAGCTCAGTGCAGGGTGGAAGAACAACAGCGCATTTTTCTGTTAGGGGCCCCTGTAGCCCTTCAGACTCAAGTTTAATAACTTTAAGGACTGAACCCTTTCACGTCCTTATCGCAACCTTCACACAAGGCCTTGTTATCACAGAGTTGGCTATTACATACAACCCATTGTTAGCTACTAACAATCTCCAATTACACCTATTCACCCTCCTAGCCAGATTTTTACCCACTGTTTTCTCTGTCCAACTGTTCTTCTCTCTCTTTGGGCTCTACCCCAACCTATTGTTTAAGCCTTGCCTTTCACCCTTCTCCCACCTTATCTTCTAGAATTAGAATTAGATTATCATTTATTGTCAAATGTACTCAAGTACAAAAGTTAAGGAGCTCAGTGAAAATGTTTACAATGTCACCTATTATGGAGCCATCTCAGGTACTAGTATCTAGGTACAACTCTTAGATACTGTTACGAAGCCAAAACATTTGGGCAATTTAAGATAGAAAGTGTTTTCTGAATTTAGGGTACAGTAACAGCTGCCAGTATACAGAACAGCTAAGAGACAGGCTCTGCCAAAATAGATACATGCAATAATTGGATGGAAAATGGATCCCTGCGTTTTGGTTGCTGTTTGAATTTTACGAATTAAATTAAATTATGCCCAGGATACCAATACCCAATTGAGTTTGTATTGTAAGTATTGACAACTTTAGGCCAATGAGAGGGTAAGATGTTGATGGAATAAAAACTTTGAATATTATTCAGAGGAACTGCCATCCGAAGAAATAAATATTTTTGTCCCAAAGAAAATCTCCAAAGGCACGAGTTATCAAAGATAACTTTTCCAGTAAAAGCAGTAAGGAGTAAGAAGACAACCCAGAGAGAAGACATTAGAATGGGAAGTTCAGAGGGAAGGGACATGTTCAGAAGGCCGGCAGAAAGACAGCAGAATGGGAAGCTCAGAGGGAAGGGACAGGTTCAGTAGGCCGGCAGGAAGATAGCAGAATGGGAAGGTCAGAGGGAAGGGACATGTTCAGAAGGCCGCAGGAAGACAGCAGAATGCGAAGGTCAGAGGGAAGGGACAGGTTCAGAAGGCCGGCAGGAAGATAGCAGAAGAGACTGCTGGACTGAATCCTAAGGTGAAAATGGAGACCACAGCAGGTTAGTGCAGAGGAGAAATGGGTGGGAGTACATCAGATTGTGTTTCTGGTAGCATACAGACAGGAAGTATCACAGGTCACACCTGAATTGCTAGTAGGAGGTTATCTAGGTGTGAGGAAGCTCAGGCTAAGGTACAAAAACACTTCCAATGGCCTGGACTGCTTTAGGGTATGGTTGAATTTTGCTGTACCTGTAAAATATATCAGAGGCTAGGAAAGCCACAGGAGAAACAATTGTTGGTTACTGCTCCACAGAGTGAGGAATCAAATCTCGACAACAAAGAATTTGGTGTACTCAAAATGCATTAAATAACAAGGAAGTCCTTGAAGAATAGAATAGGACAGGAAGCTATCTTTCTCAGGAAACGTTTGGTGCAGCAGTTTGAGGACATTTGCGGGAATAGATTGGGGAGGACTAATAATATTGCACATGAAGGCCAAGTATGAATTTCAGTTTCCATAAAACAATAGCCCTACAGACTTAATCTCTCAAATCCACACAAGTCCAGAAGGAAGTGAATGCAATGCTCAGTGAAGACATCATCGCATCGAGTCAGAGTGGAGTTCACTGATCATACTCATTCCTAAACCTCACGGGCTGAAATTTACCTGTATTTCCACACACGTTAACTACTGTATCCTTTGGTCTCCTCTACCTCAGGGAGACAGGATGCAAACTTGCAGATTATTTCAGAGAACATCTCTGGGACACCCGCACCAAATCCTCACCACCTAATGTCTCGAGGAAGAATGCCTTACCTTCCGCCTTGGAACCATGCACAGGATCAATGTGGATTTCACTAATTTCCTCATTTCCACTCCTCCCACCTTATCCTACTCCCATGCCTCCAAATTAGCACCACCCCCTTGTCTGGTCCTATCTGTCCATCTTCCTTCCTTCCTTCCCACCCATCCAATTCATCCTCCTTCCGACCATCATGTCCAACCGCACCTTCATCTACCTATCGCAATCTTATCTACTATCCCGGCAGCAACCACCCCCTCCCATTTATCTCTCAGCTCCCTGGCCCACAAGTCTCATTCCTGATGAAGAGCACTTGGTTGAAACGTCAATTCTCCTCCTGCTCCACAACTGCCTGACCAGCTGTGCTTTTCCAGCACACCACCCATAGACTCATAGAGAGTATTGTGGGACTGAAAGAAATACACCTTTGTGAATAGACTTTATTACATTTTTTTCAACCATCAAGAAATGTGTATATGACCAAACAAGGCCTGTTGAGGGCAATGTTTAAGAAAGGTGAGGCAGGTGATGTGTTGGGGAGAGAAGGAGGGGTCCAAATTAATTAGAAATGTAGGGGAAATAAAGTAATCCATGCTCCACAATGTCTACTTCTTATTAAAGGTTTCAATAGCATTGATGGACACCAAGTACTCCTTCTCCAGAGACACTGAAGCTTAAACATGATGGTGGAAGAGGGACAGGCAGTCAGCAGAGATTACCCTTTCCATGGCCCTCTGTGTTGACCTGTTAATGGCCAGCCTGAGCAGTGCCAGGAGCAGACCCACAAGGAACTTCTCCAATCTGTTCACACCCCTCCACACTGGGTGCCCAAAATCAGAAACGTGGGGTTGAAGTGAAACCAAAGACACAAAGAGTTTTCAAATAACTAAAGAGGAAGTGCAAGCGCTCACAATCAATACACACATGGTCCATGGACCCCACGCAGCATCGTAAAATAAACAGTTGGGCTGGAAATCCATGGACTACAGCAATCTTCAGTTATACGGGACTGCTGTGTGCAACACCTTCCATCACAGGTCCTCGAGAGATAGAGGGAAAAAGGCAATTTGGAGAGCCCTCCACTGGGGATCTCTGCCGCCCAGTGGAAAATAACCATACCAAGACCTGTCCAGGCGGCGGACAGAAACGTTGATGTGGATGGTGTACGAAAGCAGTCAATACAAGAACCGCCTCTTGATGCGGTGAAAAGTCACACAGCACATATTCCAGAGGTAGCTTAGGTTGTGGGGTACAGGCACCGAGAACCAGTGAAAGCCTACAGAGCGGAAGCAGACACTGGCCCACACTGATCGTCTGAAGAGCATCCCCACTATTCCCAGCTCCTCCCCGAGCCCTGTAACCTTGCATTTCCCATGGCTAACTCATCTAACTTGCATATCCCTGGGTCTTATGCGTACTTTCCTACAGCCAATCCACTACCCTGCACATCTTAGAACTTTGGGAGGAAACCGGAACACCCGGAGGAAACCCAAGCAGACACAGAGAGAATGTGCAAACTTCACACAGACGACCATCTGAGGGTGGCATCGAACCTGGGTCCCTAGCGCTGAGAGGCAGCAATGCTAACCACTGAGCCAGTACATCACCCAAGGAAGGTTTAGGATACGTTGCGGCCAATGTGAAACTCTGCCCAACAGGGATATATGCAAATGGAATTCCACCACATACCTCAGTATCCTCCAACTGATGCGTGGTGTCAGGTCTGGTCATCGCCGTTTTGGTGTCGGATGCCAATCGCCGCCCTGGTCAATTCCTGCAGCAGCATCCAGCCCAGTCTCCTGTCACCCAGCACGTCCTTGACTCTGATCATCCCCGCACCGATGACCCTCCCCTCCACCAGCCACTGCACCCCTCGATGGTGAAGGTGAAGATTCCTGAGCAATGGATTCCTGATGATAGTCGCTACTCCTGACAGGAGGAAGAACCATCCTGAGTCAGCCATGTCCCAGAGATTGGTCAGGTCCTGGGAAAAGACATGCAGCGTCCTGAGGGAGAGCTGAAACCCTCACAGCCAATAAACAGGAGTTGTGTGCTATGATTCAGCTCGGGTACATAATGGTAACAAGGTATCACTCAGTTGCACCATCGAGGAGAATGCTCGATGTAAAGGTATCACTGCAGGCTGTGAAGGTGGAACATCACCAACTGGGTGCAGAGGGGGGCAACGACTCAGCAAAACACCTTTACTCCCATGGCAACTCAGCCCATGTTCAGACAGCAGCAGCAGAGCTCAGCGAAATATCCACTCACACCAATTATGTAATTAATTCACGTGAGAGGCACTTGCGAAGGTTGTTGTTTCTGCAAAAATCCCAAGGTGGAATCTTGAGGGTGTATACCAAGAAATAACTAACCGTAAAGGGAGGTGGTCGATTGGTAGAGACAGATGTATTTACATGACCGTTGCAATTGTCACGCACATAAGGTGTTAGTATGAACAAGATAACCAAATAAGACCCAGTGTTGCGTAAGCAAAAGTAATAAGACCCAGCTATCAAGGGGAGGGGGATTGCATGTCAACAAAAGCAGGCCACAGACAGATGTGGTAAACCGATTAGATTAGCAGCTACACAGAGCAATACAACTGTCACACATGACACAAACGGGGAGGTGCAGAGGAGCTCACAGAAAACTGTATAAATGTGCAATATAATTATTCAGAAGTGTGCCTACTTTGTGGTCACCTGGGCTTGCAAGAACGTATGAATAAAGACTGCTTCGGAATTTGACTCGGACTGAAATTATTGAACAGTGAGCTTCATTTCTCACAACTTGGGGCTCGTACCCGGGATCCTGTCCCATCATCGGCGGGGTAGGTACCGTTGACAGCTTTGAAGACACCAATTATGTTCCCTTTTAGAATGGTCCTGTGCTTCTTGATGGTGGTCCCCCTCCTGGTAGACTGACCAGAATCCATAGGGAGTCATTCTGAACCAGGAAAGAGTTAAGTGGTAATACTTGAACGGTAGGCACAGGGAGATATTGAGCCAGGCAATTCCATGCACGGACCAAGGCAAGAAAATTGACTTGTAAGTACTGCCTTGGTGGCTGGGATTGAGTTCTAGTAGTTAATGAGGGACTAACGAAGGAAGTCGGGACATGGCGGCAAATTGTAAGGTGACCATCTGCAGGAACTACAAGCAGGAAGGTCACCTGACCAGGGACTGTCAGAAAGCAAAGAGCTGCAACCTGTGCAGAGAGGCAGGCCACATGTACAAGACCTGCCCAAGGCGGGGGGGGCGGGGGGGGGGGGGGGGGGGGCTGGGAGAGGCACTTACGCACAGATGGCTGGAGGTGGCAACGTGAGCCGTGGACCCTCAAAGACCAGCAAAGCCCACTCAGACATCAAGTAAACGGAGTCTGGTGGCACACAGAAAGAAAAACAGGCTGGAGTGGAGGAGGCAGCATCCAGTGGAGACGCACAGCAGATGATCCTGGCTCTAGCTAGGCAGATGGAAGCAATGGAGGAGGAGGTAATCGAGAAGGCCAAGGAGTGGATACCTGTTAAAAACAGGAAACGAAAATCTTGCCAGGTCCTCAAGTCTCCCAGCAAAGGGTGATATGACAGCTGCATGACGAAGGTATGATCAGCTCTTCGGATGATGAAGACAGGCGAAGGAGGGTCATCAGCAGAAGAGAAAAAGTGCCATAGGTGAAGACGAGGTCATTTCGTCCCAACCAGGAAACAACGGATCCCACCGATGTCCACACTTCACCCAATGAGAACCAGGGCGTACCCACTGCCCCACAGCTACAACTCAGAGCCATGATCCTCTGACAGTCCCACTGTCAGACACAGAACTGGACTGTGCGGATCCTTGCATCGGCTCAATGACACCAGAGCGGGTAAATGACCCCAGTGAGGAGCTGGACAGCTACCTCAGCCCTGCGAGGGTCAGCAGTTCGCACTCACCATGGGGATGCAGTCAGCCAGCCCAGAGACAGGACAGTCAAATGGACAATGGTAACCCCATAAACTGGGGGTTAATGAAGGTTTCTTTGCGATAGTATAACAGGGTGCCCACTCAGTACTTGGGTTCCGCTAAATACCAAGAGACTAGATGATAATAGACAGAACTGGAAATACATAACCGTAAATACAATTAACTCAATCTGTTCTTTGTAATGTTAAGACATGTAATGTATATATATATATATATATATATATATGAACTGCATGACCAGTTGTACAGGTACCAAAGGTTTATGTCTATCAATAAAGTATATTTTGAAATATAAAAAATCTGTGCTGTTTGATTTCCTTCTGAGTTATTTGGTCTCGTTGACTCCACACCTTCCTCGGGATAGAGACACGGTCTGGTGTGAGCTCCTCCCCAGTATGTCTGCACAATTAGTTTCTTGACTAATGTTTAAGTTGTCTTCTCACTGAAAGGATGAAAGAATTAAACTCTCACTCCAGTCCAGTCAAAAACCCACCGCCAGCTCCCGCATTAAACCGCCGCCCCTCCCGGCGAGCTCGCGCACGTCGGTTAACGCCGCCCCTCCCGGCGAGCTCGCGCACAGTCGGTTAATGCCGCCCCTCCCGGCGAGCTCGCGCACAGTCGGTTAATGCCGCCCCTCCCGGCGAGCTCGTGCACAGTCGGTTAATGCCGCCCCTCCCGGCGAGCTCGTGCACAGTCGGTTAATGCCGCCCCTCCCGGCGAGCTCGCGCACAGTCGGTTAATGCCGCCCCTCCCGGCGAGCTCGCGCACAGTCGGTTAATGCCGCCCCTCCCGGCGAGCTCGTGCACAGTCGGTTAATACCGCCCCTCCCGGCGAGCTCGCGCACAGTCGGTAAATGCCGCCCCTCCCGGCGAGCTCGCGCACAGTCGGTTAATGCCGCCCCTCCCGGCGAGCTCGTGCACAGTCGGTTAACGCCGCCCCTCCCGGCGAGCTCGTGCACAGTCGGTTAATGCCGCCCCTCCCCGCGAGCTCGTGCACAGTCGTTTAATGCCGCGCCTCAAGAATCCCTGAACATTCAGGGCGGGCCTTAGCTCCCTCTTCCCGTTTTGATTGGTCAACAAATCTGTCAATCTCTCGTGAGCCGACCAATAGGAAGCTAGTAACTTTGTTCGGGACGTTCTGCCGGTCTGGACGAGGTCAATCCTGAGGAAAGGCCACTGCACCTGACACGTTAACTCTGATTTCTCTCCACAGGGGCTGTCAGACTTGCTGAAATTTTGCAGCAATTTCTGTTATTGTTTTTTGGGCCGAAGGGTCTGTTTGCGTGTTATGTTAATTATTTTTGGCATTTTGACCTCACTGACTCCTTCCACCCGATAACATGTTTGATGTAACCTCCTCCAGCCTGTCTGCACACTAAGCGTCTGTTGACTAAAAACGAACCTGTTTTCTTACCGTCAGTGGATAGATTAAAAAAAGCACTCACTCCGCTCTTGCCGAAACCACAGGCCATTTCTCGGTTCCGGGTAGAAACAGTGAGCAGCGCCAACACTCGGTGCCGCGCCGCTCGTTCACGCCGAGTCCGTTAAACGGCCGCGGGCCTCGAGACTCCGCGAGCGTCCTCCGCCCCCCTTAGGGCGGGCCTCAGCTCCTGTCCAGCTCGGATCGGTCAGAACACCCGTCAATCCCGTGTTCCCATCCAATAGAACGTGAGGTCCCTCCCAGTGACGCAAGGAGGAATCGCTGGAGAAACTCGGCGGATTTGGGAGCATCTGTGGAGATAAAGCAAAGGTAACGTTTCAGATCCACTGATAGTAATTAGGCAAAGCTACCAACTTTATTTTATTTTATGCTTATTGTGAGGACATTATATGGACATTTTACTTTGACTATTCCAAGCAAGTGATCTCACGGTTGGTCACAGCTTGTGTATAAGAGCTGGGAATGTGATCTTCCAAGGTGAAGGACAGGTTCATCTTCAGTAATGGGGGGAGGGGGGTACGGGCTAAAGGCAGGAAAGTTGGATTGAGAATGATCACATCAGTCATGATCTGACTGAATGCTGGAGCAGACTTACCTCTGCTGATTTAGAGATGATGGTGTTGGACTGGGGTGTACAAAGTAAAAAATCACACAACACCAGGTTACAGTCCAACAGGATTAATTGGAAGTACACTAGCGTTTGGAGCATCACAACCACCTGATGAAGGAGCGGAGCTCCGAAAGCTAGTGCTTTCAATTAAACATGTTGGACTATAACCTGGTGTTGTGGGATTTTTAACTTACTTCTGCTACTACATCTTGTGGTGTTTATGGTCTTCTTGTGATCCACTGTTCCACTGGAGAAAATCTTCCAGACTTGGTCGGTTCATCTGACAGTTCACTTGATTTGCCTGAGCTATTTCTTTGTTAGAGTGAAAAAAAACTACAAATGCTGGAATTCAAGGCAGACGGGCAGGAGGCTGGAAGGACACAGCAAGCCGGGCAGCATCAGGAGGTGGAAAAGGCAGCTTTTCAGGTATAACCCTTCTTCAGGGCTGGGGGCAGGGTGTTGGGGAAGGGGAGCTTCAGATAAAGGGTGGGTGGTGAGATGGGCGGAGTGGGTAAGTAGTGACCACAAATGGAGGGTACGGCCTGTTTGGTTGATGGGAGGAATGAATCCAGTCGGCAGCTGGAAGGCAGGCTCGGTCAGAGATATGGAAGGGAAGAGGAGGGTGCTGGAAAGGGAATCGGGGGATGGGCTTGGAGGTTATTTGAAATTAGAGAACTCAATGTTAAGTCCTCCTGGCGTTTGGCTGCTCAGGCGGAAGATGAGGTGCAGTTCCTCCACTTTGCAGTCTGATCCGCTGTGGCAATGGGCGAGGCCAAGGATGGTCAAGCTGTAGATGAAATTGGAAGGTGAATTGTAGTGGGCAGTGAGTGGGAGTTCAAGTTGGTCCTTGTTGGTCTGACTGAGAGGCTCGGCAAAACGTGCCTTTCGTTTACATTTGGTCTCATTGATACAGAGAAGACCATATTGGCAGCACTGGATACAGGAAACTAGGTCGGAGGAGAGGCAGATGAACCTCTCATCTGGAAGGACTATTTGGGGCCCTGGATGGAGATGAGGAGTAGGGTAATGTGCCGGCAGGTTTAGCATCTTTTACGGTTGCAGGGGTTCAGGAAAATTCCTCACTCCACTGCTCGAAACACATTTCCCCCTTACCCAAAAAGCAACAAGACGGGGTCTCCCTTGTCCTCACCTTCCACCTCACCACTCTCTGTATCCAATACATCATCCTTCAACACTTCCACCAACTCCATCTAGACCCCACCACCAAGAATATCTTCCACTCCACACCTCTGTCTGCCTTTCGCAAGGACCATTCCCTTCGACAGTTCTTGGTTTCTGCCACTCTCGCCACTAACACCCCAAATCCCTGGTACCTTCCCCTGCAACAGTAAGAGATGCAAAGTCTGCTGGCACACCACCCACCTCATCTCTATCCAGGGCCCTGAACGGTCCTGCCTGGGACAGAGGTTCATCTACCTCTCGTCCAACCTAGTTTACTGTATCTGGTGCTCCTGATGTAGTCTTCTCTACATTGGTGAGACCAAAAGTAAACTAAGGGTATATTTCACTGAACATCTCAGCCAGGCCCACAAGGGCTGACCTGACCTCCCAATCACCGCTCACTACAATTTCCCATTCCCTCTTTGACATGACCCTCCTCTGTTGCCACAGTGAATCAGACCACAACATCTCATCTTCCGCCTGGGCAGCCTACACCCTTAAGGACTCAACATTGAGTTCTGCAACTTCAAATGACCTCTTTTCCCATCTCCTGACTCTCTTTCTAGCCATTCCTCCTCGTTTTCCTTCTTCTGACTGACCTTTCCTTCTGCTGGTTGCGAATCCTATCAGATAGAATGGATTGGTTGGAGAGGCAGGTAGAGGCAATGAAGACTTTACAAGAGCAAGGGGATGTGATGGATGGCAGTTATAGGAAGGGGGGGAAGTCTCAGATTCAGTCACACAAATGGGTTAACTCCAGGAAAAGTAAGAGAAGGAGGCAGGTAGTGCAGGAGTCTTCTGTGGCTCATTTCAAACAAGTATGCTGTTTTGGAAAATGTCTGGGATGATGGACACTCGGGTACGTAACAGGAACAGCCAAGATTCTGGCATTGAGACTGGCTCTATGTAATGAGACGTATGTTGGGTTCCAAGCGATCAATTGTGTTAGGGGACTGTCTAGTCCGACATACAGACAGACGTTTCTGTGGCCAGCAGCGAAAAATCAGAATGGTGTGTTGCTTCCTTGGTGCCAGGATCAAGAATGTCTCAGAGACGGTGCAGAATGTTCTCAAGGGGGAGAGGGACCAGCAGGAAGTCATTTTACACATTGAAACCAATGACATATGAAGGCAAAAGGTTGAGATTTTGAAGGGAGATTACAGAGAGGTAGGCAGGAAATAAAAAAGGAGGTCTTCGAGAGTAGTAATATCTGGATTTCTCCTGGTGCTACGAGCTAGTGAGGGCAGGAATAGAAAGATAGAGCAGATGAATGCATGGCTGAGGAGCTGGTGTTCGGGAGAAGGATTCACATTTTTGGATCATTCGAATCTCTTTTGGGGTAGAAATAATCAGTACGGATTGCTCCTAAATTGGAAGGGGACTAATATACTGGCAGCGAGGTTTGCTCGAGCTGCTCAGGAGGATTTAAACTGGTAAGGTGGGTGGGTGGGACTCAGCGATATTGTGAGGGAAGATGTCAATCTGAGATTGGTACAGTTAAGAACAAGGGCAAATCAAACAGTCAGGACAGAGAGGGACAAAGCAGAGAACAAGGTAGGACTGATAACTTAAACTGCATTTATTTCAATGCAAGAGGTGTAACAGGGAAGGCAGATGAACTCAGGGAATAGTTAGGAACATGGGACTTGGATATCATAGCAATTAGAGAAACATGACTCAGGGATGGACAGGACTGGCAGCTTAATTTCCAGGATACAAATGCTACAGGTAGGACAGAAAGGGAGGCAAGAGAGGAGGGGGAGTGGCATTTTTGATAAGGGACACATTACAGCTGAACATAGGCAAGATATTGCCGGAAATACACCCAGGGAATTTATTTGGGTGGAACTGAGAAATAAGAAAGGGATGATCACCTTATTGGGATTGTATTATAGACACCCTAACAGTCAGAGGGAAATCGAGAAACAAATTTGGAAGGAGATCTCAGTTAACGGAAGAATAATAGAGTGGTTCTGGGAGGGGATTTCACTTTCCAAACATGGACTGGGACTGCCTTAGTGTTACTGGTTTAGATGGAGAGGAGTTTGTTAAATGTGCACAAGAACATTTTCTGATTCAGTATGTCGATGTACCCACTAGAGAAGGTGCAAACCTTGATCTACTCTTGGGAAATAAGGCAGGGCAGGTGACTGAGATGTCAATGGGGGAGCACTTTGGGGCCAGCGACCATAATTTTATTAGTTTTAAAATAGTAATGGAAAAGGATAGATCAGAACTAAAAGTTGAAGTTCTAAGTTGGAGAAAGGCCAATTTTCACGCTTTTATGAAAAAGTTTCAAAAGCTGATTGGGGATAGATGTTCGCAGGTAAAGGGAAGGCTGGAAAATGGGAAGCCTTCAGAAATGTGATAACGAGAATCCAGAGAAATATATTCCTGTTAGGGTGAAAGGAAAGGCTGGTAGGTATAGGGAATGCTGGAAGACTAAAGAAATTGAGAGTTTGGTTAAGAAAAAGAAGGAAGCATATGTAAGGTATAGACAGGATAGATTGAGTGAATCCTTAGAAGACTATAAAGTCAGTAGGAGTATACTTAAGAGAGAAATCAGGAGGGCAAAAAGGAGACATGAGATAACTTTGGCAAATAGAGTTAACGAGAATCCAAATTACAAATGCATCAAGTACAAAGGGTAATGAGTGAGAGAATAGAGCCCCTCAAAGATCAGCAAGGCGACCTTTGTGAGGAGCCGCAGGAGTTGGGGGAGATACTAAACGAGTATTTTGCATCAGTATTTACTGTGGAAAAGATATAAAATGTAGAGAAATAGATAGTGACATCTTGAAAAATGTCCATATTACAGAGGAGGAAGTGCTGGATGTCTTGAAATGCATAAAAGTGGATAAATCTCCAGGACCCAATCAGGTGTACCCTAGAACTCTGTGGGAATCTAAGGTGGTGGTTGCGGGGCCTCTTGCTGAGATATTTGTATCATTAAAAGTCACAGGTGAGACTGGAGGTTGGCTAACACATTACCGCTCTTCTTAAATAGTGGCAAAGACAAGCCAGGGAACTATAGACCGGTGAGCCTGACCTTGATGGTGGGCAAGCTGTTGGAGGGAATCCTGAGGGACAGGATGTGCATGTATTTGGGAAGGCAAGGACTGATTAGGAATGGCTTTGTGCATGGGAAATCGTGTTTCACAACATTGATGGAGTTTTCTGAAGAAGTAACAAAGTGGATTGATGAGGGAAGAGTGGCAGATGGGACCTATACAGATTTCAGTAAGCATTTGACAAGGTTCCGCATGGGATACCAGCGAGCAAGGTTGGATCTCATGGAATACAGGGAGAACTAGCCATTTGAAAACAGAACTGGCTCAAACTTGGAAGACACAGTGTGGAGGTGGAGGGTTGTCTTTCAAACTGGAGGCCTGTGACCAGTGGAGTGCCAAAAGGATCGGTGCTGGGTGCACTACTTTTTATCATTGAAATAAATGATTTGGATGTGAGCATCAGAGGTATAGTTAGTAAGTTTGCTGATCACACCAAAATTGGAGGTGTAGTGGACAGCGAAGAAGTTTACCTCAGATTATAATGGGATCTCAGATGGGCCAATGGGCTGAGAAGTGGCAGATGGAGTTTAATTTAGATATATATGAGGTGCCGTATTTAGGAAGAGCAATTCACAGCAGGACTTATACACTTAATGGTAAGGTCCTAGGGAGTGTTGCTGAACAAAGAGACCTTGGAATGCAGGTTCATAGCTCATTGAAAGTGGAGTCACAAGTCAATAGGATAATGAAGAAGGCATTTGGTCAGAGTACTGAGTACAGGAGTTGGGAGGTCATGTTGCAGGACATTGGTTAGGCCACTGTTGGAAAATTGCAAGGATATTCTGGTCTCCTTACTATCGGAAAGATGTTGTGAAACTTGACAGGTTTCAGAAAGGATTTACAAGGATGTTGCCAGGGTTGGAGTATTTTAGCTGTAGGGAGAGGTTGAATAGGCTAGAGCTGTTATACCTGGACCGTCAGAGGATGAGGGGTGACTATATAAAGGTTTACAAAATCATGAGGGGCATGGATAGGATAAATAGACAAAGCCTTTTCCCTGGGGTGGGAGAGTCTAGAATGAGAGAGCATAGGTTTAGGGTGAGAGGGGAAATATATAAAAGAGTCCTAAGAGGCGGCTTTCCCACTCAGAGTTTGGAATGAGTTGCCAGAGGAAGTGGTGGAGGCTAACACAATTGCAACATTTAAAAGCCATCTGGATAGGTATATGAACAGGAAGCGTTTGGAGGGATTTGGGCCGGGTGCTGGCAGGTGGGATTAGATTGGTTTGGGATATCTGGTCGGCATGGACAAGTTGGACCGAAGGATCTATTCCCGTGCTATACGTCTCTATGACTCTATGACAAAATAGTTAAGGATTAAAATGTATTATTATTAACACTAGAGACATTTAGCTAAAATCATAAAGCAGTAACCATTTTATAGCAAATAACTTGTTAATCAAGCAGATATATTGTAGTCATAATCAAAGAGCCTGAATAAGTTTAGGCCTTTTTGGCTCGAATCCTTGGGAAGGAACACATAGTGTCTGTGATCTGAACAAGCTGTGACTTGTACTATACTAACTCTGAAACTGTAAAAATGTAGCTTCATTCCTTTTTATAAGCGTGGCATTATATTATAACTGCGCTTGTTACTAAAGTGAATAAGTCATGTATAGGCTTTCTCATGGTTTTTGTTATAAAAGACTGTAATTTGGATTAGTTTGGAGATGCGTCCTATATTTGTTCATAGTACCTCTCCCCATGTGTGATTAAATAAAGTTTGGTTTTGGACAATTCAAATACTTGTCTGAGTCTTGTTTCGCGTCGGTAATACATTGATGTGGGGAGTGGAAGGCACATGAAATATGTTTCTCATTGATTGTGTGGCCAGGGGATATCTACAAGCTGGGATCTTACCGTGTATTACAGGAGTCAGTCAAAAAGCCAGTTATTTTCTGCACCATGTCCTTCAGCCTAGGGTCTGTGAGTCTGCGAGGGGAGGGGAAGAGACAGTGGCTATGCCCTAAAATTCCTGAGCGGAAGAGTGGTTAAAAAGGAGGTGCCAGGAGATCCTGTGAGAGGGAGGAGTGTTTTATGTTTTTTTTGAGTGGAGAAGAGGGAGTGGTTGTAGTAGGAGAGACAGATGGAGGAGGGGCAGCACAAGAGGCAGAGTGTGAGACAGAGCAGGGGAGCAGTCTCAACATGAAGAGTAGTCAATTATGCCATTTGGGCAAATCCTGAGGAGCTGGACAGGACATGGGCCATCTTAGTATGGGGGGAATGTTGTGGGGGAGTGCAGGCATGACAGGCTGAAGGAACTCCCTCTGTGATGTAAAACTTCTGTAATTCTGGCACAAGGATCTTGCTGTCAGTCACAGGCCAGTCAATCCACACAGACGTATTTACCTCTGCCCCAGAGAATGGGGCTCAGTGCAGTATTGGGGTCAGCAAAATATTTGGGGTTCACATTTGGTGAGGCAAATATTTGTGGAAACTGCCTAAGTTTGGGAGCAGAGTGAAATGAGGGATCAAATATTTTTGAGAGGATACAAAATGTGGTGGGCACTTACAGATTTGAAATGGGGAAAAGGAAGAGGAGAAAGGGAGGGCGAGGGAGAAAGGGAGACGGAGTAAGGGAGAGAGAGATGAAGAGTGGGAATGGAGAAAGGTGGGGGAGAGAGAGAGACAAGGGGAGTGAGAGAAGAACAGAGAGAGAAGGGGAACAGTCAGATGGAAACAAACACAAGTTTATACACGGACAGACTGAAGGAGTGATACTCAGTATTCCAGTTGGTCCCAGCACCCTCGATGGTTTCTGTCACTCACTGTCTCCCATGAGGGTCATACCCTGCCTCAGGAGTTTGCGTCAGCCTGAGAATATCTCCACGTATCTATGTTTCTGTGTATGTCTGTGTCTCTGCCCAATTGGGGTCTCTATTGTTTTGGGGGTGAAACCTCTCTATCTGTCTGTCTGTCTACCCCCCCCCCCCCCCCCCCACCACCCCCCTCTCTGTCTCTCTCTCCATCTTCTGTTTAAAGTGATACAATGCCACTCTCTGCTGGACTCCCCATGTCACTGCACAGGCTGCAGTTTATTTTGGTGGGGATGGGGGGAGCATCAAGGTCTTTTAATGTCACACATTGCGCAGTTGTTTCCATCTTCAAAGAATGTCTTTCACAGAGCAGTTTTGCCCGATCCCTTATGTTGTCCCTGAGATATGAGGAAAATGAGATGATCATACATAGTGTTAGTCTCATACCTTTGAATTCTTTCTCACTTAGAATTTGTGAGAGAACATCAGAAAACATTGTAAGCGGCAGATAGTGCAATAAAATTCATGCTGTCTACTTATGAAACGGTTCACTCTGAGGTGTCTGGATACAGTTGCAGTAGAAACATTATATTTAATGTGTATAATGTGAGGAATACTGTTCAAAGACAAATCATTTCCACGTTGCAGAGGGAGCACGACATTTCTCCACTATGTTACACAATGAGAGACCTTAATCCAATTACAACACTTTTCACACCAGCATTGTGTAGTTATGTGTGTTGCTCTGCGTCGATGGTGCTGTCAGTTTGGATGGTTCTGTGAGCTGTTTCTCTCCCTCTCTCCCTCTCTGGATCCTTGAGGGTTTTCACCTCCGACCACCTGCTGTGCAGTGGTGTTGGGAAGCCAGCAGAGCACTTTCAACACAAGGGAGCTTGATGGCACTATTTTGACTCTTCACCCTATGACAGGAAATTTCTGATTAGACTGCATTGGAGTAACAGCCCATTGTAATTGGGCAGTTTACTGCCTAAAAATAGGAAACTTGTCGAATTGGATTAAAATTAGCTAAAACACCTGGGACCTATGAGAGCAAAAAAGCCAACAATATTCAAAAAAATCAGATTTTATTGATAATGGAACTGCAACAGTTTTGGCTAAAACTTGAGACAGGGAGAGGTACAAGTTGTTCTCAATTTCTCTTCCATGTTAAACCGAGAAAGACCAGCTTTTTATACTTAAAAATATATCAATAGTTGACAGAAATTATCATTAGACGTTTGTCATTCATTAGGCCAATACATTGAATTTTGATCTGTGTTGTCCTTTTATTTAACAGATATTTTAATTAAGCTTTTCTTTTCTTACAAAACCATAAAAAGAAAGATAAATTACAACACCAGCAAACATTACTCTATATACATATGACAACTGAAAAATGATAAACAAAAACCCACAACAGCAACATAACCAAAACACAACGATACCCAAAACAGAAAAATCAATAAAGGTAGTTAATGAATAAATAAACAAGCAACACAGCTTAGCACAACAAAATATTACCTCTCAACATCACAAAATGTTCCAGAGTCTTCCTTCAAGGGCATCAAGTACACAAAATCAGAACGCCATGGCTACTCAAAAGCCCAAGTTAAAATGGCAGATAAATCTGCATCTGAGCAGTCCAGAAAGGGGTGCCATATCCGATAAAAAAAAATCTGTTTTCTGCTGAAAAGTTCCAAGGCATATGTTCCATAATAAGCCTATGCAAGCTCAAAAACCTAGTGGGGGGAGTTCTGAAACCCAATACATTAAAATATTTTTCCTAGTGCACAAAGTGAGGATATTAGAAAGTTTTTTTTCCCTGTGAGCATCCATAGAGAGTATACTGGGTAGTCCCATGAGAAGCGAGATAGTGGCCCATCTTAACCTCAGCCCTCAAGACCCTCTCTATGACCTCTGCCACAGATCTCCAATATGCACGGAGCCTGTGGCACACCATAAACAATGAGTGAGTGTACCGATGTTTACCTTACACACAGGACAAAAGGGGGATGCTCCCATCTTAATTTTGAGAGACGGTCTTGGGCCAAACGGACCCTGGACAAAATCTTTAACTGCATGGCATGGATCCTATTACAAGTCAAGATCTTCTCGCATTCTCACACATATGCCCCCATGCTACCATAGAAAACTCAACCACTAATTCCCTCTCCCAAACCTCGCAAAGCGGCTTATCATCTTCTGAAGGATCATTCCCCAGCATACGATAAAGCGTACTAATAAAGAGAGTACTTTCAGTATAAAGTTCCCTTTTCTCCATAATAGATCTGCAGTGGATGGTCAAGAGCGTGGTTCCTTTCTGAATAAAATCCCTGACCTGAAAAAAAGTGAAAAAACTCTTTGCTAACTAGACAATGTTTACAAATTATTTGGTCAAACGATATTATTATTTCACCTTCAGATAAATCAGCCAAACAAAAGATTCCCCAAGCTGCCCAGAGCTTAAATCCAGGGTCCATTAACCCCTGTTGAAAACCCAACATATCCACTAAAGGGGTAAGAAATGACGTTTTGCACATATTACCCTCCTTCTGCCACATTCTCCTCCGTCCCTTAACAGTATTAATAACAATCAGATTATGGCAATATTCCATGACCGTCTTCATTTTATCCAAGAATAAAAGGCTGGTGAGGGTACATTTTGACAGGGAGGTCTCAATATCTAGACACATTGATGTTGGGTCTTTACAGGCCCAATCACAAACAAACGATAGAAGAGAATTTAATTGGTATCTTCTAATCTCTGGGAAATCCACTACCCCCAACCAATAAGACAACTGTAGTTTAGACAACTTGATAAGAAGCCAACTATGGCACCAAATAAACGAGCCAAGTCCTCTTTTTAAAATGGAAATTATGTTTATGAAATTTGTTAAAATTCTTTGGTAGAGTAACATATGTTGTGAACAATGGAACCCTTTGCTGTAACGTGCTTGGATTTTCAGAAGGCATTTGACAAGGTTTCATACATATGGTTATTGCACAAAGTAGGAGATCGTCGTGTAAGGGGTAACATGAGAGTATGGAGATAAGGTTGGCGGCCAGAGAGAAAACATAGAGTATGCACAAATGTGTCTTTTTGAGCCTGGCAGGATGTGACAAATGGCGTCCCACAGGTGTCACTGCTTGAGCCCTCAACTGCTTTACAATTTGACATAGAGTCGTAGAGATGTACAGCATGGAAACAGACCCTTCGGTCCAACCTGTCCATGCTGAACAGATATCCCAACCCAATCTAGTCCCACCTGCCAGCAACCGGCCCATATCCCTCTAAATACTTCCTATTCATATACCCTTCCAAATGCCTCTTAAATGTTGCAATTGTACCAGCCTCCACCATTTGCTCTGCCATGTCATTCCATACACATACCACTATCTGTGTGAAAAAGTTACCCCGTAGGTCTCTTTTATATCTTTCCCCTCTCACGCTAAATCTATGTCCAAGGAGCTATGAACCTGCACTCCAAGGTCTCTTTGTTCAGCAACACTCCCTAGGACCTTACCATTAAGTGTGTACTTCCTGCTAAGATTTGCTTACCCAAAATGCAGCACCTCACATTTATCTTAATTAAACTCAATCTGCCACTTCTCTGCCCACCTGGTCAATATACTGTTGTAATCTGAGGTCACCCTCTTCGCTGTCCATAACACCTCCAATTTTGGTGTCTTTGCAAACTTACTAAATGTAACTCTTATGCTCACATCCAAATCATTTATGTAAATGACAAAAAAGTAGAGGATCCAGCACTGATTCTTGTGACACTCCACTGGTCACAGCCCTCCAATCTGAAAAACAACCCTCCACCACCACCCTCTGTCTTCTATCTTTGAGCCAGTTCTGAATCCAAATGGCTAGTTCTCCCTGTATTCTGTGAGATCTAACCTTGCTAATCAGTCTCCCATGGGGAATCTTGTCGAACGCCTTACTGAGGTCCATATGGATCACATGTACCACTCTGCTCATCAATCCTCTTTGTTACTTCCTCAAAAAACTCAATCAAGTCTGTGAGACATGATTTCCCACGCACAAAGCCATGTTGATTATTCCTAATCAGTCCTTGCCTTTCCAAATATATGTATATCCTGTCCCTCAGCATTCCCTCCAACAACGTGCCTACCAACGAGTTCAGGTTCATTGGTCTATAGTTCCCTGGCTTGTCCTAACCACCCTTCTTAAACAGTGGCACCACATTAGCAAACCTCCAGTCTTCCAGCATCTCACCTGTGACTATTGATGATACAAATATCTCAGCAAGAGGTCTAGCAATCACTTCTCTAGCTTCCCACAGAGTTCTCGGGTACACCTGATCAGGTCCTGGGGATTTATCCATCTTTATGCATTTCAAGACATCCAACACTTCCTCCTCTGTAATTTGGGCATTTTGCATGGTGTCACCATCTATTTCCCTACAGTCTATGTCTTCCATATCCTTTTCCACAGCAAATACTGATGCAAAATACTCATTTATTATCTCCACCATTTTCTGCGGCTCCACAGAAAGGCGCCTTGCTGGTTTTTGAGGGGCCTATTCTCTCCCTAGTTACCCTTTTCTCCTTAACGTATTTGTAAAAACCCTTTGGATTCTATTTAATTCTATTTGCCAAAGCTATCTTATGTTCCCTTTTGCCCTCCTGATTTCCCACTTTTGTATACTCCTCCTGCCTTTATACTCTTCTAAGGATTCACTCGATCTATCCTGTCTATACCTTACATAAGGTTCCTTCTTTTTCTTAAATAAACCTTCAATTTCTTTAGCCATCCAGCATTCCCGATACCTACCAGCCTTTCCCTTCACCCTAACAGAAATATACTTTCTCTGGATTCTCGTTATCTCGTTTCTGAAGGCTTCCCATTTTCCAGCCATCCCTTTACCTGTGAATATCTGCCCCCAATCAGCTTTCAAAAGTTCTTTCCTAATACCATCAACATTGGCCTTTCTCCAGTTTAGAACTTCAAGTTTTCCATCACTATTTTAAATCTAATAGAATTATGGTCGCTGGCCCCAAAAGTGCTCTCTCACTGACACCTCAGTCACCTGCCCTGCCTTATTTCCCAAGAGCAGGTCAGGTTTTGCACCTTCTCTAATAGGTACATCCACAGACTGAATCAAAAGATTTTCTCGTTCACACTTAACAATACCTCTCCATCTAAACCCTTAACACTATGGCAGTTCCAGTCTATGTTTGGAAAGTTAAAATCCCCTCCCAGAACCACCCTATTATTCTTCCGTTAACTGAGATTTCCATACAAATTTGTTTCTCAATTTCTCTCTGACTATTAGGAGGTGTAAAATATAATCCCAATAAGTAGTACTGATTTCGTTGAGACAAAAAAAAAGGCACAACAACTAAGTTTATAGATGACACAGATTACGTAGTTCGGAAAGTTTATTGTAAATATGATATCAGAAGGATGCTGCCAGATATAGATAGAATAAGTGTCTGGCAGATGGAGTATAATGTTAGAAATGTGAAGTTGTTCACTTTGATAAAAAGAATAAAAAGCAAAGTTTTATTTTCTTAAATGGCGAAGAACGGTTTAGAGAAATCTAAGGCACCAAGGGCATCAATCTCAAATCATGAGCAACAGTTACAGCAAATGATTAAGATGGCTAATAGAATGCTCTCCTTTATTACAGACAGAATTGAACATAAACGTAATATTGTTATTTTTCAGTTCGGTGGTCATTGGGGGGAGTTTTACTTGGCTGATAAGCTGGAATGAATGGGTTGCCTTATGTGGAAAGACTGGACAGGCTGGACCTGTTTACATTGGGATTTATAGAACCTTGAATGGTCTTGAAAGGTAGACATGAAAAAAATACTTTTGTGTGTGAGTCCAGAATTAATAGATGCTGCATTGAAAATCAGGGTTGCTATTTTTTTAAGAGAGGTGAGGGGTTTCTTTTCTCTGAAGGGTAAATTTGGGAGCAGAAAAGCTAGGTAAAGGAATTGGATGGAAATGTAGGGAGTGTCAAACCTGATGGGTTTGATAGAGACTGCAATGCAGAAAGGATCCTGAAGATTTAGGAAGTGGTCATTTGAAATAACAGACAGAGCCTGTAACTGACGACCTTGAATGCAATCTGGTATCTGGATCGGTATATGAATGGAAAGGGCTTGGAGGGATATGGATCAAATGTTGGTAAATGGCACTGGATTGATTTGGGATACCTGGTCTGCATGGATGTTTCTATGCTGTACTACTCTATGACCCTATGACTCGGGCATGGTAGACCAACGAGGGAAGTTAGGGATTCAGGGTGAGCTTGCCAGTTGGACACAACATTGGATTTATGTCGGAGTCAAATTGTTGTTTTTTGTACTGGAGGTCTGTGACTAGTGGTGTTCAACAAGGATCGGTACTAGATCCACTTTCAAATGTCATTTACATAAATGATTTGGATAAGAACATCTGAAGCATGGTTAGTAAGTTTGCCGATAAGGCCAAAATTGTTTGGCATTAGTGAAGAATGTTCCCAATGATTACAAAGAGATCTTTATCAATTGGGTCAATGGGCTAAAGAGTGGCAGAATGAGTTTAAATTGGTTAAAAGTGAAGTGTTGCATTTTAGACACAAGGTAGGACAGGATTTCTACAATTAATGGTAATGCCCTTGTGTATTGTTGTATAACAGAGAGACCTTCAGCCTGGACCAGGAAAAAGCCTTTTACAGGATATCACACACGTATATGAGAGATGTTCTCTCCAAAATGGGCTTTGGGTAGGGAATCTGCAATTGGATCAGACTGCTCTACACCAACATTGTCAGTGCAGTCTCAGTCAATGGGTGGGAATCAGATACCTTCCCAATCAGATCTGGAGTCAGGCAGGGCTGCCCTCTCTCTCCAGCCTTGTTTGTATGCTACATAGAGCCATTTGCTACGTCCATCAGGAAGGATGCAAGCCTGAGAGGGATGACAATTCCTGGCGGTGGGGACCTACAGGTTAAGGCCTCCCTGTACATGGATGACGTCACCATTTTCTGCTCGGATCTGCTGTCCGTGCGCAGACTCATGTGCATATGTGACCAGTTCGAACGGGCCTCGGGGGCCAAGGTAAATCGAGGCAAAAGCGAGGCCATGCTCTTTGCGAACTGGGCCAACCAATCCTCGATCTCCTTCACCGTCAGGACCGACCACCTGAAGGTCCTGGATATTTGGTTCGGAGAGGCTGGGGCGTGCGCCAAGTCTTGGGAGGAGCGTATCAGCAAAGTGAGGCAGAAACTGGGCATATGGAAGCTATGGTCGCTCTGCATTGCGTGAAAAAACCTGGTCATCAGGTGTGAGGCACTGACATTGCTGTTATACGTGGCACAGGTCTGGCATATTCCCAGAACCTGTGCCTCTGCAGTCACCAGGGTCATCTTCCAATTTATATGGAGATCAAAGATGGACTGGATCCGAAGGGACTTGATGTATAAAGATCTGAGCAATGGGGGAAAAATACTCCCAATGCCACCCTCACCCTGATGGCCACCTTTGTGTGTGGCTGCATCAAGCTGTGCGTGGATCCCTGGTATGCAAACACCAAGTGTCACTATGTACTGAGGTTCTACCTGTCCCCAGTGTTGCGAAGGATGGGCCTGGCACCGCTGCCGCGGAACGCTCCAAGTAGTTGGACCATTCAGTATCACTTGTCCTTCGTGGAGAAGTTTATGAAGAAAAACACTTTTGACCACAGGTCCATCAGGAAGTGGTCAGCACGTAGTGTCCTTGAGACCCTTCAGGAAAAGGAGAGGGCGGATCCTCTCGAGCGGTTCCCTGAGCAGACTGACAAAGTCATTTGGCAGAATGCCTCAACACCAGAACTTTCCAACAAGCACCAAGACATGGCTTGGCTGGTGTTGAGAAGGGCTCTGCCTGTGAGATCCTTCATGCATGCCTGGACTCTCAGCCGCACCACATGCTGCCCTCGGAGCGGCTGTAGGGGCGACGAGACTGTCACACACGTCCTTCTGGAGTGTGCCTATGCAGAGGAAGTCTGGAGAGGAATGCAGTGGTGTTTGTAGAGGTTCGTCCCAAGCAGCACCGTGACGCAGGACCCCGTGCTCAATGGTCTGTCCCCCGGGACGCACACCGAGACGAACATTAACTGTGCCTGGAGGATCATCAACTCGGTGAAGGACACTCTCTGGGCGGTCCGAAACCTGTGGATCTTCCAGCTGAAGGAGTTGTCCCTGACTGAGTGTTACAGACTGGCACATTCCAAGGTCCAGGAATACGTGTTGAGGGATGCGCTGATGCTCGAGGCAGCTGCCGCCAAGGCGCAGTGGGGAAAGACCACCGTGTAACATCTGCCTGCCTAAAGAAGAACTGGCGACCTATGCAGTCATTTGGGCTCCACTGACGCCTCAGCTAAATATATGGATATATGATTGATTAATGTACAGACCTGTATGTACAAATGATAATTTCTGATCTCTGTATGCAAATGTTTACGTATGTATGGCATGACCAACTGTACAGATCATCAAATTATTTTATGAATAAAGTATATTTTTGAAATAAAAAAAGAGAGACCTCGGAGTTCAGATACATAATTCTTTGAAATTTGCATTACAGGTAGACAGGATGATTAAGAAGGCATCTCGCATACTTTCTTTCATTGCTCAGACCTTTGAGTATCGCACTTGGGAGATGCCGTATTGAGGTTGTACAGGATGTTGGTGAGGCCTCTTTTGGATAAATGTGTCCAGTCCTGGCCACAGAAGGATATTATTACAGGTAGGATATTATTACAGGTAGGATATTATTAAACTGCAAATGGTTTCAGAAAATGTTGCTGGGAATGTAGGGTTTGAGATTGGAATGGCTAGGACTTTTCTCACTGGAGCATTGGGGATGGAAGGGTGATCTTATTGAGGTTCATACAACCATGAGCGGCATAGACAAGGTGAATGACAAGGATCTTTTCCCTATGTTGGGGGAGTTCAAAGCTTGAGATTATAGTTTTAAGGAGAGTGGAGAAAGACGTAAAAAGGACATGATTGGCAATTTTATTAACACAGCGAATGGTTTGTGTACGGAATGATCTGCCAGGAAAAGTGGTAGATGCAGGTACAGTTACAATGTTAAAAACAGCAATCTTGGTTTGTTCAATATATCCATCAGTTGTCTGACACTATGATCAATTGCTATAAATTCTGTGTCCTATGATCCTGCCCTACTAGCTACCTGATGAAGGAACAGTGCTCCAAAAGTTTGTAACTGCAAATAAACCTGTGGGATTATTACCTGGTGTTGTGTGAGTTTTCGCATTTAAAAACCATTTGGAGAATTTCATGAATAGGTACAGTTTGGAGGGTAGGGCTAGTTTAGTTTGGGATTATAGTTGGCATAGACTGGTAGGAGCAAAGGTTTTGTTTCCAGGCTTTATGACTTTATGACACTATAATATAACATAGGCAGTCGAAAGGTAGGTTAGTCTCTGCACATGCTCACTTTACCCTCCATCCCAGGGGCTGGGACATGGCGTGGGGCAAGGATATTGTGGATGGACAGAGAGACAGAGGGGCTTTTACATGCAGTGGGTGTGTAATGGAGAAATTACGGGGGGAGGGGGTGCAGTTCAGGGAAGCTACACAGGGCAGGACAATTAGACAGGGGCCATGGAGATGGGCAAAAGGTGCTAAATTTAGGAGACTGCAAAATGGGAACGGACAGATTCAGGACCAAAAGACAGTAATATGGACAGAAACCTAAAGAGAAAATGCTGGAAAATGTGAGCAGGTCTGGCAGCATCTGTAAGGAGAGAAAAGAGCTGACGTTTCGAGTCTAACTGACCCTTTGTCAAAACTAAAAAAAGGGAGAAATCGGGAGGTATTTATACCAGGCTGAGGGAAGGTGAGTCATGGCTCCAGAATCAAAGGTAGCAATAAAGAGGTGTTAATGACAGTGCATAGAGAGATGATAGGGTGATTAGGAGCTGTGAATGACCAAGGCTGAAGCCAGTGCTATGTGACAAAATAAGTGGGGATGGGGGGGAAATGGGTGAAACAGAGGCAAAAAGGAAAACAGGGTAGAAGGGTAGCAAAGGGGGAAGAGGAGAGGGAAAAGGTGACGAGAGAGTGGGGAGCAAGAGAAAGAGTGACAATCAAGAAATAAGAGCTACAGAACAGTGAAAAAAAATTAAAAAAGGGAATGAAATAAATGAAATAAAGTTACGGAGCAGAATGAATACAGAGGGGTCGAGATGGGATAATAAACGGAAGTTGTTGAATTCAGTGTTGAGACCGGCAGGCTGTAACGTGCCCAGTCAGATGATGAGATGCTGTTCCTCCAGTTTGCGTTGAGCTTCACTGCCATGAACATAGAACATAGAACATAGAAGAATACAGCGCAGTACAGGCCCTTTGGCCCCCGATGTTGCGCCGATCCAAGCCCACCTAACCTACACTAGCCCACTATCCTCCATATGCCTATCCAATGCACGTTTAAATGCCCATAATGAAGGAGAGTCCACCACTGCTACTGGCAGGGCATTCCATGAACTCACGACTCGCTGAGTAAAGAATCTACCCCTAACATCTGTCCTATACCTACCCCCCCCCCCCTTAATTTAAAGCTATGCCCCCTTGTAATAGCTGACTCCATACGTGGAAAAAGATTCTCACTGTCGACCCTATCTAAACCCCTAATCATCTTGTACACCTCTATCAAGTCACCCCTAAACCTTCTTTTCTCCAATGAAAACAGCCCCAAGTGCCTCAGCCTTTCCTCATACGATCTTCCTACCATACCAGACAACATCCTGGTAAACCTCCTCTGCACCCGTTCCAGTGCCTCCACATCCTTCCTATAGTATGGGGACCAAAACTGCACACAATACTCCAGATGCGGCCGCACCAGAGTCTTATACAACTGCAACATTACCTCAATACTCCGGAACTCAATTCCTCTACCAATAAAAGACAGATGGTGGAACTTGTTCTGACACAGTGTAACCGAAATTAAGCAATCTGTCTTACCTATGTTTTATTTGAATAGTAACATTTTATTTAAAGACCTAGCACACTAATCTCAAAGCGTTTAAACCTGTTGGGCATTTTTCATACCGCAAATCTAATCAAATCTGTCCAAATCTCAGAAAACATCTATCTAAACCTATTCAAACCACAAATCCAAGACCCAAACTGTTCAAATCATGAGAACGAGCCCCCAAACTCTTATGACATGAAGTAAACCCCTCTGCTAATTTAAACCTGACACAAAGAAAAAGTTCACTTTACGCCATAATCTGTTAAATTTTGAGCGTCAAAGAATTATCCCAGATTTCACTATTTAAAGTAAAAATGAATAATTTATTCATTTAAATCCAAACAAGAACATTAGACAGAAACTACTTACAACTCCTTGTTTCTTTAACCTATCTTTTACCTCCCAACTCTACAATACTGGTCTGATAAAAAAAAAAACACCCAATTAAGATTTAGAAAAATACTTCTTATTTCAAAACCAAGCAACATTTGGTTCTTCTCTGCATTTTGTTTTCGTTTCTTATTTGGGATTCTGCTTTAAGGTCTTTCATAGATAAAGGGACCTTTCAGAGAGCAGGTATGCGAGCAGTCTGTATTGTTCTGTTTTTTGTTGGTGCTCTTTGCTGCTCAGGATAACGGTTCGAAATGTCTGAAACTTATACCCTCGAAGCATTGGAACATTTAATTGGTTTAGTGCTGTCAAAGCATTTTCTTTAAAAAAAAAGATTGGATTTTGATAACTTGGGGCATAATTTAAATTGATTGGCCACATTTGAATTTGTTGTGTACCATGGCAACACATCTGCAGCTATCTGGTTCAATCCAGTGTTACAATTTAAAATCATTTAGAACACTTTGCGCCAGCAGTAATTTCAGCTCCCTTAAAGGTTCGGTAAACATCTACAACTGCATAACAAACTTTAACTTTTAAAAATCAGGAATCGGAGTGTATTAATGACCATGAATCGATTGAAAATTGTTGTTCTTTACGGAAGGAACCTGCCATCCGTACCTGGTCTGCCCAACATGTGACTCCAGACCGAAAGCAATGTGGGTAATTCTTAACTGCTCTCTGGGTAATTAGAGATGGACAATAAATGCTGGCCAAGACAGCTATGCCCTCACCCTGTGAATGAATAAAAGAAACAGATGGATGCAAAAAGAGAGAGAGAGAAAGTGAGAAAAAGAAAGAGAATGTTGAAGGTAGAATGTAGAGGTAAGAGAGAAAAAGACAAAATAGAGAGGCTGTCAGTAAGAGAGAGAAAGATGGGGAATCATAAAACTCCGACAGTGTGGAAATGGCCATTTGACCCAACAAGTCCACACCGACCCTCTGAAGAGTATCCCACCCAGAACCATTCTCCTAACTAGTGTATCTAACCCACACATCCCTAAACACTGTGGCATAATTTAGCACGATCAATTCACCTAACCTGCATATCTTTGGACTGTGGGAGGAAACCAGAGCACCCAAAGGAAACCCACACAGACACGGGGAGAATGTGCAACTACCACACAGTCACCCGAGGATGGAATTAAACCCAGGTCCCTGGTGCTGTGCGGAAGCAGTGCTAACGTTTGAGCCATCATGACACGGAAGTGTGAGACTGGGGGAGGAAAATTCAGACAGGAGTTAAGGAATGACATGACGAGATTAAATTGATGATACTCACCATTCAGGTTGAGCTCAGTTCTCTCGATGTTTTTCACACCTCCCTCTTTCTCACTGGGGACAGACCCTACTCTGGGCGGCTTGCTTTAGAAGGACTGTTTCGGTGAAGGAGTGAGGTTAAATGTTTGTGTTTTCAAACTGATCAAATTCCTTTTGTCTTTGGGTTTTCCTATTGATCAATTTTTAAAAAAAAACTCTCAACTTGCGATTGCCAAGAATCAAATCCAAGTCACCTGCTCAGAACACAGTTATACTCAACAAAAAAGCACCATCATTGTCCACTTTAATACAACACAATCCGCAAACACACTTTAAAAGATCTTTATTCCTGGCAAATTAAACAGAATTGATGTTGATTCACTGAAGATGATACGAGGTCAGGTGCTAATAACCTGTATGAAGAGGTGGGTTTTAAGGAACATTTTAAAAAGGGAAAGGAACTGTGTCATTGTGAGGGTGCAGAGAGGCAGTTCAGGAGTCTCTCTGTTTGGGCTTGGATTCTCCCACGAATGCATCATCTGGTTCATGGAAAGAAAGGAATAAAGAAATGGAATGATAACAGTGAATTAAATGGAAACAAAGGAAATTATTGTTGAAAATAAATTTGCAATCAGAAGACATAGAATCTTTATCGGATATTATTTAATCTTTATAAAAAAACTTTTCGAAAAAAAGTGTCCAGATGTGTGGATCAAAGAATTCAGTGAGGAAGAGCGGACAGAATCCTATCGATGCGTTTCCCACTCTGGCCTGCAGTGAACGATGATCCTTTTCCTGCAGCTCATTTAGATTTGTATCTGGTTCATTCACTTAGAACTGATTGTTTCAGAAGAATGGAGCTTTTATGCGTATCTAATTCCTCCTCTGGATTTGCATTTGTTCTTCAGCTTTCTACTAACTTGCTCATTACAAACAGCACTTTACACTGGTTTTGCTTTTCCTGGTTCTTTTATGTTGCTGCTGTTCCTCTTCCTTTTGGTTCATTCCTCATGTGGACTCCTTGTTCCATTATCTGCTGCAGCTAATGTTGGCTCTCAATTGCTTGGATTTATTCATCAATTGAATTATTTTTATAACTGGATATTTCATTGCATACTTTAACTGGTCTCTGAAATTTCTCTGTGTCACCACATAAATAAATGCGTTTGTGCAGCAACTGAGGTTCCGCAGCATATACGCAACTTGTTTAAAGAGACGGAAAGCAGCCTTTTTCAAGGAATAACCAGCATTAAAGAAATATAAAACATACAATAACCAGAGAAGGATGAAGCTGGCAGATATGACAAAGAGTAAAATCATAGAATTCTTTCTGCTTTTTGTCTCTGGGTCATTCTGTATTTTTCTCTGACCCCTCAGTTCCTTACGCACCTTAATGCCCTCGAAGATGTGTCTGACAGTCAGAATGTTGATAAAGAGAATAAAAGTGAATGGGAACATTGGTGTTAAAAAAGTCTCAAAATATTTAAAACTTGCCCACCGACGGTCAGAAAAATAGCTGGACCTGATAGAACAGTACCATGGAATATTGTTGATGATCTTTCCAGGTTTATATACAAAGTAGTTGGGAGCATTCTTTAAAGAAAAGAAAATAAAGATTGTTGCTAGAACCTTTCTTGCAGTTTTCTCTGTGCAATACCCAAGTTTCATCTGATGAAAACAAATGGCAACAAATCGATCGAAGGAAAAAGCAGCAGTGAACCAGACAGAACAATCAATGGACAAGCGGTTCAGGGCCGAGATAACACTACAAACAGGAGTGATGTCCAGGAAACACAGTGGATAATAATAAGAGCGAAATCGCTGAAGGATGATACAAAACACAATGAAAAATAGATCAGACGTTGCCATGACCACCAGATAGCGAGTGCTACATGTAGAAAGACCACACTTGCCCCAAGCCAGGACTGCAATCATCACTAGACTAACTGTAAGAGAGGGAAAGGAAAAAAAAAGAGATTTGGAGTTACTGATCAAACATTCTCCTTTGCTGAGCCCAGACTGTACACACTGGTACAAAGATAGTTGTCGTCCCATGTCATATGAAGTTTAACGAATATGAACCACAGCAACAAACTCACTATAAATGAATCATTTGCACTTTTAAAACATGAGAAGAATAACATGAGAAGCAGATTGCCCCCAGAAACATGTCATGGACTCAATTATTTTTTAGATTGATAGCATTTAATTTCCCCTGTTTTATACATTACTCAGATTGGCTGGAGTTTCCCATAAGACCACAACATACATGCAACAACACCTGGGATCAGTAAAACAAAGGACAGGAGACACCAACATGGACATTGATTACAAAATTTCTATATTCGGTTTTGGAGTATCCACAGTTCAGATTGCCCCTAGAGTTGTATATCCACACTGTATGAACAACAGTACAGGACATTTAATCACTCCACAGTGTCTCGGAATGGATATCCTCCGCACATGATAAGATATTGAGTCCCTCCCTTGTGCACAGGATTAAATATCCTGACAGTCTGAACCATGTAGGTAATCAGCAGTGAATCCTATCATCATGTGCCAGGTTGGATATCCACTGCAATCCTTATAACTTCAATATTCGACGCAGACTGCCCTGCTTGTCCAAGACTGTACACCACAGGCTCCATCCAGAAATCAGACACTTTATCTGTGATGAAGCAAAGCTTCCAACAAGATTTCCAGGTTCATACTGCCAAGTTCCTCTCCTAAACCGTCTCCTTGTAAACTGAGTTTCCCCTCCCACATTCGTAGCTTTGTGGAGGAGGAATCCCCATGGTTTAAACAGCATTCTCCATTGTACCATAGCCTTGCATGACACACGAGTAAAAGCATATAGAAATTCATAGCCAAACTCAAAATACTAATCCCAAATGAAGGCAGACAAGAGAATTTTTACAGAGACCATTATTGTTTGGGGAACATCAAAGGGTAACGGCAACAAAGGGCAGGGTGGGAAATATCCTGTTGGACAAAGGTGCTTGATCCTCTGTGGGAGAGCTGCTGCCAGCGTTTGTTCTATGAAACTCTGCACCACAGTAGCGTGTATCATTTTACAAATGGCACAATCACACAACTGAGCAATAAATATCGTAATTGGAACCCTTTGTTTAACACCCCTCTCCGTGACTTGTCCTCACAAATCATGCCCCTGCATATCCACTGGCTGGTGACATCACCCAAGGTGGTCAAACCATTCTGTACTGACCCTTGCTTATCATTCCTAATGACCTGCTCATCCCACTCATTGATCATGTTGTACCTGATCTCCCATTTGAAGCAACCTCCCTTTAAAAGATCCACCAACACAATCCCTTCACATTAAGTATTGGAAAACACCAGGTGTCACTGAGAAGTGGGTTATTACAAGACCCATCTGACTGATAGCAGGCTTTGTACTCCAACAGAGAGAGAGTGGTCTTGCTCGAAACTTTCGAGACCATCCAGGGCCGGTGCTCAGCCAAACCCTATCAGTGTGGTATCAGGGCAAACCCTTTCTGCACATTATAGAGAAACGGACAATGCTGCACATTATTGAGGAACCTCCTAATCAAACAACTATTTTCTTTGAACTCAGTAAGTGAGCACGCTGTCACATGGCATCGGTATTTGCTTTGCTGAATGGAAATATATTGTCGGTAGCAATAAGGATGATTCCCTGCAGACATCTACATATGTTAAAGCTGTTACAAGGCTTACCAGGAACACCAACAATGACAAGGATGTGATCGTACATTATATCGATCTTTTCCCTTAGAAGATGCATTTTGTTGTTTGTGAGACAGCCTCTTTGTTCCTGCTGCTGGCAATCTGTCAGAGTTGGAGCGTTCTTTTGGAGGTGGAGCTGACACAGTTCCAGAGACGTTATTTTGTATTGTGTGGTATCTCCACAGGGAAACTGTGATTGCATCTTCATTTTTTAAATATCATTTTAAACAAACTGATTACAATAGGTTTATTTTAATGATGTGACATCATTGTGATTTATGTTTGTATTTGAATACACCAAGGACTGGATTAATCTGATCTCAAATGTCGTTTAAATTCGTATTCAACAACAATACTTGCATTATTTCACTTAACGTCAGTCCTATCCATACCTAAAAATCTTTTGACATTATTTTCAGTGATGACCTTCTCTTTGTTGAGATTATTCAGTCATTCAGTACCTTATGTTGTAGAGCTCTTTGAGAGCTGTTCTACTACACAGTGTTAAGCCACTGCTTTGTTCATTTATTCAGTTATACAACGCATTTGGAAAATTATATCTGTGAATGAGTATTCTAGTACTGAACCTGAAGCTGATACTGACCACGCCAAAAGCGGTGGAACTCCCACTCAGTCACATTTTCTCAAAACAAAGATCAAAAGAAAACCAGAACCTTAAGTTTGAAATCATAGAAATATCACATCATATAGGACAGAGGTGGCCCACCGCACCATTGAGTTTGTCCCTTCAAAATTACACTGAAAGCTGCATGAACCACTCCCCAGCAATTAGTCAATAGCCTTGAATGTTCTTGCAGTGCCTCATACAAAGACTTTATAAAGTTCTTGAGTATTTCTACCTCAATTACCGTCCCCAGGCATTGCAGTTTAGGCCTCCACCATCCTCTGGGTGGCATGTCCACGCTGGACCATCAGCCTTTTTCCTTCAAATTATGCCACATTGTTATTGATCCTTTGACTAAGGGAACAACTGCTTTCTACTCAGCCTGTTCACGTCCGTCTCACTTTTACATGCCCTGATCTCGGCTCTAAAGAAAGCAGCCTGCAGTTATCCAGCCACCCCTTCACAGCTAAATTGCTGCAACGCAAGCACCATTCTGGTGAATTTCCTTTACTATTCCTCGAGTGTAATCCCATCCTCCCAATGGTGTAGTGACCCGAACTGCACACAATACTTCAACTGTGGCCTGTACAGCTACAACAGGATCTCCCTACTCATACAATCTCTGCTTTGGCTATTAAATCATTGTGTCCTGTATGTCTTCTTACCTACCCTATTAACCTGTCCCGCTGCATTCAGGGATCTGTTAAAACGTAGCTTAAGATCTTTCTGTTCCCTTGAGTTTCCTTGTGCCTGAAACGTTGATTCTCCTGCTCCTCGCGTGCTACCTGACCTGCCTGACCAGGTAACTGTGAGAGTCAGTGGGCTTAGTTTGGATATTGGTGGCCAGTCTAATCCAAGAAATAGAAACAGTTATGTCAAGGAAGGGAAGAGAGAAGTCAAAGGGTCATGGTATGTTTGCTTTGTGGTGTGCTTTTCCAGCATCACACTTTCAACTCTGATCTCCAGTATCTGCAGTCATCACTTTCTCCGAATTGAGTACTTCTTTGTCTTGTAACTTCTGCCAAAGGACATCACCTCTTGTTTATCAGCGTTAAATTTTATCCATCACTCATCTGCCCATCAGGCCAATCTGCCTATTTCTATCTGTAACCTTAGACTTTTTTTATTTACCACTAATGACCCGGTAAATATTTGTGTCGTCTGCAAACTTTTCATTCCCACATTTCCACCTGCCCTACTCCCTCCCCCAGAAAACATACACACCATGACTCTCTGACTTCTCCCTTCCTTTCCTCTGTTTCTATTTCTTGGGTAGACTGGCCACCAATATCAAACATAAGCCCTCCGACTGTCACAGTTACCAGGACTATTCATCCTTGCACCCTGTTTCCTGCACAGATTCTATTCCATTCTCCCAGTTCCTCCATCTCCATCGCATTTGATCTGATGAGGCCAGCTTCGATATGTGAGCTTCTGAAATGTCCACGTTCTTACTCAACCGAGGATGCCCCAGCTCCATGATTGCCTGGTCCAACCTATCCCCTGCACTTCAGTCCTCACCCCCATGTTTCCTGCAATAGAGCTGGGGTTCCCGTTGTCCTTAAATGCTATCCCACCAGCAACCATGTCCACAAGATTATTAGCCAGTGAGATGCTACCAGCAGAGAGATAATCCCCTTCCTTCCCTTGTCAGCTTTCTGGAGGGACCATTCCCTCCAGAAAACTCTCATCCACTTTCCCTTCATTCCCAAACCACAATCCCACCAGCAGCCTGATGGCACCTTCCCATGCAACCAACAAAGGTGTCATGTCTGCTCATTTACCTTCTCCGGCCTCAGTATCCAACCGCTCAAACACACCTTCCAGGTGAAACAACACTTTACCTGGACTTCACTCAGTCTATTGCATTTGCTGCTCACATTGCAGTCTCATCTACATTGGAGAAAGTAAGTGTAGACTGGGTGGCATCTTTGCAGAACACCTGTATTCTGTCCACAAAAAAGACCCTGAGCTTCCAGCTGCCCGCCACTTTAACAAACCATCCTATTCCCTGGCCAACATCTCTATCTCAGGCTTACTGCAGTGCTCCAGTGAAGCTCAGTGCAGGGTGGAAGAACAGCGCATTTTTCTGTTAGGGGCCCCTGTAGCCCTTCAGACTCAATTTTAAGTTCAATAACTTTAAGGACTGAACCCTTTCATGTCCTTATCGCAACCTTCACACAAGGCCTTGTTATCACATAGTTGGCTATTACATACAACCCATTGTTAGCTACTAACAATCTCCAATTACACCTATTCACCCTCCTAGCCAGATTTTTACCCACTGTTTTCTCTGTCCAACTGTTCTTCTCTCTCTTTGGGCTCTACCCCAACCTATTGTTTAAGCCTTGCCTTTCACCCTTCTCCCACCTTATCTTCTAGAATTAGAATTAGATTATCATTTATTGTCAAATGTACTCAAGTACAAAAGTTAAGGAGCTCAGTGAAAATGTTTACAATGTCACCTATTATGGAGCCATCTCAGGTACTAGTATCTAGGTACAACTCTTAGATACTGTTACGAAGCCAAAACATTTGGGCAATTTAAGATAGAAAGTGTTTTCTGAATTTAGGGTACAGTAACAGCTGCCAGTATACAGAACAGCTAAGAGACAGGCTCTGCCAAAATAGATACATGCAATAATTGGATGGAAAATGGATCCCTGCGTTTTGGTTGCTGTTTGAATTTAACAAATTAAATTAAATTATGCCCAGGATACCAATACCCAATTGAGTTTGTATTGTAAGTATTGACAACTTTAGGCCAATGAGAGGGTAAGATGTTGATGGAATAAAAACTTTGAATATTATTCAGAGGAACTGCCATCCGAAGAAATAAATATTTTTGTCCCAAAGAAAATCTCCAAAGGCACGAGTTATCAAAGATAACTTTTCCAGTAAAAGCAGTAAGGAGTAAGAAGACAACCCAGAGAGAAGACATTAGAATGGGAAGGTTAGAGGGAAGGGACAGGTTCAGAAGGCCGGCAGGAAGACAGCAGAATGGGAAGTTCAGAGGGAAGGGACATGTTCAGAAGGCCGGCAGGAAGACAGCAGAATGGGAAGTTCAGAGGGAAGGGACAGGTTCAGAAGGCCGGCAGGAAGATAGCAGAATGGGAAGGTCAGAGGGAAGGGACATGTTCAGAAGGCCGCAGGAAGACAACAGAATGCGAAGGTCAGAGGGAAGGGACAGGTTCAGAAGGCCAGCAGGAAGATAGCAGAAGAGACTGCTGGACTGAATCCTAAGGTGAAAATGGAGACCACAGCAGGTTAGTGCAGAGGAGAAATGGGTGGGAGTACATCAGATTGTGTTTCTGGTAGCATACAGACAGGAAGTATCACAGGTCACACTTGAATTGCTAGTAGGAGGTTATCTAGGTGTGAGGAAGCTCAGGCTAAGGTACAAAAACACTTCCAATGGCCTGGACTGCTTTAGGGTGTGGTTGAATTTTGCTGTACCTGTAAAATATATCAGAGGCTAGGAAAGCCACAGGAGAAACAATTGTTGGTTACTGCTCTACAGAGTGAGGAATCAAATCTCGATAACAAAGAATTTGGTGTACTCAAAATGCATTAAATAACAAGGAAGTCCTTGAAGAATAGAATAGGACAGGAAGCTATCTTTCTCAGGAAATGTTTGGTGCAGCAGTTTGAGGACATTTGCGGGAATAGATTGGGGAGGACTAATAATATTGCACATGAAGGCCAAGTATGAATTTCAGTTTCCATAAAACAATAGCCCTACAGACTTAATCTCTCAAATCCACACAAGTCCAGAAGGAAGTGAATGCAATGCTCAGTGAAGACATCATCGCATCGAGTCAGAGTGGAGTTCACTGATCATACTCATTCCTAAACCTCACGGGCTGAAATTTACCTGTATTTCCACACACGTTAACTACTGTATCCTTTGGTCTCCTCTACCTCAGGGAGACAGGATGCAACTTGCAGATCATTTCAGAGAACATCTCTGGGACACCCGCACCAAACCCTCACCACCTAATGTCTCGAGGAAGAATGCCTTAACTTTCGCCTTGGAACCATGCACAGAATCAATGTGGATTTCACTAATTTCCTCATTTCCACTCCTCCCACCTTATCCTACTCCCATGCCTCCAAATTAGCACCACCCCCTTGTCTGGTCCTATCTGTCCATCTTCCTTCCTTCTTTCCCACCCATCCAATTCATCCTCCTTCCGACCATCATGTCCAACCGCACCTTCATCTACCTATCGCAATCTTATCTACTATCCCGGCAGCAACCACCCCCTCCCATTTATCTCTCAGCTCCCTGGCCCACAAGTCTCATTCCTGATGAAGAGCACTTGGTTGAAACGTCAATTCTCCTCCTGCTCCACAACTGCCTGACCAGCTGTGCTTTTCTAGCACCCCACCCATAGACTCATAGAGAGTATTGTGGGACTGAAAGAAATACACCTTTGTGAATAGACTTTATTACATTTTTTTCAACCATCAAGAAATGTGTATATGACCAAACAAGGCCTGTTGAGGGCAATGTTTAAGAAAGGTGAGGCGGGGGATGTGTTGGGGAGAGAAGGAGGGGTCCAAATTAATTAGAAATGTAGGGGAAATAAAGTAATCCATGCTCCACAATGTCTACTTCTTATTAAAGGTTTCAATAGCATTGATGGACACCAAGTACTCCTTCTCCAGAGACACTGAAGCTTAAACAGGATGGTGGAAGAGGGACAGGCAGTCAGCAGAGATTACCCTTTCCATGGCCCTCTGTGTTGACATGTTAATGGCCAGCCTGAGCAGTGCCAGGAGCAGACCCACAAGGAACTTCTCCAATCTGTTCACACCCCTCCACACTGGGTGCCCAAAATCAGAAACGTGGGGTTGAAGTGAAACCAAAGACACAAAGAGTTTTCAAATAACTAAAGAGGAAGTGCAAACGCACACAATCAATACACACATGGTCCATGGACCCCACGCAGCATCGTAAAATAAACAGTTGGGCTGGAAATCCATGGACTACAGCAATCTTCAGTTATACGGGACTGCTGTGTGCAACACCTTCCATCACAGGTCCTCGAGAGATAGAGGGAGAAAGGCAATTTGGAGAGCCCTCCACTGGGGATCTCTGCCGCCCAGTGGAAAATAACCATACCAAGACCTGTCCAGGCGGCGGACAGAAACGTTGATGTGGATGGTGTACGAAAGCAGTCAATACAAGAACCGCCTCTTGATGCGGTGAAAAGTCACACAGCACATATTCCAGAGGTAGCTTAGGTTGAGGGGTACAGGCACCGAGAACCAGTGAAAGCCTACAGAGCGGAAGCAGACACTGGCCCACACTGATCGTCTGAAGAGCATCCCCACTATTCCCAGCTCCTCCCCGAGCCCTGTAACCTTGCATTTCCCATGGCTAACCCATCTAACTTGCATATCCCTGGGACTTATGCGTACTTTCCTACAGCCAATCCACTACCCTGCACATCTTAGAACTTTGGGAGGAAACCGGAACACCCGGAGGAAACCCAAGCAGACACAGAGAGAATGTGCAAACTTCACACAGACGACCATCTGAGGGTGGCATCGAACCTGGGTCCCTAGCGCTGAGAGGCAGCAATGCTAACCACTGAGCCAGTACATCACCCAAGGAAGATTTAGGATACGTTGCGGCCAATGTGAAACTCTGCCCAACAGGGATACATGCAAATGGAATTCCACCACATACCTCAGTATCCTCCAACTGATGCGTGGTGTCAGGTCTGGTCATCGCCGTTTTTGGTGTCGGATGGCAGTGGCCCTGAGTTGGATGCCAATCGCCGCCCTGGTCAATTCCTGCAGCAGCATCCAGCCCAGTCTCCTGTCACCCAGCACGTCCTTGACTCTGATCATCCCCGCACCGATGACCCTCCCCTCCACCAGCCACTGCACCCCTCGATGGTGAAGGTGAAGATTCCTGAGCAATGGATTCCTGATGATAGTCGCTACTCCTGACAGGAGGAAGAACCATCCAGAGTCAGCCATGTCCCAGAGATTGGTCAGGTCCTGGGAAAAGACATGCAGCGTCCTGAGGGAGAGCTGAAACCCTCACAGCCAATAAACAGGAGTTGTGTGCTATGATTCAGCTCGGGTACATGATGGTAACAAGGTATCACTCAGTTGCACCATTGAGGAGAACGCTCGATGTAAAGGTATCACTGCAGGCTGTGAAGATGGAACATCACCAACTGGGTGCAGAGGGGGGCAACGACTCAGCAAAACACCTTTATTTCCATGGCAACTCAGCCCATGTTCAGACAGCAGCAGCAGCAGAGCTCAGCGAAATATCCACTCACACCAATTATGTAATTAATTCACGTGAGAGGCACTTGCGAAGGTTGTTGTTTCTGCAAAAATCCCAAGGTGGAATCTTGAGGGTGTATACCAAGAAATAACTAACCGTAAAGGAAGGTGGTCGATTGGTAGAGACAGATGTATTTACATGACCGTTGCAATTGTCACGCACATAAGGTGTTAGTATGAACAAGATAACCAAATAAGACCCAGTGTTGCGTAAGCAAAAGTAATAAGACCCAGCTATCAAGGGGAGGGGGATTGCATGTCAACAAAAGCAGGCCACAGACAGATGTGGTAAACCGATTAGATTAGCAGCTACACAGAGCAATACAACTGTCACACATGACACAAACGGGGAGGTACAGAGGAGCTCACAGAAAACTGTATAAATGTGCGATATAATTATTCAGAAGTGTGCCTACTTTGTGGTCACCTGGGCATGCAAGAACGTATGAGTAAAGACTGCTTCGGAATTTGACTCGGACTGAAATTATTGAACAGTGAGCTTCATTTCTCACAATTTGGGGCTCGTACCCGGGATCCTGTCCCATCACTGGCGGGGTAGGTACCGTTGACAGCTTTGAAGACACCAATTATGTTCCCTTTTAGAATGGTCCTGTGATTCCTGATGGTGGTCCCCCTCCTGGTAGACTGACCAGAGTCCATAGGGAGTCATTCTGAACCAGGAAAGAGTTAAGTGGTAATACTTGAACGGTAGGCACAGGGAGACATTGAGCCAGGCAACTCCATGCACGGACCAAGGCAAGAAAATTGACTTGTAAGTACTGCCTTGGTGGCTGGGATTGAGTTCTAGTAGTTAATGAGGGACTAACGAAGGAACTCAAAATGGGCTGTGCCGAGTGGCAGGTCAGGGTAACCCTGGGGATCGATGCCAGTGGGAACATCCTCCACCCACCCTCCAACTTCGCAACTGGAGGGAGCAGAGGCTACCTGACATATGCAGGGCAGCCGAAAGTGTGCAGAACCTGCGGGAAGTTGGGACACATGGCGGCGAATTGTCAGGTGACCATCTGCAGGAACTACAAGCAGGAAGGTCACCTGACCAAGGACTGTCAGGAAGCAAAGAGCTGCAACTTGTGCAGAGAGGCAGGCCACATGTACAAGACCTGCCCAAGGCGGGGGGGGGGGGGGGGGGGGGGGCTGGGAGAGGCACTTGCGCACAGATGGCTGGAGGTGGCAACGTGAGCCGTGGACCCTCAAAGACCAGCAAAGCCCACTCAGACATCAAGTAAACGGAGTCTGGTGGCACACAGAAAGAAGAACAGGCTGGAGTGGAGGAGGCAGCATCCAGTGGAGACGCACAGCAGATGATCCTGGCTCTAGCTAGGCAGATGGAAGCAATGGAGGAGGAGGTAATCGAGAAGGCCAAGGAGTGGATACCTGTTAAAAACAGGAAACGAAAATCTTGCCAGGTCCTCAAGTCTCCCAGCAAAGTGTGATATGACAGCTGCACGACGAAGGTATGATCAGCTCTTCGGATGATGAAGACAGGCGAAGGAGGGTCATCAGCAGAAGAGAAAAAGTGCCATAGGTGAAGACGAGGTCATTTCCTTCCAACCAGGAAACAACGGATCCCACCGATGTCCACCCTTCAACCAATGAGAACCAGGGCGTACCCACTGCCCCACAGCTACAGGTAACTCAGAGCCATGATCCTCTGACAGTCCCACTGTCAGACACAGAACTGGACTGTGCGGATCCTTGCATCGGCTCAATGACACCAGAGCGGGTAAATGACCCCAGTGAGGAGCTGGACAGCTACCTCAGCCCTGCGAGGGTCAGCAGTTCGCACTCACCATGGGGATGCAGTCAGCCACCCCGGAGACAGGACAGTCAAATGGACAATGGTAACCCCATAAACTGGGGGTTAATGAAGGTTTCTTTGCGATAGTATAACAGGGTGCCCACTCAGTACTTGGGTTCCGCTAAATACCAAGAGACTAGATGGTTAATAGACAGAACTGAAAATACGTAACTATAAATACAATTAACTCAATCTGTTCTCTGTAATGATAAGACATGTAATGTATATACATATATATATATATATATATATATGAACTGCATGACCAGTTGTACAGGTACCAAAGCTTTATTTCTATCAATAAAGTATATTTTGAAATATAAAAAATCTGTGCGGTTTGATTTCCTTCTGAGTTATTTGGTCTCGTTGACTCCACACCTTCCTCGGGATAGAGACACGGTCTGGTGTGAGCTCCTCCCCAGTATGTCTGCACAATTAGTTTCTTGACTAATGTTTAAGTTGTCTTCTCACTGAAAGGATGAAAGAATTAAACTCTCACTCCAGTCCAGTCAAAAACCCACCGCCAGCTCCCGCATTAAACCGCCGCCCCTCCCGGCGAGCTCGCGCACAGTCGGTTAACACCGCCCCTTCCGGCGAGCTCGCGCACAGTCGGTTAATGCCGCCCCTCCCGGCGAGCTCGCGCACAGTCGGTTAATGCCGCCCCTCCTGGCGAGTTCGCGCACAGTCGGTTAATGCCGCCCCTCCCGGCGAGCTCGCGCACAGTCGGTTAACGCCGCCCCTGCCGGCGAGCTCGCGCACAGTCGGTTAACGCCGCCCCTCCCGGCGAGCTCGCGCACAGTCGGTTAATGCCGCGCCTCAAGAATCCCTGAACATTCAGGGCGGGCCTTAGCTCCCTCTTCCCGTTTTGATTGGTCAACAAATCTGTCAATCTCTCGTGAGCCGACCAATAGGAAGTTAGTAACTTTGTTCAGGACGTTCTGCCGGTCTGGACGAGTGAAGGTCAATCCTGAGGAAAGGCCACTGCACCTGACACGTTAACTCTGATTTCTCTCCACAGGGGCTGTCAGACTTGCTGAAATTTTGCAGCAATTTCTGTTATTGTTTTTTGGGCCGAAGGGTCTGTTTGCGTGTTATGTTAATTATTTTTGGCATTTTGACCTCACTGACTCCTTCCACCCGATAACATGTTTGATGTAACCTCCTCCAGCCTGTCTGCACACTAAGCGTCTGTTGACTAAAAACGAACCTGTTTTCTTACCGTCAGTGGATAGATTAAAAAAAGCACTCACTCCGCTCTTGCCGAAACCACAGGCCATTTCTCGGTTCCGGGTATAAACAGTGAGCAGCGCCAACACTCGGTGCCGCGCCGCTCGTTAACGCCGAGTCCGTTAAACGGCCGCGGGCCTCGAGACTCCGCGAGCGTCCTCCCCACCCCCTTAGGGTGGGCCATAGCTACTGTCTAGCTCCAATTGGTCAGAATGCCCGTCAATCCCATGTTTCCATCCAATAGGACGTGAGGTCCCTCCCAGTGACGCAAGGAGGAATCGCTGGAGAAACTCGGCGGGTTTGGGAGCATCTGTGGAGATAAAGCAAAGGTAACGTTTCAGATCCAATGATAATAACTAGGCAAAGCTACCAACTTTATTTTATTTTATGCTTATTGTGAGGACATTATATGGACATTTTCCTTTGACTATTCCAAGCAAGTGATCCCACGGTTGGTCACAACTTGTGTATAAGAGCTGGGAATGTGATCTTCCAAGGTGAAGGACAGGTTCATCTTCAGTAATGGGGGGAGGGGGGTACGGGCTAAAGGCAGGAAAGTTGGATTGAGAATGATCACATCAGTCATGATCTGATTGAATGCTGGAGCAGACTTACCTCTGCTGATTTAGAGATGATGGTGTTGGATTGGGGTGTACAAAGTAAAAAATCACACAACACCAGGTTACAGTCCAACAGGATTAATTGGAAGTACACTAGCGTTTGGAGTACCACAACCACCTGATGGAGGAGCGGCTCTCCGTAAGCTAGTGCTTTCAATTAAACGTGTTGGACTATAACCTGGTGTTGTGGGATTTTTAACTTACTTCTGCTGTTACATCTTGTAGTGTTTATGGTCTTCTTGTGATCCACTGTTCCACTGGAGAAAATCTTCAAGATGTGAGAAACAAAGCTCACACACTTCAATAATTGCAGTCCGAGACAAAATCTGAATCAGTAGTGTCCTTTATTTTTTCGCTGAAAATGGGTTGCTGGAAAAGCGCAGCAGGCCAGGCAGCATCCAGGGAACAGGAGAATCGACGTTTCGGGCATAAGCCCTTCTTCAGGAATGAGGAAAGTTTGTCCAGCAGGCTAAGATAAAAGGTAGGGAGGAGGGACTTGGGGGAGGGGCTATGAGGGACTCACTGAAATCTTTGTGGAGGGAGGAAGAGAGCTTCTTCAAGGAAGGCATCCTTGTAAGAGGATTCGCAGTAGGTTGAAATCTTTGAGGAGAAAGTGAGGTCTGCAGATGCTGGAGATCAGAGCTGAAAATGTGTTGCTGGAAAAGCGCAGCAGGTCAGGCAGCATCCAGGGAACAGGAGAATCGACGTTTCGGGCATAAGCCATTCTTTAGGAATGAGGAAAGTTTGTCCAGCAGGCTAAGATAAAAGGTAGGGAGGAGGGTCCCCCAAGTCCCTCCTCCCTACCTTTTATCTTAGCCTGCTGGACAAACTTTCCTCATTCCTGAAGAAGGGCTTATGCCCGAAACATCGATTCTCCTGTTCCATGGATGCTGCCTGACCTGTTGTGCTTTTCCAGCAACACATTTTCACCTCCTTTATTTTTTACACTTGCAAGTGGGTGCGATGTCCAGTGCCAAGCAAGGCAGAGGACAAAACACACCAAATTCAACAAACTCTTGATATTTATATAATTTGGTCCTTACATTTTTTTTTTCTTATTTCATTGTTTCTCCCCCTGTTTACATCCTCCATTTCCCTAAGACTGGTCCCACCACTCCTGCTTATCTCTTATCTTATCCGGCCTTGTCTGTGACAAAATGCTTATTCTGGCCTCACAAGGCCGTTTGACCTCATCCCACTGCAGGTCATTGTTAGGCATATTCTTTCTTCATCATTATCTACTCTTTCCATCTGAGCTTCTCCCGAGACCACTCTAATCTTTATGACCCCTTTAATTAGGGTTTGTTCCTGTGTCTCTGTAAAAGTGGGAAACGTACTGTTTGTACAGGCTTTCTAGCTTGACCGCATCCCCTCACAACATCTTATCTATATGCCCATAATATCTACCATTGTTTTGCAATCACGTTTCATGCTGACATATAATTATTTTTGTATTAGCTAAAAATTGTATATTTCCTCCGCATGTTTCCATTCTTGTTGACTCAGCTCTTGGCTAAAACAATTACACACTGGTGTGAGTTCATTCACCTTGTATCAGAAATTATAATTGCGGAACTGCAGAAGAAACATTAATTTACCTATATCCCACCATTTCTCCTTTTTCTTTTTTCACCATTTGTTATCTTCTGCATTTTTTTCTTTTAAACATCGCCTCCGAAATTCGCAAGCATCATTCCAGAGATTTCATCCATCTTGGTCTCACTCATCTCCTCATCATTTAGTCGACAAAGTTCCTCTGTCTGATTCCCTTTTAGGGGCATCTGTTTCAATCAGTCTTTGGGTGAGCCCTCGTATACAGGGTATGATACAACAGCCAATGGCCACCAATACCCCGACTACTACTATCAAGGAAGTAAGGATGGAAACTACCACCCCCTTATTCTGCTAAAATCATATGAAAGGCTATTCTGTTTTCCCATGCATCAAGCTGTTCTGATATTCCTTTAACCGCATCTCTTGTATAATTTATAAATCGCTGTTGATTATAGAAGATGTAATTTATACAATCTACATTTTTATTAATTGTTACCCACCAAAAGAGAGCTGACTCAAAGCCTGCTGCAATCTGATTACGAGTCTTGAATTCATCAGGTACTCCCCTAGGGAGTCCTACCGAATCAAGACAAATCCTGTCATCGAAAGAAATGTCTAACAGTAATCTCTTACCCCTTCCCTTTTTCCCTGCTATCTTTTCCTTCTCAAATGCCAGGGTAAATGGAATTGCCAATTGTACAATTACACATATCCTTCTCCAATCCGGAGGTAGCGTGGGTCTCAATATTTGCCTCCACAGTACCACCACAGATCCGCTCGGGGAACCTTTAGTGCTGCGTAGTTCCCTCCTTTCTCCGTTTCGGTAACAGTCTTAATCTCTGTACATAGTTTCAGCTCCCCCAAATCTCTCGACCGACTTGTACCTCGCCTGCGCACACACGACGTGTGATTTCCAACTGCGGCAGAAAATGTGGGGGGACCTTGTACATCTTTCTTCTCCAAGGAAGGGAACAGCAGAGATAGGGAGGTACAATTCCTATCATTCCATGCAGTCTCATCCTGATACAAGGCTGTCATACATTTCATGCCCTTCCTGTCTCGCTTCCACCCGAGCGGAAAGGGAACCACCTGGGCCACTGGCCTACCGGAGGCACATGCATAGCAATTGCTCTTGTTCAGACTTTTTACAGTATACTTTACCCATTCAACCCAGGCATTTGCATCCCCGTACCCAGTCTCTATCTCGATGGTCTGTTTCAAATCCTTTACCTCTATAATTTTTACTACTTTAGGATTATCGGGAGGGGTGAAAGGTTGTATCTCATTACCCAGTAATTCCGCCCGTTCTCCCTGTCCTACACTAATTCGAAAACAACAGCCCAAGAAACCCTTCCCATTTGCTTTCCTTTCGATCACAAATGTTTCATTTAATTGTATATCGTAGGTGCCCCCCCGCCCCCCCCCCCCCGAATTGCTTCGTGCCATGTGGTTTTCCTTATTGTTAGGTATATTGGGTTACACTTTTTATCGGGACAATCGCAAGCTGGTCGGAAGGGGGCCCGGTGTACTGTGATGAGACCATTATACCAAGTACCATCCCCGAGACCATCCCCATAGGACTTAAGATGTATCTCAGAGCTGCGGTACTGTCTCTGATTATCTTCATCCCCACAATTTACTGAGCTGCATGCATCAGCGTCTATTACTTGCGGGTTATCAGACTCAGGAACCGTTAATAATACATATGAAAATGATATTTGACAAAATCCCAATACTAAGAGGGCTAGCATCATAACTCTAAGCATTCCCAGTATTTTAAACATCATGCTGAAGCACAAAAAGACTTAATATACAATCTTACAGAAATAATCCCGCGCTCGCGTCGCCACTGTATAATCAGTTACTCAAAGTCTCTTTAGTCTGAGTTTCAGCGGGTCTTGCGCTGATTCGGCTGTCCAGACTTCTTCCTCAACTGGAGGGTCCACTGGCTTTTTGATCCGAGTGTAGTGAGTCCAGCCTTTCTCCGCCGTCCTTATTGCCGTTTCGGTAGTCAAAAGAGCCTGGTACGGCCCTTCCCAGTCCGGCTGCAATTTAGTTTCTGTCCATGATTTTACTAAGAGCCAATCGCCCGGCTGGATGGGACGAAAGGTGAATTCAAGGGGTGGAGTCTGTGCCAATAAACCCTGTTTTCTGAGGAAAGATAAAGAGGTGGACAAGCCCAGTATATACTTCTCTAAAAACAAATCTTTCGTTTCGGGAATTGGCAATTCTCCATTCGTTCCCAGATAAGGTAATCCAAATAAAATTTCATAAGGGGATAGTCCCAAATCTTTCCTCTGCCAATGGACAAGCCCAAAAGGCATCCTTTAAATCTATCACACTAAACCATTTGTGGTCATGGGGGATCTTACTTCATAACGTATAGAGGTTTGGCATCACTGGGTGCCTGATCTGTACTATTCGATTTAATGTTCTCAAATCCTGCACCAATCGATAAGTTCCATCAGATTTCCGTACTGGTAGAATTGGGGTATTATAAGGAGACATACATGACTCCAACAGTCCATCTCTAATCAGTCCTTCAATTACTGGCTGCAGTCCTCATTTACCTTCTATGGAAATAGGATATTGTCGCTCACAGACAACGTCCCCTTTCCGTTTTAAATTTATTGGAAGGGGAGGGATCTGTAGTTTTCCACGATTCCCTTCTCTCGCCCATACAATAGGGTCTATCTCTCTCTCCACATCCTCTGTCAACATTGCCATTTGTACAACTAATTCTTTTTCCTGAATTCCAATCTCCAATCCTAAGAGGATAATTAAGTCTCTCCCTAGTAAGTTACTTCCTATATCAGGGATATACAGCAGTTCCCCTATGACCCTATCCTTAGGACCTTCTATCATCATAGGCTTAAATACTGGAACAGTAAATCCTTCTCCTTTTTCTTTTTTTAAAGAAATATTGCAATATTTCTAACTCCCCACAACTTCAAACACCAATTCATCAATTCATGCTTGACTAACTTTTAAAGCCTGTTCCTAACTTATAAATATATTTTTTATTTACGTTCATTTATTCAGTATTTAATATTTAAAATGTAAAATGCATACAGTTCCCAATTTTGAAATCCACTGTAATCACCCAGTTTTAGTCCCTTAATTTAAATCCAAAATTAGTTTTCTTAAGTAGTCCTGACCAGTCGTTGCTCAATTGCAATACTATAGGTCGTAAAATAATCAGAGCTGCCTTAAAAGAATTTGTCTATTCAAGTTTTAAAAAAAAACTTATAATGCATGAACAATGGCCTAATGCAAGGTCACAGATATTAACCATAGAATTTTGTTTTTACTACAATCTAATGTTGAACTGAAACTTCAACTGTCCTCCATAAATCGCTTTTATGTAAAGATAAAAGAGATTAGTTAGAATCTGACAGTAAGGCAGTCATGACCTATAAAAAGAACAGGAGTTATCATTCTTTTTTTCATAATCTCTACAGAATCCTTAACCTTAAAATAAATCATGTTAAGTTTCCATAATAAAAGTCAGATTCAAAACAGTCCTGGAACTCAAACTCCAGGGAATAAAGCACAAACATTCAATCACCAACAAACAAATGTTCATTCAAACCAAATCACAAAGGGTTAAACTTTCTACCAGCTGTACAGCTCTTTTCATTCTCTCTCTCTCAAAAATTGACATATAAATTCAGATATTTACAAACCCATTCTTCGTCCGACCTGTACTTTGGCCAGAAGACGGCGGGACGAAGAATGGATTCCTTAGTCCATACAAAGCAACAATATTTAATCATCTGTCTCACTTGTACAAGTATTATTTTGCCAATTCCACAACATCCTTCCCAAAGGACTTTCTGGAGGTATGTTGTAAGGGACCCCGCCTCCATTTACATTGCCTTTTTATTCTTTTGTTTTCCCGGAGGCTTTTTCCTTACCCACGGCACAACCCATATTGAGTTCCTTCGTTAGTCCCTTATTAACTCCTAAAACTCATTCGCGGCCACCAAGGCAATACTTAAAAGTCAATTTTCTTACCTTGGTCTGTGCGCAGAGTTGCCTGGCCCCTTTTTGCCGTATTTTCTATCGAGCTCCTATCACTGTCTGATTCAGATGTCTCTCTACTGGGATCCGTACCAGTCGCCCAAGGGAGCAGACCAAACCGGGACACGAGACCGCTCCTCAATGGGGAACGGGACGCGTCTTCCCAGTGTCCAAGGCCAGCCACTCCCCCCGGCGATGGAAGAAAATCCCGGACAGCCCCCAATTGTGAGAAACAAAGCTCACACACTTCAATAATTGCAGTCCGAGACAAAATCTGAATCAGTAGTGTCCTTTATTTTTACACTTGCAAGTGGGTGCGATGTCTAGTGCCAAGCAAGGCAGAGGACAAAACACACCAAATTCAACAAACTCTTGATATTTATATAATTTGGTCCTTACATATTTTTTTCTTATTTCATTGTTTCTCCCCCTGTTTACATCCTCCATTTCCCTAAGACTGGTCCCACCACTCCTGCTTATCTCATCTTATCCGGCCTTGTCTGTGACAAAATGCTTATCCTGGCCTCACAAGGCCGTTTGACCTCATCCCACTGCAGGTCATTGTTAGGCATATTCTTTCTTCATCAGTATCTTCTCTTTTCATCTGGGCTTCTCCCGAGACCACTCTAATCTTTATGACCCCTTTAATTAGGGTTTGTTCCTGTGTCTCTGTAAAAGTGGGAAACGTACTGTTTGTACAGGCTTTCTAGCTTGACCGCATTCCCTCACGACATCTTATCTATTTGCCCATAATATCTACCATTGTTTTGCAATCACGTTTCATGCTGACATGCAATTTTTTAAAGATATTTTTATTAGAAATTTAACATTTTTACAAGTTTACAAAATTAAACAAAACTCTCAGATATAAACATTGATATACAATTAGCTCAAATATACAATAGCCAAAATTTAACAAAAAAAACACAAAACAAAAAAAAACCGAAAAAAGAAAAAAAAACAAAACTCAACTATCTACTAATCTAACCTACAACTAACCAGAGTGTATATTTAAGTCTCTTACATGCTCGGGATGTGTTAGCATCAGATATAATAAAACCCGTATTCGTGCGGGATTCCTCTCCCGAGGGGGCCCCCGACCAGCCAGGTTTGTAATCTCAATTAAATAAAAGCCCTTGTTAGGATAGCCGAAATATCTGTATTTATGTAATTCAAAAAGGGCTGCCATATTTTATAAAATAATTCGGTCTTTTGGCGCACCATATTTGTAAGGAAGTCAAGGGGAATGCATTCCATAATTAGTCTGTGCCAATTTAAAAGTCCAGGGGGGCCCTCAGCCGCCCAGTTCACCAAAATATTTTTCCTTGCACACAAAGAAAGAATAGAAAATAGTCTCTTCCCGTACGTGTCCAGGGAGGGAAAGTTCGAAAAGCCCAAGAGGAGAGATACAGGGTCCACTTTAATTTCCGTTCCTAAAATTTCTGTCAGGGTACTTGCTACTTTAGTCCAATATCTACGGATCTTATGACAGGTCCATAAGCAATGTACAAGAGTGCCCACCTCTATTTTGCATTTAGGACACATTGGAGATGCTCCTGCCTTATATTTTGCCAATCGAACCGGTGCTATATGGGCCCTCTGAAGTATCTTCAGCTGGATAGCCTGGGTTCTGTTACAAATAGTAATTCTTCTAGCATTTTCCCAAATGTCATTCCACGTTTCTGTGGAGATTTCTAGTCCCAGATCCTGATCCCATGTTTTAAGCAGATTATCCATATCTCCCGATACTTCATCATGTAGTAAATGATAAATAGTACTGACGGAAGATACCCCCACTGGTCGTAGGACACTACATTCTCTGTCGGATTTATAAAGACTATCTAATAACGTAGTCTTCTTCTGTATATAATCTCGAATTTGGAAGTATCGAAAGAGGTCTCCATTGGGTAATCCGAAATTCTGACGCAGCTGTTCGAAAGACATCAGGACCCCATCTTTAAATAGATCCCCTAGACATGAGATACCCCTGGATCTCCAGAGTTTAAAAGTGGCATCTGTTAACCCCGGTTGTAATACCCATGCTCCCACTATCGGTGCATAGGGGGATGTTTTATGTGAATTGCCCTCATTTTGCCGCATTATATTCCAAGCCTTGATTGTATTTAGTATTATAGGGTTTTTACAGTGATCTGTAATGATTTTCCACTTGTCTGAGAATAAAAGGTTAATAAGTGGGTACTTTACTTGAGAAGCCTCGATGTCCAACCAGATTGATTGTGGATCAGACAAGACCCAATCAGCTATGTAACTTAATAGGGAACTTAACTGATATTTCCTAAAGTCTGGGAAGTCCAATCCACCCCTTGCCTGTGGAAGCTGTAGCTTCTTCAGCTTAATGAGGGGCCGCCTATGATTTCAGATAAAGGAACCCAGCCAGCCATATAATTTACATAAAGCCGTCCTCGGCAGCATCACTGGAAGCATTTTCATAGGATATAGGAGACGGGGCAGGACATTCATTTTGATTAGTGCTATTCTACCCAACCAGGAAATTGGTAGGTCTCCCCATCGCTGGAGGTCCTGCCTTATCCTTTCCAATAAATACACAAAATTAGCCTTATACAACTGACCAAATACTGGAGTAATAAAAATGCCTAAATATAAGAAGCCCTCCAGGGACTAGTGAAAGGGAAAAAGGGATCCGTCCGCTAAGCGGGGTATCATAGCAAGACCACCCATTGGCATAGCCTCCGATTTTGAAAAATTAATTCTATAGCCTGAGAATGCACTAAATGTATTAATACCTTGGATTAAGCGAGGTATGGACATCAAAGGGTTACTGAGGAATAGAAGAACATCATCTGCATAAAGGGTAATTTTATGTTTACCTGTGCCAATCCTTGGGGCCACTATATTAGGATCAGCTCGTATAGCTTCTGCTAGTGGTTCAATTATTAGCGTGAATAACAATGGCGAGAGGGGACATCCCTGACGGCAGCCCCTACCCACACTGGAGCTATCCGAACCTAATCCATTGGTAACCACAACTGCTTTGGGATCACTATACAATGTTGAGACCCATTTGGTAAACACCTGTCCAACGCCAAACCTCTCCAATGTGTAAAACAAATATGACCATTCGACCCTATCAAATGCCTTTTCCGCGTCTAATGAAACCACTACTCCTGGTATCTTTCCCTGATGACAAGCTTGAATCATATTCAGAGCCCTTCTAACATTATTGGATGATCTACGGCCCTTAATAAACCCAGTCTGATCCTCCTTTATAATATGTGGCAGTATCCTTTCTAGTCTCAGTGCTAACGTTTTAGAGAGGATTTTAAAATCTACATTTAGCAAGGATATTGGTCTGTATGATGTACAATCTTCTGAGTCCTTTCCTTTTTTAAGGATAAGAGAGATATTTGCCTCTTTCAGCGAAGGCAGGAGACAGCCCTGACTATATGCATAGTTATACATGTCCATAAGTGGACCAGCCAGTATTTCTGTAAATTCTTTATAGAATTCAGCTTGAAAACCATCTGGGCCCGGCGCCTTACCATTTTGAAGTTTCCCAATTGCATCAAGTATTTCTTGGAGTGTAAGAGTAGCATTTAGGACCGATACTTGTTCCGGAGTTAGGCCTGGAAAAGTCAAATTTTTAAAAAAATGACTGCATCCTCTTCGTCCTATCTTCACAATCCAGTGATTTATATAACTCAGAATAAAATTCTCTAAAGATCACATTAATCTTTTTTGTGATCATGAGTCAAAATACCCGTAGTTTCCTTGATAGACGTAATAGTCTGAGGGGCCTTTTTTTTCTTTGCAAGAAATGCTAAGTATCTACCCGGTTTGTCGCCATATTCATATAACCTTTGCTTTGCAAATAATATTTCCCTCTTAGCCGTTTGAGTAAGCGTAGTGTTTAGAGCTGTCCTAAGAGCTGTAATACTTTGCAATTTAATAATAGAAGGTCTATCAGTGTATGCTGTTTCAGCCGCTTTTAAGCGGGCTTCAAGCAGACGCTGTTGTTCTCCCTTTAATTTCTTCTGGGTCGCTGAGTAGGAGATGATCAAGCCTCGCGTGTAAGCTTTGATGGTCTCCCACATCATTGACGGGTTGCTAGCTGTACCTGAATTAATTTCTAAAAAAGTTTTAAATTCTTGAGAGAAGTGCTTTACAAATTTACTATCTTTCATTAGGAAGGGGTCCATACGCCAATGCCGAGGGGATGTCCCATTGTTCCTCGCCTTAGTTTCCATATATACAGTAGCGTGGTCAGAAATTGCTATACGAACTATTTTACAGGATGGACATACAATTTTTAGCTAATACAAAAACAATTATATATTTCCTCCACATGTTTCCATTCTTGTTGACTCAGCTCTTGGCTAAAACAATGACACACTGGTGTGAGTTCATTCACCTTGTATCAGAAATTATAATTGCAGAACTGCAGAAGAAACATTAATTTACCTCTCTCCCACACAGACTTGGTCCGTCTATCTGACAGTTCACTTGATTTGCCTAAGCTATTTCTTTGTTAGAGTCAAAAAAAACGACAGATGCTGGAAACCATGGCAGACGGGCAGGAGGCTGGAAGGACACAGCAAACCTGGCAGCATCAGGAGGTAGAAAAGGCAGCTTTTCAAGTATAACCCTTCTTCAGGGCTGGGGGCAGGGTGTTGGGGAAGGGGAGCTGCAGTTAAAGGGTGGGTGGGGGAGGGTTGTGAGTGGGGAGATGGGTGGAGTGGGGAAATAGTGACCACAGATGGAGGGTATGGCCTGTTTGGTCGATGGGAGGAATGAATCCAGTCGGTAGCTGGAAGGCAGGCTCGGTTAGAGATATGGAGGGGTGGAGGAGGGTACTGGAAAGGGAGTCGGGGGATGGGAATGAAGGTTATTTGAAATTGGAGATCTCAATGTTAAGTCCTCCAGGCTTTTGGCTGCCCAGGTGGAAGATGAGGTCTTGTTCCTCCAATTTGTAGTCTAATTCGTGTGGCAATGAGGGAGGCCGAGGATGGTCAAGTCGGAGATGAAATTGGAAGGCGAATTGTAGTGGGCAGTGAGTGGGAGGTCAAATAGGCCATTGCTGGCTGACTGAAAGGCTCGGTGCAACCTGCCCTTAGTTTACATTTGGTCTCACTGATATAGAGACGATCACATCGGGAGCACTGGATACAGTAAACTAGGTTATACGGGAGGCAGATGAACCTGTGTCTCACCTGGAAGGGCTGTTCGGGGCCCCGAATGGAGGTGTGGGTGTGTAATGTGACAGAAGGTTTGCAAGTTTTATGGTTGCAGTGGAAGGCACCAGGGGTTCAGGAAAATTCCTCACTCCACTGCTCTAAACAGACTCCCCCCAAAACGCAATAAAGACAGGGTCCCCCTTGTCCTCACCTTCCACCCCACCAGTCTCTGTATCCAATACATCATCCTCTAAACACTTCCACCAACTCCAACTGGACCCCACCACCAAGAATATCTTCCACTCCACACCTCTGTCTGCCTTCTGCAAGGACCATTCCCTTCGACAGTCCTTGGTTCCCGCCAGTCTCTCCACCAGTCCATCAGACTCCTGGTACCTTCCCCTGCAACATTAAAAGATGCAAATTCTGCCAGCACACCTCCCACCTCATCTCCATCCAGGTCCCTGAACAGTCTTTCCAGGTGAGACAGAGGTTCACCTGCCCCTCCTCCAACCTAGTTTACTGTATCCAGTGCTCCCGATCTGGTCTTCTCTACATTGGCGAGACCAAACATTAACTAAGGGCATGTTTCACAGAGCATCTCAGTCAGGGCCACGAAGGCTGACCTGACTTCCCAGTCATCGCTCACTACAAATTCCCCTTCCCATTCCCTCTTTGACATGACCCTTCTGTGTTGCCACAGTGAATCAGACCATGCGTTAGAGGAACAATATCTCATCTTCCGCCTGGGCAGCCAACAGCCTGGAAGACTTCACGTTGAGTTCTCCAATTTCAAATAACCTCCCATCCCATCCCCTGACTTCCTTTCGAGCCACTCCTCCTCGCTTCCCTTCTTCTGACTGACCCTTCCTTCCAGCTACCAATCTGAATGATTCTCCCATTGACCAACCAGGCCATATCCTCTACCTGCATTTACCACTCACCTCCCCACCCGTCTACCCAACTACAATCCTCGCGCACCTTTATCTGCAGCTCCCCTTATCCCCACCCCCCAGTTCTGCTGAAGAGTTATGCCCGAAATGTGGACTTCTCCACTTCCTGATGTTGCTTGGCTTGCTGTGCTCTTCTCGCCTCCTGCTTATCTATCCAAGCTATTTCTTAGCATAATTGGTGGTGGTTTAATAGGGGATCACCATGCCTCATGCTAGAAGAGAGGTTGAAAAGCAGAGTACTGCATTGTGACCCCAGCTGGCATGGGAATTGAACTCCTGCTGTTGGCATCACTTTGCACTTAGCCAGCTGAGCTAACTAACCTCAATCCAAGGGGCATGCCCTGTATAACCCAATCATAGTCAACTTGCACCTCTATAGAAGCCAGGAGTAAAGCTATTTGGTCCTCTCCAGCCAAAGGGAGAGCACGGGAAGCTGATGAAGGAAACAAGCCCCTCCCATGTGTCCTTCCCAAATGGAGCTGGAAAAGAGAATACATCTGGCCTGCCTTTTGCTTCCCCGTGATTGGGCTGCTCCATCTTGCGGTGAGAGATTAAGAGGATTCTCGAGGAGATTTTAATTCTCATCCAGAGTCGGGAACTGAAATTCTGAAAGGCTGATTCCTTCAGAAACTCTCGGAAGATCAGTCCCTTGTGTAGTCCTAGCCTCCAGTGTTTGGGCCAAGAGGTGGAGATAGCATTAAGAACATAAGACCATCCTAAATAGGAACATAAGTAGGCCATTCAATAGTATCATGACTGATTCAGCATTTGATTTTGGAGCTGAAACTCGGACAATACAGAGACAGAGAGATTCAAATCTTTCTGCCATGAGGAAGTTTCAGAACAGAACTGGAATCAGAGGGAGAGAATAAATAAAAATAGTCCTGCCTCCTTGTTCGTTTGGAAAAGAATTCCAGAGTCCAGGCTGTCTGGTGGGATGGGGGGGGGGACAAAGGGGAAAAACGATGGAGAGGAGGCTGCTGTGCAGTCTGATCCCACAGATTTCATTGACTCCCTCTCTCATGTCCACTTCCATATTCCCAGCTGTCTCTCCTACATCTTCCCTTTAAACCCCACCTCTCACCATCCTTCACATCTCTGCCCTCTTCATATTCTCCTGCAGCAGAGGCAATGGCCTAGTGGTAATATTGCTGGACGGTTAATCCAGAAACCCAGATGTTGTTCTGGGGATCTGGGTTTGAATCCTACCATGGCAGATAGTGGAATTTGTATTCAATAAAGATCTGGAATTAAGAGTCTAATGATGACCATGAATTGATTGGTGGAAAAACCCATCTGGATCACTAATGTCCTTTAGAGAAGGAAGCTGGGGTTCTGGCCTGCATGTGATTCCAGACCCACAGCAATGTGTTTGACTATTAACTGCCCTCTGGGAAATTAGCAATGGGCAATACATACTGCCTAGCCAGTGGCACCCTCATCGTTTGAGTAAATTTAAAAATTCCTTCCCAAAACTATTTGTCACCTCGCCATTTTTGTTCAGAAATTCCTAACTGTGCAATCTTTCCAAAACCAGCATTGTTACCCCTCTCTCTCCCAGCATCTTTCGCAGTTCTTTGGGATCTTGCTTTTCTTGTCTGTATTTCATTCTGTCTGCATTGCAACAGCACACCACTCTCTCTCATCTCTCCCTTTCTGTTGTTTCAACTCTCTCTCTCTCCCTCTCTGTCAGAAAATTCTCCCTGGGATTTCGCTCTTGCTCTCTGTCTGCACTTCTCTCTTTCTCTCCCTGGGTTTTCTCTCCCTCTATTCCTTCTTTCTGTCTATAAATGTTTGACATTCTTTTTTTTATAACTCTGAGTTTTTACTATCTATCTTTCTGTCTGCCCTTCTCTTGTCTTCTCCCTCCCTCTGTCTGTCTGTTTGTCCTTCTCTTATTCTCCCACGCCCTCCCGTTGTCTTGGCCCTTCTCTCGTTCTCTCTCTTCTTCAATCTGTCTCTCCGTCCTTCTCTTGTTCTCCCCCTCCCTCTGTTCGTCTCTCCTCTTGTTCTCTCCCTCCTTCTATCTGTCTGTCCTACCATTCTCTCGCTGCATTTTCACTCCCTCTTTCTCCCAGATTCCTCTGCTCTGCCCCAATGACGAGGGAAGGGACATTGGAAGCATTTGGTCTCAGTGCCAAAGGGAGTTGGACAGTTAATGCAGTGGGATCTACCTTTCCCCACCAGCTCTCCGAGATTTTACCCCCACTGTTGTCCAAACGGGGGAGGGGGATGTGCAAGAATAAAACTGCTTCTTTGGCCAGCATGAAAGATGGAATAGCTTAATGATTACAGAAAAGACAAAATAGTTGAGGATTAAAATATATGATTATAAATAATAAAGACACTTAGCTATAAGTATAAAGCCGTAATCATTTTAAAGCAAACAACTTGTTCGTCAAGCAGACATGTTGTAGTCATAATCAAAGAGGTTTAGTGAGTTTAGGACCAATTGAATCTTTGGGAAGAAACACACAGTTTCTGTGATCTGAACAAGCTGTGATCTCTAGTATACTGAATATGTAACTGTAAAAATGTAGCTTCATTCCTTTTTATCAGGATATATCAAAACTGTGCTTGTTACTAAAATGAATAAGTCATATGCAGGTTTTCTCATGGTTTTTGTTATAAAAGACTGTAATTTGAATAACAATTTGGAGATGCGTCCTATACTTGTTTATAGAACCTCTCCCCATGTGTGATTAAATAAAGACTGGTTTTGGACAATTCAAATACTTGTCTGAGTCTTGTTTTGGGCCAGCAAAACTTCGATGGGGGGAGTGGAAGCTGCATGAAGTACCTTTCTCATTGATTGTGTGGCCAGGGGATATCTACAAGCTGGGAGCTTGCTGTGAATTATAGTAGTCAGTCAAAAAGCAAGTTAGTCTCTGCACCATGTCTTTCATCCCAGGGGCTGTGAGTCTGCGAGGGGAGGAGAAGGGGGTCAATTAGATAGTGGCCATGCCTGTAAATTCCTGAGTGGGCGAATGGTCAAAAAGGAGAGGCCTGAGAGAGGGGGGAGTGTGTTACGGGTTTTTTTTTGAGTGGAGAAGAGGGAGGGGCAGTTGTAGGAGAGACAGATGGAGGAGGGACAGAACAAGAGTCAGAGTGTGAGACAGAGCAGAGGATCAGTCTCAACAGGAAGGGTATTCAATGATGCCATTTGGGCAAATCCTGAGGAGCAGGACAGGACATGGATCATTCAATTGGGGAAGGGGTGCAGACATGACGGGCTAAAATAACTCCTTTGTGATGTAAGACTCAGTAATTCTGGCACTGGGATCTTGCTGTGCATTAAAGCAGTCAATCACAGGTCAGTCAGTTCACACAGACTTATTTACTTCTGCCCCAGGGAATAGGGTTCAGCGCAGTATTGGGGTCAGCAAAATATTTGGGGGTGCAGATTTGGGGAACGGCATAAGTTTAGGAGCAGCGTGAAATTGAGGGATAAAATATTTTTGAGGGGGTTCAATATTTGGTGGGCACTTTCAGGTGAAATGGAGATAAAGTGAGGGAGAATGGGAGGGTGATGGAGAAAGCGAGAGAGAGAGACAAAGAGTGGGGATGGAGAATGCTTGAGAGAGAGAGTGAAAGAGAAGGACAGAAAGAGACAAGGGGAGTGGGAGAAGTACAGAGAGAGAGAGAAGGACAGAGAATGAGAGAGAAGGGCAACAGTTAGATCGAAAGAAACACCAAGTTTACACATGGACAGACTGAAGGAGTTATACTCAGTATTCCAGTGGGTCCCAGCTCCCTCGATGGTTTCTCATACTCACTGTCTCCCATGAGGGACAGACTTCAGCCTGGGAATGTAACCGCATATCTCTATGATTCTGTGTATGTCTGTGTCTCTGTCCAGTTGGAGTCTTTATTGTTTTGGGGGTGAAACCTCTCTCTTTCTCTGTCTCTCTCTATCTCTCTGTCCATTTTGTGTTTAAAGTGATACAACATCCACTCTCTGCTGGACTCCCCGTGCCACTGCACAGGCAGCAGATTTTCTTTGGGGGGGAGCATGAAAGTCTTTTAATGTTTTACATTGCACATTTGTTTCCATCTTCAAAGAATGTCTTTCACAGAGTAATCTTGCCCCGATCCCTTACGATTTTGTCTCTGACATATGAGGAAAATGAGATGAGCATGCCCAGTGTTAGTCTCATACCCTCCACCTTTGAATTCTTTCTCACTTAGAATTTGTGAGAGAACATCAGAAAACATTGTAAGCTGCAGCAAGTGCAATAAAATTCACCGTCTCCTTATGAAATGGATCACTCAGAGGTGTTGATACAATTGCAGTAGAAACATTATATTTAATGTGTATAATGTTAGGAATAATGTTCAAAGACAAATCATTTCCACATTGCAGAGGGAGCATGACATTTCTCCACTTTGTTCGACACTGAGAGACCTTAATTCAATTACAACCCTTTTCACACCAGCATTGTGCAGTTATGTGTCTGTGTGTTGCTCTGTGTTGATGGTGCTGTCAGTTTGGATGGTTCTGTGAGGTGTTTCTGCCCCTCTCTCCCTTTCGGAATCCTTGAGGGTTCTCCTACTACCTGCTGCACAGTGGTGTTGGGAGGCCAACAGAGCATCCTCTGCACGAGGGAGCTTGATGGCACTATTTTGACTGTTCACGCTATGACAGGAAATTTCTGATTAGACTGCATTGGAGTAGCCGCCCTTTATAATTGGGCAGCTTGACGCCTAAAAACGGGGAACCTGTCGAATTGGATTAAAATTAGCTAAACACCTGGGACCAGTGAGAGCAAAAAGATCGACAATATTCAAAAATATCAGTTTTTATTGATAATAGTACTGCAGCAGGTTTGGCAAGCTTTTTATACGTAAAAACATATCAATATTTCACAGAAATTATTGGACGTTTGTCATTCGTTAGGCCAATACATTGAATTTTGATCTGTGTTGTCCTTATTTTTATTAAACTTTTTTTTTGCAAAATTATAAAAGAAAGATAAATTACAACACCAGCAAACATTATTCTATATACATATAACAACAGAAAAAGAGAAAAAACTCCACAACAACAACAATACGACCAAAACAAAACTATACACATGTGCAAAACAGAAAAAGCAATAAAAGTAGTTAATGAATAAATAAACAAGCAAAACAGCTTAGCACAACAAAATATTACCTCTCGACCTGCACACAAAATATTCCGAATTCTTCCTTCAAGGCCATCTAGTACACTAAATCAGAACGCCATGGCTACACAAAAGCCTTATCCGAGCAATCCAGAAAGGGGTGCCATATCCTATAAACAAATTGTGTTTTCCAGTGCATCGTATTTGTGAAAAAGTCCAGAGGGATATGTTTCATAATAAGCCTATGCCAAACCAATAGACCCGGGGATGGGGGTTGGGGGTGGGGGGTGTCGGTTTTCAGAAACCCAACACTTTGATTTTTTTTCCTATCGCAGAAAGTGAGGATATTAGAAAGTTTTTTTTTCCCCATGAGCATCCGTAGAGAGTATACTGGGTAGGCTCATGAGAAGCGAGATAGGGGTCCATCTTAACCTCAGCCCTCAAGACCCTCTCTATGATTCCTACCACAGAACTCCAATATGCACGGAGCCTGTGGCACACCATAAACAATGAGTGAGAGTACCAATGTTTACCTTACAAATAGGACAAAAGGGGGATGCTCCCATCTTAAACTTTGAGAGATGGTCTTGGGCCAAATGGACCCCATGCAAAACCTTTCGCTGAATGGCATGGGTCCTATTACAAGTCGAGATCTTCCTTGCATTCTCGCAAATGTGTCCCCATGCTGCCATAGAAATCTCAACCCCTAATTCCCTCTGCCAAATTTTGCAAAGCTGCTCATCGTTTTCTGAAGGATCGCCTCCAGTATACGATAAAGCGTACTAATAGAGAGAGTACTTTCAGCATAAAGTTCCGTCTTCTCCATCATAGATCCACAGCGGTTGGTTAAGAGAGTGGTCCCTTTCTGAATGAAATCCCTGACCTGAAAAAAGCGGTAACTTGACCTTGTTCACAAATTATTTGGTCAAACGACATCATTATTTCACCTTCAAATAAATCAGCCAAACAGGAGATTCCCCTAGTTGCCCAGAGCCTAAATCCAGAGTCCATTTCCCTAGGTTGAAAACTCATCATATCCACTATAAGAGTAAGAAATGACTTTTTGGACATATTACTCTCCTTCTGCCCAATTCTTCTCCATGCCTTAACTGTAATAATTAAAATCAGATTATGGCGATATTCCATAACCGTCTTCATTTTATCCAATGAAAGGCTGATGAGGGGACATTTTGACTTGGAGACTTCAATATCTAGCCACATTGATGTCGGGTCTTTATAGGCCCAATCCCGAACAAGCGATAGAAGAGAATTTAATTGGTATCTTCTAATATCTGGGAAATCCACGCCCCCCAGCCCATGAGACAACTGTCGTTTAGACAACTTGATAAGAAGCCGCCAATGGCACCAAATCAAAGAGCTAAACCCTTCATTAAGACGCGTGAAAATCAGCGGAAGCATTTGTATAGGGTAGAACATTTGGAGAGAACATTCATTTTGATAAGAAATACCCGTCCAAGCCAAGATTTTGGAAGTACTTCCCATTGCTGGAAATCATACTTAATCCTGTCAAGCAAGTGATCAAAATTAGCCTGAAACAACTGGTCAAAGACAGGAGTAATAAAGATGTCTAAATAAGAAAAAAAAATCCTGTGACCATTTGAAAGGGAATTGTAGTTCACCCCTCCACCTCAGATATTCTCCTAAGACCCCCCATAGGCATAACTTCTGATTTTAAGAAATTAATCTTGTAGCCTGAAAAGGAGCCAAATGAGTTGATGCATTCTATAAGATAGCATACAGAAACCTGTGGATTCGACAGAGAAACCAAACCATCATCTGCATATAATGAGATCTTATGTGACTTAGATCCTACTTTGGGGTGGCTATTTTAGGATCCCTATGGATCGCCTCTGCCAGCAGCTCAATCACCAACGTGAAAAGTAATGGTGAGAGGGGGCAGCCTTGCCGACTGCCCCTACAAATATCAAAGTTACTGGACCTCACACCATTGGTGAGAACCGCCATCACAGGAGCAGCATAAAAGACCCTCACCCACTTAATAAAAACCTCTCCCAATGCAAATCGCTCCAGGACATAAACAAAAGGTATGACCACTCAATCCAATCAAATGCTTTTTCTGCGTCTCAGGAGAACACTAATCCCTGAACAGAAGGCTGCTGACAAGCTTGAATCATATTTATCATATTCAGCAACCTCCTGACATTATTAGAGGATCTACGGCCTTCCTCAAACCAGTCTGATCGTTCCTAACAATGGAAGGCAGCACAGTTTCCAATCTTTAAGTGAGACCCTTGGACAAAGTTTTGAAATCAGAGTTCAGAAGTGAGATGGGCCTTTAACAAGCACGTTCCTCTGAAGTCTTCCCCTTCTTAAGAATGAGAGAAATATTAGCCTTTCCCAGGGATAGTGGGAGATGATAATGACCGAATAAGTCATTATACATGTCCAGTATTGGTCCCGACAATATGCTGATAAATTCCTTATAAAACTCACTTGGAGAGACCATCAAAGCCAGGCACCTCCCCACTCTGCATCGTCTCACAGTCTCCTCAACTCCTGTACTATTAAATGTGCGCTAAGAAAAGATGCTTGTTCAGGAGTGACACTTGAAAGATCCAAGTTCTTAAAGAAAGACTCCATCTTAGCCCATACATTTTCACAACGTTCAGACTGCTATAGCTCAATATAGAATTTCCGGAATGCTGCATTGATCTTTTTAGAGTCACAAGTGACCATCCCATTCCCATCTCTGATCGAAGTAATTGCCTGGGGGGCATTCTTTCTCCTGGAAAAATACAGTAGGTACCTGCCCGCTTGTCACCATATTCAACCAGTTTCACAAAGGAGAGCTCCTTCGTTGCCATCTGTGTAAGCATGAGTTCAAGAAAGAGCCGTAACCCACTGCAACTTAACCTATGATGGCTCATCAAAATACACCTTTTCAGTGGTCTTTAACCATCAAGCAAGCATTTTTGCTCCCCCTTCTGTTGTTTCTGACTAGCGGAGTAAGAAATGAGCCTGATATAAGCCTTAGCTGTCTCCCAAAGAATGGGAGGGTTACTGGCCGTGTCTGAATTGATAGATAAAAATATCTTAAATTTGTAAAGGAAATATTCAATAAACTTACTATTCCTAAGAATAAAGGGATCCATTCGCCAATGTCGAAAGCCTACCACAATACTCTTAAGCTCAGACCCCAAGTAGATTGCAGCATGACCCAAAACAGTGATATTTCCAAATGTACAGGATGTTACCAAATCCAAGGATAATGCAGGGGCTAGGAATAGATCAATCCTGGTATGACATTTGTGTGGATTAGAAAAGAATGTAAAGACCCTGCCCGTGGTGTCGAGACACCTCCAAATATTCACCAATCACAATTCCACACATAAGTCCATCAGCTGTTTAGGAGAACGTGTTGATGGGGCTCTAGGTATTCTATCCACCGCGAGGTCCATAAGGCAATTAAAGACTCCTCCTCAAATCAGCTGCTGCGGTGTAAGAGCCATCAGTTTTGTGAATGCGTCTATCAGAAATCTAAGCGGGTGCACTGGGGGACAGTACACATTCAGGATACCATACGCTTCTCCATGCATTAATACCTTAAGAATGACAAACCATCCATGCTCACCTTTAATCTGTCTAGCAACTGAAGTGGAAGATTCTTCCTGATTCTTCCTCCTGCTCCTAGTATTAAAGGAAGAGAAATATCCCCGATCCAACCCACCCTGCTGCAATATCAAATGTTCTTTATCACTGAGATGAGTCGACTACAAAAGGGCAATATCCACCCTCTCCTTTCGAAGACTGGAAAGCACCATTTTCTTTTTAATTGGTGAATAGATCCCTCTAACATTCCAGGTACACCATTTGAGGACACAATTGGCAATGACCCTCGAAAACATCATTCAATATCCTAAAAGGAAGAATTCAACTTATCAGCTGCAGAGCATAGACGAAAGAAAATTCACAAAATCTAAAAAATAACTAAAAATCTAAACTAAAACTACTACATCTAACATCCTAATAACTACATCTACAAAAAAACTCCACCAAATTAAACCAAGTACAAAACACTTAACAATGGGCTCCATCCCCTGCCCACAGGAGGCACTTACATATCTCAAAAGCACCTTCATACCTCCTTCCAGCTTGAGCCCCATCCCAGACTCAGGCCAAGAAAGATGAGAGAAAGTAAACTATCATACAAAGGAAATTAAAAGTAAACCCTCGACCCATTCCCATATGTCCATTATCACTCAATAATTTCAAAAGAGGGATTCAACAGCCCTTGGCAAATAAACAAAGAAGAGAGGAAAAGGGAAAGTGAAACACTAGTCCACATACTTTCAGTTATCCGATCTATTTTGTCGTCTCCAAACGTTTATCACTATTGCTGGAGAGTGAAAAGTTTGTCACTTTTTCTGGGGAGTTAAAAGAATGCGTCGACCCATCACACATAAAGCGAAGCACTGCTGGGCACCTTGGGGAAAACTGGATGCCAAGGTCTGTCTTGGCCTTTCTCTTGGCTTCATTAGAGATCTTCCTACTCCGAATGACAGCTGCAGAGAAGTCCTGGAAGAACATAATCTTCGAACATTTGTTGATTAAGGCCTGTGGATCTTCTCCCTTCATTCTGGAAGCTTCAAAAACTTTAAGTTTATCTCTTTTGCTGCGGAGTCGCACTAGGGCCAAATGAAGACGCTGTTCCAAGCCGGGCCTGCACAGAGCGATTCGACGGGCCCTTTCACCTTTTACCCAGTCAGACAAAACTTCCAGGCCCAGGAATCGAGGCAGCCAGCTTTCAGAGAAGCTCTCTGGTTGGCCACCTTCTTCCCCCTCCAGCAGCCTCGTAAATGCGGACGTTCTTCCTCTTGTTTTTGTTGGTGACGACATCGACCTGCTCCTGTAAGGTAAGTACCTGTTCCTCCAGCATTCAAATTCTTCCCTTTGCGGAATCAATCACGGTTTCCAAAACTGTGGTCCTCCTTTCAACTTCTTCTGTTCTTCATACTCGGCCTCCCAGCTGCTCCTCTTTGTGTTTTTGGAGCTTGGCCAAGATTGGTCCAGTCTGTTGTGGAACTTCTCTTTGATCGACATTTCGATCATCCCTCGCTGCTTTGCAAACTCCATCGACAGGGCCTGGTAAGGGAATGACTCCAAGGGACTTCTGGAGGGAGCTGCAGATGTCTGGCTTCTCAAGGTGAGTGTCCTGTGTCATGGGACTTGTTGGAGCCTTTACTTTTAGTTCTTTGATAAAACAAACTTATAAATTATATAAGAAATCTAGGTTCAAAAACTCTTTAAATATCAAATTATCGTAGAAATGATTTAAGTGGGGAGGTGAGAATGCTAATTTGCCTGAACAGAGATGCGGATCTCAGCAAAGCAGACCTCTTAGATTTCCACCATCTTTGATTCCCCCCCCCCCCTCCTGTGTTGTCCTGTTGACTTTCCAAAACATCGAGTTATGCAGGTTATTACATAACTTTGTTTTTGCATATGAATATCTTTGTTTGGGCTAAAATTAGATTTTCAAAACATATGTGGATCAGTTTAATCAAATTCTGACAAGCAGGAGAATCGAAGTTTCGGGCAAGAACCCTTAATCAGGAAAGGTTAATAAGTTCACCTTGTGTCATGTCTGCTAAGGTCAGCACTATTTCTTACCTTTTGCCTTAGTTCTTTAACTTATTGTGTTGTAACCCGGGAGTTGGGCAATTTTCCCATCAGGCAATCTTAACTGTTTCCCACAATTCCACATTCCCCCCTTTTGTCATATCATGACAATCAGTTACACAGGTACCTTGATAATTCAGTTGAAAATACATTGGCACAAGCAAACAAACAAACCTATTCCTACTAACAACAGTAATAGCAGTAAAAAGGCCTTCATGGTCCAATTAAATATCCCGTGACCTCACCAATCAAGTGGGTTGTAATTATGGAATTCCCTGCCACGCCTCTGTGTTTGATCAGCATGTTGTTTAATATGGTCAGCCAGGTTGATGATATTCTCAGAGGCATCTGGAAAGTAAGTACAGCACCCCTGACTGACAACAGCACACGCTCCTCCTGGTGAGACTTGCAGATAATCCAAAGCCAGTCGATTCTGCAATGTCACAGTCCGGACAGCCACAAGCTCAGCTGAGACCTCAGTCAGTACTTGTCCAGTTGCCCTTGCTTCTCAAGCTGTGTCATTGGGCCACATGTTCCAAGGCTGAGGCCATGTGAATCAATTCACTGGACGCCCAGGGCATTCCATCCAGTGGAAAGGACATCGTGAGGAAATGGTCTGTTTTGGAAATGACTCTTTTGGCTCGTAGAGGGTAGTGCTTAAGGGAGGTCATATGATGCACATTGGATACCACATGACCGAGATAGCAGAATCCTATCCAACAGGTTGGAAGCCATGGGTTAGCTCTGGTGCCGTGTGTAAGTATATGCCATTATAAGCTGTAAAATCATTAGCCAATGTCATTCAAGGTTGGAGGGTAGAACAGGCCAATGGACTATTCAAAGTTATATTCCTTATTCTGGACTAATTACAGTAAAACATTGTACTGTCAGAAATGCTCACGCCTGGGCCTTGCCAGTCAAATGTGAGGTTAAACCTGCTTTGTCCCATCAATTTTCCCTTTCCTGATTTATAACACAGAGGGTATCTGTAGCATTATTTGAATGGACTGTAAGGGAAGGAGGAACTGAGTCATGATTATATGCAGGCTGATACCATGTCGAAAATTTAGTAATTTCATAACCTGCCGATTCCCATATTCTCATGTCCCCATTAATTCCTGTGAGATTCCGCCGTAACATCCACTCAACTATTTCTGGTATATAGAAAGGGAGGTGTTGAAGAGATATTCCTTTCCATTGAATGGATGGGGGCATGGATACAAAACCAATAATTACTTATATTAAATTTTTCAGCATATACATATATAACAAATGTAAATAAAAGTTTGCATGCAGTTCCCGAGTAGGCCTGTTTTTCAATATCAAACGTCCACCTACATTAAAGAATTCAGCAAGTTCAAAGAGGACCAAAAAGATCTTCATGCTGTGTCCAGTCCTGTTTGAGTAGTAATCTTACAATCAGATCGGTGGATCCAGTTGGAGTGTCCTTCAATCTTGACAGAGGTTGGTGTTGTTAGTAAGACTTGAAAGGGGCCGCTTCAGCATTGTCCCAATTTGTTCCTTTCCCAGTTATTAACCAGTACACAATCCCCTGGGTTTACTCTTGGATATTGGGAGGCGATTGTCTCTTCCTCACCTGTGCAATGCGACTTTTGATCTGTGAGTGAAGAAACTTCAGAGAAAGAGTCAGCTGTTCCAAAAAGTTCTGCATTTGCTCACCCATTACATGGAGATCCACACCCTCAAGGGGCTTATCATGAGCATCCCACAGAGTCCATATTGGCCGACTGTAAGCTATCTCTGCAGCTGACAGTCCGGTCTGCAAATGTGGAGACACTCACATATGCAACACTGCCAAGGGCAATACTCGGAGCCATTTTTACTCCGTTTCTTGGACCAGTTTAGAAATATTTCTTTTAAAGCATGATTGGCCCGTTCCACAATCCCTGCTGCGTGCGGGTGATATGCACCAGGCAGTTGCTGTTTAATTGAGAGTGAGTCACATAATTCAGTAATGATTTGAGCCGGGAAATGTTTGTTTCAGCAGCAGGAAGCACGGGAGCGTCGACCAGAGGGCTGACGGGAAGGAGAATCACAGATTTAAAAACTTACCGAGAGATTTGGAGCTCTCCATTTTTGTTTCAGCAGCAGAAAGAGCGGGGGCTGACAAGAAGATGAGTCATTGATTTAAATAATTCCCTCGTGAGTAGGCAGAGTGCACGCTCAGTAGGAGTGGACACGGGACTGCTGGGTAAGTGAAGTAATATATTTGGGTGGCGTGTTTCCTGAAACACTACTTCGGTAGTGTCTCCCACCCATCCTCCTCCTTAACCAAAAAAATGGTTCTGTGCGCTGGATTGGTAAGGTACCTAGTTTTTTAAAAAAAATCTGTATTTTTCAATAGTTTCTTTGAGAATTTAGAAGCGTGGGAATGGTGGTTAGGGCAGTTGAATGCTCCTCCTGCAGAATGTGGGAGGTAAGGGTCACCACTATTGTCCCTGCTGACTTCATCTGTGGGAAGTGCACCCAACTCCAGCTCCTCAGAAACCGTGTTAGTGAATTACAGCTGGAGCGAGATGAACTTCGGAGGTGGTGGTGGTGGTGGGTGGTGGTGGTGGTGGGGGGGGGGGGGGGGGTGGCGTTTATTGAGAGGAGTTACAGGGAGGTAGTCACATCTCAGGTACAAGACAAAGGCAGATGGGTTCCAATCAGGGGACCGATAGAGAACTGGCAGGCAGTTCAGGGATCCTCTGTGGCCGTTCCCCTCATTACAAGTAGACCATTTTGGATAATGTGGAGGGGGGTGCGACTTTCCAGGGGGAAGCCATGTCGTACAGGTGTCTGGCACAGAGTCTGTCCCTATTGCTCAGAAAGGAAGAGGGGAGATGAGCAGAGCATTAGTCATTGGGGGCTCCACAGTTAGGGGGAGAGATAGGAGGTTTTATGGGAATGAGAGAGACCCACGGTTGGTGTGTTGCCTCCCAGGAACCAGGGTTTGTGATGTCTCACATCGTTTTTTTGGGATCCTTACAGGGGAGGGGGAGCAGCCCCAAGTTGTGGTCCACATAGTCACCAATGCCATAGTTAGGAAGAGAGATCGGGATGTAAGGCAGAAATTCAGCGAGTTGGGGTGGAAGCTTAGAGTTAGAACAAACAGATGTTATCTCTGGTTTCATGCCAGTGTCATGTGCTAATGAAGCGAGGAACAGGGAGAGAGAGGAGTTGAACACGTGGCTGCAAGGATGGTGCAGAAGGGAGAGTTTCAGATATCTGGGTAATTGAGTCTCATTGTGGGGGTAGTGGGAGATCTTCAAACAGGATGGTTTACACCTGAATCAGAGGGACACCAACATCTGGGGGGAGGCGGGGATATTTGCTCGACGGAAACTAATTCAACAGGGGATGGTAACCTGAACTGTAGTTCCATATGTCCCGGAGATTGAGAGTAGTGAGGTCAGAAACATGATTTCAAGGTCGCAAGAGTGCACTGACAAGCAGGAAGGTGATTTGAAGTGTGTCTACTTCAATGCCAGGAGCTTCCGGAATAAGGTGGGTTGACTTGCAGCATGGGTTGATACCTCGGCCTTCGATGTTGTGGCCATTTCAGAAACATGGGTAGAGCAGGGACATGAAAAGTTGTTGCGGGTTCCAGGATTTAGATGTTTCAGTAAGAACAGAGAAGATGGTGAAAGAGGTGGAGGTGTAACATTAGTGGTCAAGGGCAGTATTACTGTGGCAGAACGGATGTTTGAGGACTCGTCCACTGAGGTACTATGGGCTGAGTTTAGAAACAGGAAAGGAGAGGTCACCATGTAGGCAGCTTTCGGTAGGCCTCCGAATGGTTCCAGAGATGTAGAGGAAAGGATAGCAAAGATGATTCTGGATAGGAGTGAGAGTAACAGTGTAGCGGTTATGGGGTCTTTAACTTTCCAAATATTGACTTGAAATTCTATAGTTTGAGGATTTTAAATGAGTCAGGTTTTGTTCAGTGTGTGCAGAATGGTTTCTGAGTAGACTGGCCAACAAGGAGTGCAGCTTAGAGAAATAATTAATGAATGCCACAACAGAATCAATAAATACAACTGGGAAATAATGCAACAAAAATCTCTACTCCCTAACACGACAGAGCATGAATAGACAGTCATAGTACAATAAGCCATAGACATTAGACAGCGGCCAACACAGAAAACGAAAAAAAAACGAGACCTGCAGAAAAGAACAAGACAAACTCACACAAAATAATTACACAGACAACACAACAGACACTGAAAAAGCCGTCTTAGTAAGAGGCAGACAGTCGCACCAACATTAAGCAGGAGAAAGGAAAGAAACACACTCAATACACAAGAACGGAAAGCACTAGAAGGACTCAAGAAAGACGAAAACATCGTTACCTGTTTGCAGACAAAGGACACTTTACAGCCATTATAAACTGGACAGACTACATTGAGAAATCAAACACACTGCTTGGAGATACCGACACTTATCAATAGGTGGCAATTGGCTCAAAGCAACAACTAGAAAACCGAATCACAGCCTTTCCCCAAAAACTCCAGAAATCTGGAGAATTAAATAAGACTGACTTCCAAAAATTGAAAGAAATGGATCCAAAACACCACGCTTATATGGATTATCCAAAATTCACAAACCAGGAGCATTTCTCAGACCCGTAGTCTTGTGACCTGCAACACCAACGTACAGACTGGCCAAGGAACTATACCAAAGACTAAAAAAAAAGAAGAATCATGCACCTCCATTCACTCCACCAAACAATTCCTGAACACCATCAAAGACATTAAGATAGAAGAGAATGAAATTATGGTCTCTCACAAACAGCCCTGTTCGCATCCATCGACATCACCCTGGCCAAGGAAACACTGACCACACTATTAGAAGAACCAAAGACACATAGATCACTAGTTGAGGTGTTTTAGATTAGATTCCATACAGTGTGGAAACAGGCCCTTCGGCCCAACAAGTCCACACCGTCCCGCCGAAGCACAACCCACCCATACCCCTACGTGTACCCCTTACCTAACACTACGGGCAATTTAGCATGGCCAATTCACCTGACCTGCACATCTTTGGACTGTGGGAGGAAACCGGAGCACCCGGAGGAAACCCACGCAGACACAGGGAGAACGTGCAACCTCCACACAGTCAGTCGCCTGAGGCGGGAATTGAACCCGGGTCTCTGGTGCTGTGAGGCAGCAGTGCTAACCACTGTCCTACCGTGCCGCCCACCGTGTTGTTCTTCCAATTTGTGCTGTGGTTCATTGTGGCAATGGAGGAGGCCAAGGATGGTCATGTTGGGAAGGAAGTGGGAAGGGGAATTGAAATGGGCAACAACTGAGAGTTCCAGTCAGCCTGCAGACCCAGCTCTGATGCTCGGTGAGCCGTTTCCTAAGTTTATGTTGGGTCTCCGTGATGTAGAGAAGACCACTTCGGGAGCATCTGATGCAGTAAACTATTTTGGAAGAGAAGCAGGTGAACCTCTGTCTCACTTGGACGGAGGTGAGGGGGGTGTGTATCGGCAGGTTTTGCATCTTTTTCCGGTTGCAGGGGAAGGTACCAGGGTTTCGGGGGCTTATTGGGAAGAGTGGCACAAGCCAAGGATTGTCAAAGGGAATGGACCTTGCGGAAGACCGAGAGGCATGGGGAGGGGAAGATGTTCTTGATGGTCGGATCTTGGTGGAGTTAGTGGAAGTGCTTGAGAAAGATGTGTTGGATGTGGAGGCTGGTGGATTGGTAGCTGAGGATAAGGGAGAACTCTGTCTTTGCGTGGGGTGGGGTTAGAGCATTAGAACAGGTAATGGAGGTGGTGTGTCAGAGGGCTACCTGGATGACAGAGGGTGCAAAAGCACGTTGTGTGTAATAGGTGGACATCTGTGATGCTCACGATTGGAATTTCTCCACATCTGAGCAGTTACGGCGGAGGCAGAGGAACCCGGAGAATGGGATGGAGTTCTTATAGGATATTGGGCGGGAGGAGGGGTAGTCCAGGCAGTTACGGGAGACTGTGGGATGGTCGTAAACGTCTGTCCCCGCAGATGGGAATAGTGAGATCAAGAAAGGGGCGGGAGGTGTTCCAGATGGACCAAGTGAATTTGAGGGTGGGATGGAAGTTGTGGGCAAAGTTGACAAACTACTCCAGTTCAGCCTGGGTGCAGGATGCTGCACCGATGCAATCATCGATGGAATGGTGGAAGAGTTGGGGCACAGTGCCCGTACAGATACTGAGGAGGGACTGTTCGATATAGCTGACAAAGAGGCAGGCGTAGCTCGGGCCTATCCGGGTAGCCTTGGCCACCCCCTGGATTTGTAGGGAAGGGGAGGAGTTAAAGGAAATGCTATTAGGGTGAGGACGAGGTGGGGGAGGGTATTGATGAAGGAAGACTGAATGGGTCTGTTCGAGAGACATCGGAGGTGGGCAAGTTGTTGGAGGGAATCCTGATGGACAGGATGTACATGTATTTGGAAAAGCAAGGACTGATTAGAGATAGTCAACGTGGCTTTGTGCATGGGAAATCATGTTTCACAAACTTGATTGAGTTTTTGGATGAGGTAACTAAGAGAATTGATGAGGTCAGAGCGGTAGACGTGATCTATATGGACTTCAGTAAGGCATCTGACAGGGGTCCCCATGGGAGGCTGGTTGGCAAGGTTAGATCTCACGGAATGCACGTGGAACTAGCCATTTGATATAGAACTGGCTCAAAGGTAGAAGACAGAGGGTGATGGTGGAGGGTTGTTTTTGAGACTGGAGGCCTGTGACCAGTGGAGTGCCACAAGGATTGGTGCTGGGTCCACTGCTTGTCATCATTTATATAAATGAATTGGACGTGAGCATAAGAGGTATGGTTAGTAAGTTTGCAGATGACACCAAAATTGGAGGTGTAGTGGACAGTGAAGAAGATTACCTCAGATTACAACAGGATCTTGATCAGATGGACCAATGGGCTGAGAAGTGGCAGATGGGAGTTTAATTCAGATAAATGTGATGAGCTGCATTTTGGGCAAGCAAATCTTTGCAGGAATATGCACTTAATGGTAAGGTCCTAGGGAGTGTTGCTCAACTAATAGACCTTGGAGTGCAGGTTCATAGCTTCTTGAAAGTGGAGTTGCAGGTAGATAGGATAGCGAAGAGGACATTTGGTATGCTTTCGTTTATCGGTGAGAGTATTGAGTATAGGTGTTGGGAGGTCATGTTGCGACTGTACAGGACATTGGTTAGGCCACAGTTGGAATATTGCTTGCAACTCTGGTCTCCTTCCTATCGGAAAGATGTTGATAAAATTGCGAAGATTCAGAAAACATTTACAAGGAAGTTGCCAAGGTTAGAAGAATTTGAGCTGTAGGAAGAGGCTGAACAGGCTGGGGCTGTTTTCCCTGCAGCGTCGGAGGATGAGGGGTAACCTTATGGATATTTACTAAATTATGAGAGGAATGGATAGAGTAAATAGACAAAGTCTTTTCCCTGAGGTAGCGGAGTCCAGAACTAGAGGGCATAGGTTTAGGGTGAGAGGGGAAAGATATAAAAGAGACCTAAGGGGCAACATTTTCACTCAGAGGGAGGTACGTGTATGGAATGTGCTTCCAGAGGAAGTGGTGGAGGCTGGTATAATTACGACATTAAAAATGCATTTGGATGGGTATATGAATAGGAAGTGTTTGGAAGGATATGGGCCGGGTACTGGCAGGTAGGACTAGATTGGGTCGGGATATCTGGTCAGCATGGACGGGTTGGACGAAGGGTCTGTTTCCGTGCTATACATCTGTACGACTCGATGAGAGGAAGAAGCAGAAGACCTGGGAGCCATCTTGTTGGGTATAGATGTGTATAAGGTCTGCAAGTGAAGGGGCTGTGGAATTGGAAGTTACTGAACAGGTGGAGGCTGTGGTGTAGCTGGGAAGTTCCTCAACCAAAGGGTAGAGGATGGAGTTGAGGTAGGATGAGATGAGTTCGGTGGGGCAGGAGCATGCCGAGACAAAGGTTCGGCCGGGATAGTTAGGCTTGTGGATCCTGGGGAACAGGTAGCAACACGAAGTATGGGGCTGGGGGACGATGAATTTGGAGGCAGTGGAGGGAAGATCACTTGAGGCAATGACAGCAGGGACAGTGCGGGTGATTTTGGCCTGATGGGTCATGTTGGGGTAGTGGGAAAAGGAGAGTTAGGACGTAGTATGAGAGCATTGGCATTTGGCCTCTGCGACATAGGGCACCATTCTCCAGACTAACACCGCCCCGCCTTTGTCAGCAGGTTTGATGGTGAACCGGGTTTTGGTGCAGAGAGAGCGGAGTGCTGCACGTTCGGAGGGGATGAGGTTGGAGTGGGTGAGGGGTGTGGAGAAATTGAGGTGGCTGATGTCACGTCTGCATTCTGCAATCAAGAAGTTTAGGGCGGGTACAAGGCCGGTGGGTGGTGACCAAGTGAAGGAAGAAGGTTCCCTGACAGAGAAGGACTGACAAGGAGGAAGTGGGCTGTTAGGGGAGGCAGTGCGGCTCCCTCTGGTGGCAAGAGGAGGAATCAGCAGCGACTGTCTGAATGAAGGAAACGAGTTTTTTTTAAACAGAAATCTCCCACTTTGTCCTCGATTCTCCTTTCACAATCCTGTAACAAGGCATCACCCTACCCTGAAATAGCAATATGAATTACTTCACTGCTATAATACAGGACAAGTATAACTGTTAGGAACCACAGAAGGATGACAACATTTCACATGATTGACCATAGTGTCCAGGGAGGTGCGTGCTGGAGTCGATTGGTCACGGGAAATGCAGGTTACAGGAACAGGTTAGGGATATGGGTTTAGGTGGGATGATCTGTGGAGGAGCAGTGCAGAGCCAATGGGCCAAGTGGTCTCCATCTGCACTGCAGAGATTCTCTGATTCTCAGTTAGCTGGATGGCTGCTTTGTGATACAGAGCTAACAGCAGGGGCTGTGTTACACATACCAGCCGAGGTCACCCGAAGGTCCTGCCTTCCCAAACCTGTGGGGGCCTCCAAGTTAAACTCCCCACAGTGAGAGAGTGACCCTCCAGGGCAATAGTGACTGGGTCAGTGAGAGACACAGGATCAGTGTGGTCTCCCCTAGGTCAGTGACAAAGACACAGTGGGGTCAGTCTGATGTTCTCAGGGCTCAGTGATAGGGACACAGTGGGGTCATTCCCCTCTCCTTCCCTATTCCTCTTGTGGACAGGTTTGATGATCCTTTTCCTCAAGCATAACATGCTCTCGCATACCACGGGAGAGTTATGGCTGGTCACGTCCCATGTCGTCAATTACAAGTCATTGGATCATTGCTTCTGAGAGTGTTATTCTTCTGAAAGGATTCTCCAGGGTTTGTGGTTTGTCTAGATACTCCCATATACCACTGCTCATGGTCTCCGTGATGTAGATTGGGAGTGGATGGGATGCCATGCTGTTTGTGGACCACATCATAGAGTCCAGCATTAAAGACTTCTCTGATCTTCAAAAATGGCAGACTGTGAAGAAGCCAGAATAGAAATTGCTGGGCCCATTGTTGAGATAATTGTATCATCAACCGCCATAATTGGGGAGCCAGAGACTGGAAGGTGGCTGATGTGATTCCATTATTTATGCAAGTTAGTAAAGAAAAGGCCAGGGAGCTATAGACCAGTGAGTCTGTCATCAATGGTTGGTAAGCTTTAACAGAAGTAAAATTAGATGAACAAATGTGCGGAGAAGGAGGAATTGTGGAGAGGACTACACGAAAACGTCTCCGGAGAATTTTGTTTTTAAATTCCTGAAGCCAAAAGCTGAATGTTGGCTTATTTGAGGATTCATTTTCTTTCATCTGTTTAGTTACATCGTTGATTTATTTTTGATATTAATAATGCTTTACTGTGTATGCATACTCCATATTACATCTGTGGTTTAGAAAAGGCAGTTTAATTAGATTAGATTGCCTATAGTGTGGAACCAGGCCCCTCGGCCCAACAAGTCCACACCGACCCTCCGAAGAGTAATCCACCCAAACCCCTTTTCCCTTTAACTAATGCACATACACTATGGGCAATTTAGCAAGGCCAATTCACCTAACCTGTACATTTTTGGATTGTGGGAAGAAACCAGAGCGCCCGGAGGAAACCCACGCAGATACGGGGAAAATGTGCAACCTCCACACAATCAGTCGCCTGTGATTAGAATCGAACCTGCGAACCTGGTGCTGTGAGGCAGCACTGCTAACTACTGAGCCACCGTGCCACTTTATTGATATTTATAAGGTGCTATTGAAAACTTCTTCATTTTCGACTAAATGTCATTGAAGACATACAGGAGACACTGAGTGGGATGACGAGGAGCTTTAGAGACATGGTTACACAGTAGGATCAGTCAGATGGATGATTGACCGTCAGGAAAGGGAAAAAGATGGTTCAGGAGTCTCCTGCAGCTATTTCTCTCTCAAACAGATATTCCGTTTTGTGTACTGTTGAAAGAGATAGTCTCTTAGAGAAAGTAAAGGTGTTATTCAGATCTTGGGCGCTAAGAATGAATCTTATGTTAAACGGGTTTGTCAAGTTTTAAAAGAATAATTGTGACAGGAAACACTGCTACCAGGGGCTTAGAGAAGAGATTCTGTAGCAGTAAGTGTGAATTTAGTAGAGTATGTTGTTTTTATGATGTCAGGGTGAAGGACGCTTCAAAATGTTTAAAGTATATTGTCAAAGGGGAGGGTGAGAAGATGGAAATGATTGTACACATTGGCAGAAATGACATAGTCAGGGAAAGGTTTAAGGCTCTGCAGAATGAGTACAAGAGGTTAGGTAGAAGGTTAAAAGGCAGAACATCAAAAGTAGTAATCTTGTTAACTTCCAGTGTAAAAGATCAAATGAGAGAAGGGTGTGGCAGATAAATCAATCAGGTCAAACCAAGGACTGCAGCTGCTGGAAAGCAGAGTCTAGATTAGAGTTTTGCTGGAAAAGTACAGCAGGTCAGGCAGCATCAAAGGATCAGGAAAATCGACATTTCGGGCAAAGGCCCTTCATCAGGAATAGAGGCAGGGTCCCTGAAGAGTGGAGAGATAAATGAGAGTGGGTGGAGTTGGGGAGAAAGTAGCACAGAGTACAATAGATTAGTGGGGTGCGGATGGAGGTGATAGGTCATAGAGGAGGGTATGGGAAGGTAGCAAAGAGTACAATGGGTGAATTGGGGTGGGGATGAAGGTGATCGGTCCAAGAGGAGGTGGAGTGGTTAGGTGGGAAGGAAGATAGGCAGGTAGGACAGGTCATGAGGGTGGTGCTGAGCTGGAAGGTTGGAGCTGGGGTGAAGTGGAGGAAGTGGAAATGAGGAAACTGGTGAAATCCACATTGATGCCCTGGGGTTGAAGTGTTCCGAGGTGGAAGATGAGGCGTTCTTCCTCCAGGCGTCAGATGGTGAGGAAATAGCGGTGAAGGAGGCACAGGACCTGCATGTCCTCGGGAGAGCGAGTTGAAATGTTGGGCCAGAGGGTGGTGGGATTGATTAGTGCGGGTGTCCCGGAGATGTTCCCTAAAGCGGTCTGCTAGGAGGCGTCCAGTCTCCCCAGTGTAGAGGAGAGCGCATCGGGAGCAACGGATGCAATAAATGTTATTGGTGGATGTGCAGGTAAATCTTTGAATGTGGAAGGCTCCCTTGGAGCCTTGGATGGAGATGAGGGAGGAGGTGTGGGTGCAGGTTTTGCAATTACTCTTTGCTACCTTCCCCCACCCTCCTCTCTGACCTATCGCCTCCATCCCCACCCCCACTCAACTATTCTACTTTATGCTACTTTCTACCCAATCCCACCCCCGTCTCATTTATCTCTCCACTCTGCAGGCACCATGCCTCTGTGCCTGATGTAAGGCTTTTGCCCGAAACGTCAATTTTTCTGCTCCTCGGAAGCTGCCTGAACTACTGTGCTTTTCCAGCGCCACTCTAATCTAGACTCAGATAAATCATTGGCTGAAGAGGTTGTGCAATGTGCAGAGATTCAACTTTTTGGATCATTGGGATCTTTTCTGGGACAGAAAAGGCCTGTTCAAAGAAGGATAGGTTTCACCTGAATTGGAATGGGACCAATGTTCTGATGGGGAGATTTGTTAGTTCTATTTTGAGAGCCTATAAACTGTTTTTTTTGGAGGGGAGCTTCCAAAGTAACAGTGAAAATAAAAAGAGAGATGAGGGATTCTGAGGGATAAAACATCCATGCATTTGGAAAGACAGGGGTTAATTCGGAATAGTCAGTCAGGCTTTTTGTGAGGGAGATCATGCCGAACAAATTTGTTAGAGTTCTTTGGTGAAGTAACCAGAATGGTTGATGAGGGCAGGGCAGTAGACGTAGTCTATATGGATTCAGTGAGGCATTGGATAAGGTTTCACATGGTGGGCTGCTCTGGAAGGATAGATCGCATGGAATCCAAGGGACCTGGCAAATTGGATACACAATTGGCTTGATAGTAGGAATCAGAGTGTAATAGTGGAAGGATGCTTTCCAGACTTGAGGCCTGTGACTAGTGGAGTGCCTCAGCGGTCAGTGCTGGGCCCATTGCTGTTGATTTTCAATATCAGTGATTTGGATGAGAATGTACAAGGCATGATTAGTAAGTTTGCAGATGACAGTAAATTAAGCGCTATCATGGACAGTGAGGAAGTTCATCAAACAATGCAGCAGGATATTGATTTGTTGGGGAAATGGATTGAGAAATGGCAGATGCAATTTAATATAAATAAGTGTGAGGTATTGGATTTTGTAAAGTCACATCAAGGTAGGCGTTTCATCAATGGTAGCTCCTTAAGGAGCGTAGTGGAACAATGGGACCTTGGAGTTCAGGTGCAAGGTTCTCAGAAAGTGGAGTCAAAGGTCGAAAGGCCAGTGAAAAAGGCTTTTGGCACACTGGCCTTCATCAGTCAGAGCATTGAGTATAGAAGTTGGGAAGTTATGTTGCAGTTAAACAGGACTTTGGTGAAGCCGCACTTGGAGTATTGTGATCAGTTTTAATTACATTGCTGGAGGAAGGATGTTATTAAACTGGAAAGAGTGCAGAAGAAATTTACAAGGATGTTGCCAGAACTCTCGGGACTAAGTTATAAGAAGAGTTTGGACAAGCTAGGACTTGTTTCTTTAGTGTTTAGGAGAATGAAGGTGGATCATATAGAAGTCTACAAGATCATGAAAGGCATGGCTAGGATGAATGCACTCAGTCTTTTTCCCAGGGTTGGGGAATCGAGGACGAGAGGACATCAATTTAAGGTTAAACAGGGAGAATAAAAGGGAACCTGAGGACCAGGTTTTTTTTTACAAAGGGAGTGGTGCATATGGAATGTGTTGCCAGAGAAAGTGGTTGAGGTGGGTACATTAACAACATTCAAAAGGCATTTGGACAAATACACGGACAGGAAAGGTTTAGAAGTGCATGGGCCAAGTGCATGGAAATGGAGTTACCCTGGTTGGACATTTCGGTCGGCATGGACCAATTTGAGCCGAAAGACCTGACTCCATGCTGGAGAAATCGATGGCTCTATGAGGATGGTTCTGAAAGAATCAAACTACATTTAATTCTATGCAAAAGGTCTTACAAGTAAGGCTGATGAAATGAGGGTCTGTATGGGAGCATGGGACTGGGATGGTGCAGCTATTACAGAAACTTGGGCTGAGAGAAGGGCTGTACTGGCAGCTCAATGTTCTGGGTTTTAGGTGTTATCGGAATGATAGAAAGAGAAACAAAAGTGAACGGGTGTGATATTTTTGATTATGGAAAACATTACTACTGTAATTCAGGAAGATATTTCTGAGAGATAATTTAGTGAAAATGTGTGGGCTGGAATTATAAATAAGAATGGAATGATAACCTTGATGGGATTGTATTATAGGCTCTCCAATAGTCTGAGGGAAATTTGAGAAATAAACATATAGAGATCTTAAATATGAGTAACAATAAGGCCATAATAGTATGGGATTTTCAATTTCTAAACGTTGACTGGAGCTGTTATAGTGTTAAAGTTTGATGGTGAAGAATTTGTTGAATGCATTCAGGATTTTTTTCTTTTTCACTATGTGAATGATCCTATGAGAAACAAGGCAAGTGACTGCAGTGTTCGTCTGGGAACACTTTGTGACTGGTGATCAGAATACTATTATTTGCAATATAGTTATGGAAAAAGCATACGTTTTCCATGTAAGTTGAAGTTCCAAATTGAAGTAAGACAAATTTTAAGGATATGAAACAAGAACTTTCAAAAGTTGATTTTAGAAGACTGCAAGTAAGGAGATGACTGACAAGTAGGAGGGCTTCAAAAGGTAAGGCTGGTAAGGTTATGGAACAATGGATGAATAAAGGTGTTAAGTTTCTAGTCAAGAATAAAAAATCATTATGTATTAGATAATTGGGATTACCTGAATCTCTTGAAGAGTAAAAGCGTATAGGGACATTCTTAAGAAGCAAATTAGGAAGGTAAAGAGGAAATATCATATAGCCTTGGTAAAACAGGATAAAGGTAATTGAAAATTATTTTACAAATACATTAATCACACGAGGGCAATTAGAGCGAGAGCAGGAACTCTTAAAGATCAACAAGTCAACTTTGTGTTGAACCTCAGGAGATGGGAGAGATATTAAATGAATAATTCACTTAAACGAATAACACTTTTCACTGTTGAGAAAGAAATGGAGGCAAAAGTACCCAGGTAAATAAATATTGAATTTTTGAGAACAGTTCATATCACAGAAGAGGTAGTGCTGGAGGTCTTAGAAAACATAAAGGTAGATGAAGCTCCAGGAGTTGATCAGATGTGTCCCAGGACGCTCTGGGAAGTTATGGAGAAAATTGCAAGGGCATGAGCAGAAATATATGTATCATCATGGACCAAGAACCAGAAGACTGGAAGCTGGCTAACATTATGCCATAGTTTATAAAGTGATGTAACAAGTATGCTGGGAAATATAGACTAGTGAGTCTGGCATCGAATGTAGTTAAGTTGTTGGAAATGATTCTGAAGGATGGGATTCATGTATATTTGGAGATTCAAGGATTGATTATGAATAGTGAGCATGATTTTGTGTGAGGAAAATAGTGTCTCACAAACTTGATTGCGCTTTTAATGGAGCAAACAAAACAATTGACCCAGCAGTCTGTCTGACATAACCTACATAGCTGTCCGACAGAACATTGAACGTGCAAAGCTGAGTGACCCAGCAGAGAACCTGCACAGCTGTATGACCCTACAGAGAGCCTGCACAGCTGTGTGACCAAGCCGTGATCCTATACAACCATGTGACCAAGCAGTGACCCTGCACAGCTGTGTGACCCAGCTGTGACCCTGCACAGCCATGTGACCAAGCAGTGACCCTGCACAGCTGTGAGACCCAGCAGTGATCCTGCACAGCTGTGGCCAAGCAGTGACAATGGACAGCTGTGGCCAAGCAGTGACACTGCACAGCTGTGTGGACAAGCAGTGATCCTGTACAGCTGTGGCCAAGCAGTGACCCTGCACAGCCATATGACCAAGCAGTGATCCTGTACAGCTGTGTGACCCAGCAGTGATCCTGCACAGTTGTGTGACTAAGAAGTGATCTTGTACAGCCATGTGATCCAACAGCGATCCTGTACAGCTGTGTAACCAAGCAGTGACCCTTCTCAGCTGTAACCAAGCAGTGACCCTGCACAGCCATGTGAACAAGCAGCGATCCTGTACAGCTGTGTGACCAAGCAGTAATCCTGCATAGTTGTGTGACTAAGCAGTGATCCTGCACAGCCATGTGATCCAGCAGCGATCCTGTACAGCTGTGTAACCAAGCAGTGACCCTGCTCAGCTGTAACCAAGCAGTGACCCTGTACAGCCGTGTGACCAAGCAGTGATCCTGTACAGCTGTGTGACCCAGCAGTGACCCTGCACAGCCGTGTAACCCTGCACAGCTGTGTGATCTGGCAGTGATCCTGTACAGCTGTGTGACCAAGCAGTGACCCTGCACAGCCATGTGATCCAGCAGCGATCCTGTACAGCTGTGTAACCAAGCAGTGACCATACACAGCCATGTGGCCAAGCAGGGACCCTGCACAGCTGTGTGAAGAAGCAGTGACCCTGCGCAGCCATGTGTCCCAGCAGTGATCCTGTACAGCCATGTGACCAAGGTGTGATCCTGTACAGCTGTGTGACCAGGCAGTGACCCTGCACAGCCATGTGACCCAACAGTGATCCTGTACAGCTGTGTGACCAAGCAGTGACCCTGCACAGCCATGTGACCCAACAGTGATCCTGTACAGCCATATGACCAAGCAGTGACCCTGCGCAGCCATGTGACCCAGCAGTGATCCTGTACAGCCATGTGATCAAGGTGTGATCCTGCACAGCTGTGTGGCCAAGCAGCGATCCTGCACAGCTGTGTGACCAAGCAGTGACCCTACACAGCCATGTGACCAAGCAGTGATCCTATACAGGTGTGTGACCAAGCAGTGACCCTGCACAGCCATGTGACAAGCAGTGACCCTGCACAGCCATGTGACCCAACAGTGATCCTGTACAGCTGTGTGACCAAGCAGTGACCCTGCACAGCCGTGTAACCTTGCACCGCTGTGTGAGCCAGCAGTGATCCTGTACAGTCGTGTGACCCATCAGTGACCCTGCACAGCCATGTGACCCAGCAGTGATCCTGTAGAGCTGTGTGACCCAGCAGCGACCCTGCACAATTGTGTGGCCAAGCAGTGACGCTGAGCAGCGGTTTGACCCAGCAGCGACCCTAGACAGCTGTGTGACACTACAATGACCCTGCACAACTGTGTGAGCCAGCCGTGACCCTGCACAGCTGTGTGACCCAGTAGTGACCCTGGGGACCTAACTGCTTCTGCTCTTTGGTTTCAACATCTCATCCAAGAAAGAGAAACAGTGAAATTCACAGCTGACCTTAGAGAAATGTGTATGAGGGTGCTGACAGCAGATGAATGGCTAAGTGGTTAGTATTTGAGACGTAACCTTATTTGTGTTTGTCTTGAGTATCTACCTTACTGAGGTGAGGCGATGTGTTTTGATTATATGTTTTTATTGCAATCTGTCCCTTGTTTAAACTTTAAAGACCTAAAATAATTTGGAGCTGTAAAACTGTGCCATTTTCTGTTTCTGTAGATTAAGGTGCAAAGATGGCCTTGATTAGTGATGTGTTTTTCCTGTCGGATGCAAAGATTAGGCAGATTGACTTAATCTCAGTCATTGAGAAAATGTAAGAGTTCATATTGAAGGATGTGGATATGGGATTTCACAAAGTCAACATGAATTGATGAAAGAGAAATCGTGTTTTACAAGCATATGGGAATTCCTTGAAGATAAACTCAGAATAGATAAGGAACATCAAGTCGATGTAATGCATTTGGGTTTTCAGAAATGTTTTGGTAGTGTCCCAGAAAGCAAATTAGTTTTGCAAAATCAAAGCAAGTGGGATTGGGGTATTATACTGACCTGGATTGAGAATTCATTAACAAGCAGAATGTGTATTTTTTGGAGTGGAAGGTAATGATGAGTGTGGTTCAATAAGGATCACAGTTTGGGTTCCAGCTATTCACCAATAGCTGTGGTGATTTTGTTTTCATTCATGACAGTAAATACTGGGACATGCCTCGACACTACGCTCAGTTCTTCTGTTTATTTATTAATTGGAAAATCAATGTGACAGGATATTTCATCATCTCCCTGACTTGCTCTCTGAACTTTGATTGAGTTGCCACATAAACAAATGTATTTGTGCAGCAATTCAAATTTGCCAGTGAAAGGCCAGCCATTGCAAATATAAGTTCTGAATTATTGTAATTTCTCAGGAAAGTTCGTCGAATATTATAGTAAAAGAATTCTGTAACATGCACTGACCACAGAATTATGAAGGTGCCATATATAGTCAAAAGTAAAATCACAGACTTTCTTCTGCTCTCCATCTCTGGGTCACTGGGATTCTCTCCTTTTCTCTGACTCTTCAGTCCCTCACGAATCTGACTGGTCACTAAAATGTGTCTCATGGTCAGAGTGTTGAGCAAAAGAATTAAAGCGTATGGAAGCAAGGGCGTTAAAATCCTATCAAACCAATTAAATCCAACCCATCCAGGCTCAGTAAAATAATTTTCCTTTGGATAGCAGAACCATGAAACGTTGGCAATGATCTGTTTTGGTTCATATATAAAGTAGAAGGGGACATTTTTAAAACAGAGCAGAATGCAGGTTATTGAGAGGATGAGAGTTGCATTTTTCCTGTTGCAATATTTCGATTTCAGGTTCTGGAAACAAATGGCAATGAATCGATCACAGGAGAAGGTGACTGTGAACAAGACAGAACAATCCATTGCTGCACGTAGCAGAACATTGTGAACACTGCACACAGGGGTGAGGTCCAGGAAAGACACAGGGAAATAATAAGAGCTAATCTGCCACAGAATAACCTCAATGATAATAACAAATAGATCTGCTATCGCCATGGCTACCAGGTAACGACAGGTGCAGGTTGAGAGGCTGCACTTTCCTCGGGACAAAATCAGAATTGAAAGTAAATTAACTGCATGAAAAATAAGAGAACAGAAAGTGTTAAATTGCAGATTGAATAAATTAGCAATTTTTCAGAAGATTTGTAGCTCAGGTTGAGCATCTGGTTCTAAGGTTGCTCGCTGAGCAATAAGGTGTGTTGTCAGACATTTTCTCACCATACATGGTAACATCATCAGTGAGTGTCCGGTGAAGTGCTGGTGTTATGTCCCACTTTCTATTTATGTTTCTTGGTTTCTTAGGATGAGTGATATCATTCCTGGTTCTTTTTTTCTCTTAGAGGATGGTAGATGTGGTTCAAATCGATGTGTTAATTGATGGAGTTCCAGTTAGAATGCCATGCCTCCAGGAATTCTAATGTGTGTCTCTGTTTAGCTTGTACTAGGATGGATGTGTTGTCCCAGTCAAAGTGGTGTCCTGCTTCACCTGTATGAAAACATACTAGCGATAGTACGTCATATCTATTTGTGGCTCATTGGATTTCATGTATCCCAATGGCTAGGTTCCTGCGTGTTTGTCTGAGGGAGTGTTTGTGACACTCCCTGCATGATATTTGTAAGTGGCATTCATTTTGTTAGTTGTAACACCAACGATTCACTGGAAACTCAAGGATGATGGTGACGAAACATCTGAAAACAAAGCTTCCAGCTCAGCGATCAAACTTACAACCAGAACAACAAGCAAAATGAATGTAACTTACAAAATACTATGCAGGGAATGTAACAAAAACTACATTAGACAAACAGGCAGAAAACTAGCCCCCAAGATACATGAACGTCAACTAGCCACTAAAAGACATGACCCACTATCACGAGTATCTTTTTATACAGGTGAAGCAGGGCACCATTTTGCCTGCGACAGCACATCCATCCGAGGACAATCTAAACAGTGATATACACGAGAATTCTGAGGTGCATGGAATTCTAACCAGAACTCTAGTAATTAAAACATCGACTTGGAGTCCATATACCATCATCTGTGGGAATGAACCGGAAGAGGTAGCACTCGCCCTAAGAAAAAAGATACATAAATAGAAAGTGGGACATAACGCCAGCACTTTACCTGAGGCTCACTGATGAAGTTACCCAGAATGGTAACGAAACATCTGAAAACAAACCTTCCAATTCAGCAAGCAAACTTATAACCAAGAACAACAGGGACTGTAACAAAAACTATATCAAACAAACAGGCAGAAAACTAGCTACCAGGATGCATGAACAACAACAAGCCACAAAAAAATATGACCCACTATCACGAGTATCTTTTCATACAAACGAAGAATGACACCACTTTGACTGGGACAACATGTCCATCCGAGGACAAGGTAAACAGAGGGATGCATGAGACTTCTTAGAGACAAGGCATTCTAACCAGAATTCCATTAATTAACAGATCGATTTGGACCCCACCTACCATCCTCTGTGATAAAGAACCACAAATTGTATTACTCACCCTAAGAAACCAAGACACATAAATAGAAAGTGGGACATAACCGATGGCTCAGTGGTTGGCAATGGTGCCTCACAGCACCTGGGTCACAAGGTCGATTCCAGCCTCGGCGACTGTCTGTGTGGATGTTGCACATTCTCCCCGTGTCTGCATGGGTTTCCTTCGGGTGCTCCAGTTTCCTACCACAGTCCAACGATGTGCAGGTCGGGCAAATTGGCCAAGCTAGATTGCCCATAGAGGGAGGTGCATTAGACAGAGGGAAACGAGTCTGGGTGGGTTACTCTTCAGAGGGTTGGTGTGGACTTGTTGGGCCGAAGGGCCTGTTTCCACACTCTAGGGAATGTAATCTAATAATCTAAAAAAAACACTAGCACTTCACTGGAGGCTGACGGATACGTTACCTAATATGGTGATGATGCATCTGAAAACACATCCTCCAGCTCAGATTGTATAAATCTCTGCACATGACTCAAACAGTGAGGATAGCTTTTTTCTTAGCACCACTAAAAGTTTTACTTTCATGTATTTTGTGGGTTCACAGTTGCCACTAAATGCATTCTATTATTGACACATTCCAGGATAGTTTTTAACTGGCCAAGACTGAGATTCTGCACTAACACAAATCCTCCACAAATGATGCCTCTTCCCACTAGCAGGCTGTCCAAAGGGTTTCTTGCCCCATGACAAGTTTGGAGCCTGGAGCGATTTAGAGACTGTGTAAGATTGGACTGGATCCATAAATCAGACTCACCTGAGAAACAGAAGCAGACCGTTTCTTGTTCGAGTCCAGTAAGTAGTACCAGAATCCTCCTCAGTTTGGGTTTGCCAAGTGGCATATTCCCCTCAGGATTGAAACTCCTACCCTGGATCCTATCTCCCAGCAGCAGTTCTGAGGCAGAGACATACTGGACCCGAAGTGTTAACTCTGTTTCTTCCCCCTGGAATGCTGCCTGATCTATTTATTTTTTTCCAGTGTTCTCTACGCTGGCACACAGTTCTCATTAATAAACAGACCCCTCCATGTGTCTTGGATTCGACACCGATTCCCAACTCAGGGTACAGAACTCAATCAAGAACAGGAAACCACTCCTGTCAGACTTGAGAAACAGACACTAGCTCCTGAAGAGGTGTGTATCACGAGAACACCGTGGGCGGCACGGTGGCACAGCAGTTAGCACTGCTGCCTCACAGCGCCGGAGAACCGGGTTCAATTCCCGCCTCAGGCGACTGACTGTGTGGAGTTTGCACGTTCTCCCCGTGTCTGCGTGGGTTTCCTCCGGGTGCTCCGGTTTCCTCCCACAGTCCAAAGATGTGCAGGTCAGGTGAATTGGCCATGCTAAATTGCCCGTAGTGTTATGTAAGGGGTAAATGTAGGGGTATGGGTGGGTGGCGGGTCCGTGTGGACTTGTTCGGCCGAAGGGCCTGTTTCCACACTGTAATGTAATCTAATCTAATCTAACACTGATGTCATATGTGACAATTTACTGAATACTGTTATTTAATCAAATTGCTCTGAAATATTACCGCTGAGGTGGAATTTGAACGCATTCAAAGTGTTAAAGAGTCATAGAGATATGCAACATAGGACATGGAAACAGACCCTTCAGTCCAACTCGTCCATGCTGACCAGATATCCTAATCTAACATTGTCCCACTTGCCAGCACCCGGCCCTTATCCCTTCAAACCCTTTCTATTCATATACCCATCCAAATGCCTCTTAAATGTTGCAATTGTACCAGAGTCCACCACTTCCTCTGGCAACTCATTCCATACACACACCACCTACTGCTACTTTAATGCTACTTTCAATGATCCATACCCATTTACATCTAGGTGCCTCTGCTCTTTCACTCCCTTAGAATTGCTCCCTATTTTATAGCTGCTCACTCCACTAACTTGTGTTATGACACAGGCTAAATAACCTGCTAATTTAAACCTGCTGAACATAAATGGTTTAACCCATGCCATAATCCTTGTGGTTCAGAGTGGGGGCCTTACCACTTCACCACAAGGGCTCTAGCGAGTCAGGATTAAACCACCAATACTTTCAAAATGTCTGACTGAATAAATGACATCAATGTTCGAGTGTCTGTATAATTGTGAGCACTAGATCAGAATGTAACATCATCCTTCGCAAAGCACAGAGAGCAACTCTTAACCAGATTTACAAAGCCTCAATAGGTTAAGTCACTTACAAGGAAGGCTAATGATAGCAAGAATCACATGGAATAATTTATTGATAATACCAAATGTTTCAAGCATTTCCTCTGGAAAGTGATCTGTGCTTTCGTGCTGCAGTCAATCTCTCTGCATCAAACACTGACGTCTCACGTTTCCAAACCCAATACTTTATGCCACGGGGAGCGCCTAGGGATTTTGAGGTTGCAACACTGTTCAAATTAGTGTTTCTTGTGAACAAATAGATTATGACAACGCCCATTAAGGGCTTCAGTAAATATATATGTATTTCTCAAATTCAGTTTTAAATATTGGACAATTCTGATCATATTAATTGATGAAATGAGAAGCTTTATTCCAGACGCAATGTTGTATTCCACTCAAACATTCCCATCTCTAAATCTCATAGTGTTCCAAATATATCCTTCTCCGGAGAATGCACACTCAGAAACTGGCTCTCTCATTGAGCTGATTAGCTGGTTTGCAATGTAGAGGAAATACAGATCCCACACTTGCTGAAGTTGCCCTGAAGGACTTTCCATCTCACCTCACCGGTATTGCGTCAATAAATGCCAGACTATGGTAATCTCTAACAAGAAAGACTTAAACCATCATCCTTTCATTTTCTATATGGTTCCCATCGCTGAATCCTTAACTGTCAAGATCTTGGGGTAACAATTAACTCGATAATGAACTGGAGTAGCCATGTAAATACAATGGTGACAGAGCAGATCAGAGCCCAAGAATCCTGCAGTGAACAACACAACGACTCTTTGACTCTAAGTCATCAGCATAGCCAAAACAGCAAGGCATGGTTGTTGGCAGGCCATTTGTCTAAATGTTCAACAGTGCTTGATAGCTCTGTGTCAGTGAATTGTTCGGTGTGTCCCATGTACTTCCTAGTTGTCCTACAGTCATAGTCATAGAGATATACAGCACAGAAACAGGTCCTTCGGTTCAACTGGTTCATGTCCACCAGATATCCCAAATTAATCTCATCTATTTGCCAGCATTTAACCCATATCCCTCTAAACCCTTCCTATTCATATATCCATCCAGATGCCTTTTAAATGTTGTAATTGTATCAGCCTCCACCTCTTCGTCTGCAAGCTTATTCCATATACACGCCACCCTCTGCGTGAAAAGGTTACCTCTTAGACTCCTTCTAAATCTTTGCTCTTTCACCTTAAACCTATGCCCTTTCATAGTGGACTCCTAGTCCCTAAGAAACAGACCTTAGCTGTTTACCCTATACATTCCCGTCATGATTTTATGAATTTCAGTAAGATCACAGTGGTTAGCACTGCTGCCTCACAGCGCCAGAGACCTTGGTTCAATTCCCGACTCAGGTGACTGACTGTGTGGAGTTTTCATATTCTCCCCGTGTCTGTGTGGGTTTCCTCCGGGTGCTCCGGTTTCCTCCCAGTCCAACGATGTGCAGGTTAGGTGAATTGGCCATGCTAAATTGTCCGTAGTGTTAGTTAAAAAGGGGTACATGTAGGGGTATGGGTGGGTTGCGCTTCGGCGGGTCGGTGTGGACTTGTTGGGCCGAAGGGCCTGTTTCCACACTGTAAATAATCTAATCTAATCTAATCACCCCTCGGTCTCCAATGCCACAGGGAAAATAGCCCCAGCCCATTCAGTCTCTCTCTATAACTGACTTCTCGAACCCTGGCAACATCGTTATAAATCTTTCCTGCAGATTTTAAGTTGAGCAACATCATTCTTATGGGAAGAAAAACAAAATTACACGCAGTATTCAGAAAGTGGTCCAAGCAATGTCCTTTACAGTGTCAGCATGACCTCCCAACTCTTTATATTTAATGTACTGATTTATGAAGGTAAGCATTCCCCGGCAGTGTGGAGGACACAATGAGTGAGCTTTTGAAGATGGTGGGAGCATGTTCGGCCGTCCACTCGAGGCTGGCCACATTTTTATCTTTTCTCTGATTCTGGTCATTTCTTTTTCCTTACCCTCTGAAGTTCTGCAGAGAGGCAACAGTGACGATGGTATCGTGGGAAGTGTGGCAGGAGACGGGCTCCTGAGGAGTGCCAGCTGGATGTCTGGTGCATGGAAGTGGCTGTGGGTCTGAGGCTAACAAGGCCAGAGCAAGCCCGAAGTATTGATAAGGGAGGCATCTGTGACATCGAGAGTGGAAAGACAGAGATTTCCCAGAGAGTGGGCCAAAATGGTGGGGATTAAACCCTCACAGGAAATGCCCTTAAGAAAGTCTGCAGGGAACATTCATGTCAATAAATGCCAGACTACAACATTTACCTTTATTCCAATATTTTGCCATTTAACAATACGGACGACTGTAATGTTAACATTTAACTTCATTTCTTGATTTTTCTACTTACAATAAGATCAATGGGGATGCTTTGTTTTTGATTTTGTGTCTGTGTTACTACTTGTACCTCAGGTTTGCACCGAGGTACCTTTATACCAAAGATGGTGCCGTATTTGATGACATTAAACACTTTTCACTGTACTCCTGTACTTCTGTACTTGTGGACACATGATAATAAAGCTTAAATATAAAGATAAATCAAATACCAAACACCTTCTTCACTATGCTATCCACCTGTGACTCCACTTTCAAACATCTATGAATGTGTATTCCAAGGTCTCTTTGTTCAGCAACACTCCCCAGGACCTTCCCATTAAGTACATAAGTCCTGCCATAATTAGCCTTTCCAAAATGCAGTAACTCACATTTATCTAAATTAATAGAGTGCTAATAGTAGGGAATTGTAACGTTTCAATACAGTCAAGGACAGCCAGAGTGTTAAGGGTTGAGATGGAGAGAAAATTGTTAAGTGTGTATAAGAAAGGTTTCTGATTCAGTATGCAGATGTAGGTACGTGCAGGCTCAAAACATGACTTACTCTCAGGAAATAAGGCTGGCCAGATGACTGAGGTGTCAGTGGGGGGCACTTTGTGGCCAGCGACCATAAATCTATTAGTTTTAAAATCGGCCAATTTTGCAAGTACCTGGCAAGAACTTTCAACGTTGTCTGCAGGGAAATGTTTGTAGGTGAAGCGATGGTTAGAAAATGGGAAGCCTCCTAAAATGAGATAACAAGGGTCCAGAGATAGTATGTTCCTGTTCGGCTGAAAGGCAAGACTAGTAGGTGCAGGAATACTGGATGATGGTAAAAATGGAGGTTTTGGTAAAAAGGAGGATGCATATGTCAGGGATAGACAGCAGAGATCGAGTCAATAGGTATAAGAGCATGAAGGGAGTTGGAGTATACTTAAGAGAGAATGGATGTAGGTTTGCTCGCTGAGCTGGAAGGTTCCTTTTCAGACATTTCGTCACCATACAAGGTAACATATTCAGTGAGCCTCCGAATGAAGCACTGGTGTTTTCGCACTGGTGTTTTCACTGACTTTCAAATTTGTTTGAGTTTCCTTGGGTGGGTGATGCAATTTCCTGTGGTGACATAATTTCCTGTAGTGATGTCATTTCCTGTTCTTTTTTAAAAGTTTGGTAAATCTTCTCAAAACTTGTTAACTTAAGAGGGATATGGAAGGGCAAAAAGCGGGCGTGAGTTATCTTTGGCAAAAAGGGTTAAGGAGAATTCGAACGGATTTGGCAAATATATGAAGGACAGAATTGTAACGCAGGAGAAAATAGGACTCCTGAAGCATCATGTGGCAACCTGTGTGTGGAAATGCAGGAGATGTGAGCAATAGTAAACGAGCATTTTGCATCTTTGCTTACTATGCAGAAAGGCATGGTAGATACAGAATGTAGGGAAACAGATGGTGACATCTTGAAAAATGCCCAGATTGCATCAGAAGTAATGCTGGATATCTTAAAACTCATGAGGTTAGATAAATCCCCGCACCTAATGAGGTGTCCTCCCAATCTCTTTGGGAAGCTAGAGAACTGATTGCCGGGGGACTTGCTGAGACATTTGTATCATTGACAGTAGGTGAGGCGCTGGAAGACTGGAGGTTGGCAAACATGGTGCCAGTATTTAAGAAAAGTGAGAAGGTACAGCCAGGGCAGTGTAGAGTGGTGAGCCTGATATTCGTGGTGGTCAAGCTGTGAGAGTGAATCTGCAGGGGCAGGATTTACATGTATTTGGAGTGGTAAGGAATGATTAGGGGCAGTTGACATGCCTTTGTACATGTGCTATCATGTCTCACCAACTTAACAGAGTTTTTTGAAGAAGTATCAAAGAGGATGGATGAGGCAGAACAGTGGACGTGATCGATATGGACTTCAGGAAGGTGTTCAAACTGGTTTGTTATGATAGACAAATTCATAAAGTTAGCTGGCATTGAAGTCACGGAAACCCAGCTATTTGGGTACAAAACTGGCTTGTAGGTGGAAGACAGAGAGTGGTGGTGTTGGCTCGCTTTTCAGACTGGAAGCCTGTGGCTAGTGGTGTGTGAGTGGAATTGATGCTGGATTCACAGCTTTTTGTCATTGATATGAATGGTTTGAAATTGACAATTTACATTCTCGTTCGTAAGTTTGCAGATGACACCAAATATAAAATGAGATTTGACAGGGAAGAAGGTTGATCACATGGGCCAATGATCCGAGCAGTCGCAGATAGAGTTTAATTTAGATGAATGTGAGGTGCTACACTTTGAAAGGCAAATCAGAGCAGGACAGACAAAGTTATTGATAAGGTCCTGGACATTGTTGCTGAACATGGAGACCTTGGAGTGCAAGATCATAGATCATTGAAAGTGATTTCTGAGATAGAGAAGTTGTTGATGACAATATTTGGTATACTTTGCTTTATTGATCAAAGCACTGAGTATAGGAATTGGGAGATCATGTTGTGGCCGTGCAGGACATTGGTTAGGCCATATTTAGAATATTGTGTGCAGTTCTAGTCTCCCTCCAAGAATGTTAGAAAATTTGAAAAGTTTCAGAAGAGATGTTGCCAGGTTTGGAATATTTGAAGTATATTGATAGGCTGAATATGCTGGGACTGTTTTTCCTGGAGGGTCGTAGGCTGAGGTCTAACCTTAGGTGAATTGGCCATGCTAAATTGCCCGTAGTGTTAGGTAAAGGGGTAAATGTAGGGGTATGGGTGGGTTACGCTTCGGCGGGTCGGTATGGACTTGTTGGGCCGAAGGGCCTGTTTCCACACTGTAAGTAATCTAATCTAAATCTAATCTTATGCAAGTTTATGAAATCATGAGAGGCATGAAAAAAATAATGTAATGGAGGAGTTTAGAACTAGAGCGGACAGTTTTACGGTGAGAGGGGATAAATTTAAAAGGAACTGAATGGGCACCCATTTCATGGTGCGGTTGTGGAATGAATTACCAGAAGTGGTGGTGGCTGGGACAATTACATAATTTAAAAGGTATCTGGATGGGTAGATAAATAGAAAAGATTGAGAGGGATACATGGGCAAATGAGACTGAATTAATTTAGGATATGTGTTCAGCATGGATAATTTAGACTAAAGTGTGTGTTTCCATGCTGTACTACGCCATGTGTTTAACCATGGCCAGAGTGCTAAGAAAATTCGAACAAATGTTCCATAGCAGTTGAATATCAACACTCTAAATTGGACTTTGCTTTTTGAAACGAATCCCTGCCTTTTTGTTGCAATGATAGGGTTTTGTGTGCAGGGAGAAATCTGAGATGATGTTTTGAGTGGAGTGACCCATGTTCAGATGAAAATGTTCTGATGAAGCATGATTCCATTCACCCTGTTTCTCTCTCCACAGTTACTGTCATACTTGTTGGGTTTTGTTTTGTTTCATTTTTTCAGCATTCAAAGCCTTAATTTGTTTCATTAAAATACTTCACTTCCAAACCTGCCTCTCAGAATGAATTCTTCGAATCATAGAAACAGATTGTAAAGGAGAGGGCCTCCGGTCGTTCCAGTTTGTGCTATCAAAGCTGCAAAAAATCTACTCTTGTCCCAGTTTCCAGCACTATCCTCATAGTCTCGAATATGATGATGCTTCAAGCGTTCATCCAGGTAGTTTTTAAAGTTTGAGACGTTTCCTGCTTCCACAACTCTCCCAGGCACTGAATTATCAGACACCCACCACTCTCTGGGTGAACGCCTCTTCCTCAGATCCCCTGAACCTCTTCCCTTTCACCTTAAAAATATGGCCCTGCCATCTGACAATTTCCTGCCAACCCTTAGTTAAACACAGGAGTGAGCAGCTTCAAATTGGGTCAGGCCATTGGAGCTGTCATGTTCAAACTTGACATCTGAACCTTCCCAACTGTCCCAGTTATGTGCTAAAATCTTATATTGCTATCTGTGCTGACGTAGAGAAGCTTGATCAGTAATTGCCAATTTGTATTTTACTTCCTGTTTCTTTCAGTTAATTTCCTGGTGATTTTGGTTCTTGCACGGGGAAAGTGTGGCCTCTCTAACTGGACAACGCGCTGCCTGTTGGGTATGGCAACGTCGGATCTACTGTTTGTTCTCATTGACATCATACTGTGGAAACTCAAATTCTTTGACATGCCAACGTGTTTCCTGGATCTCACCTCTGTGTGCCGTCCTGTCTATGTCATGGCTCATGAAGCCACAGACTGTTCCGTCTGGTTCACTGTCCTTTTCACCTTTGATCGTTTTGTGGCTATTTGCTGCCTGAAAATGAAGAGAAAATATTGGACAGAAAAAGCCTTGACTGTGGCTACGGCTGCAACTGGATTTTTTCTCATTGCAAAAAGCATCCCCTTTTATTTTTGGTTTGAACCTTGCAGTATAATTAACGATGTTCTGTGGCACTGCCGAATAAAATCAAGTTATTTGACAGATCCCAGGTGGCTGTGATTCAGGTGGTTTGATATCATTTTAACCCCTTTCATACCATTCGTGTTAATTCTGTTGATGAATACTCTGATTGATCAGTCGAGTCCGCAAGAGCCTGAGGGGTCAGAGGAAGGGAGAGAGGCACAAAGACACAGAGATGGAGAATCGGAGGAGGTCAGTGATTTCCCTCTTCACCATATCCATTTGCTTCATACTTCTGTGGACAGTGCACGGTTCAAACGTCTTGCACTTCAGCTTTAAAGGAACAAAGATTTTACATACATTGTAGAAATGCTGAGGGTTTTAAGCTGCAGCACGAAAGTCTTTGCTTAATGACTCAGCAAAAAAACTAGGAGAGGTCCGCAGGCAGCTGCAGTGTTCCCATTGCAGGAATTGCATATGTGCAGACTGAATTTCATCATGGATTGAGTTGAACACCCTGCAGTGGCGAGGGGTGAAGCAAGATGCGTCACCATTCACCACACTCTATTATCCCTGATTGACTGACGGATTGACACACATGGAGACAGACATTCAATGAGGATCAGTAGGCCATTCAGCCCTTCGAAACTGGTCTACCCGTCATTCCAGAACATCACGGCTCATACAATTCTAACGCGTAATCCACATTCCTGTCTGCCCCGGGTAATGATGCCAATCTCCCAGTTTTAACAATAATCCATCCACCTCAACTTTAAGGAGTATTAGAAGACGTAACAAAGGGACTGCAAATAAGGGAACAAGAGGTGACTGTCAGGGGCAGGGGAGTTTGGAAAGTGGGTGGAGGAGTGATTCCAAATGATGGACTGGCTTTTAGCGATGGACTCATCTGGAACGTTGATTATTCACAGATAACCCTGAGAATGAGTGATAAAGTCTGACAGGAGGGGTTTCTGTATTTCCCCTGCAGGGGAGGAGAGGGAGGGACAGCAACATGTCATTCATGCACCATGATCATTGTCAGTCTCTGTCTGTTCGCTGGCCATAAACATTTTATTACAACAAAAGAAAGTCTTGGTCTGCTGGTGATCCCTGTATCTGAACTGTTTCTTGCTCCATTCACATTTGTTCAGTTTTGACAGGGTTTCTCGAGTCCCCCTCATGTTTATTTCCACCATAGGAATATTGCCTTCTCTCTCTCTCCGCCTCTTCCTGCATGTCGTTGTCTCTGTCCCTCTCTTCCTCTCTTTCTCACTCTCTTTCGCTATGTTTGCATCTCTCTCTCCCCATCTCTAAATTTCTTGATGTCAGTCTCTCTCTGGCTCTCTCCCTCTACCCCTGTCTCTCTGTCTGTCTCTCTGTTTGTCTGTCTCATGTGTTTTCTCTCTCTCTCTGTCTCTGCCTCACGCTCTGTTTCCTTTTCTCACGTTGACCACATCAGACACGTGTTATTTCAGTTTAACATTTGCTCACATGAATTGGCTCAAAGCACTTCTATATCTCTTCTGAGTTTATCTGAGGAGCATTGGGAATGCACTGGGGCATTCAACAATGCACTTCGACAGTCTCCATCTCTCTCCCTGTCCATGTGAGGGAGGTTGTGTTTAAGGGTTTCACTTTCCGTCTGTGAGGGTCTCTGTGTGTGTGTCTATGTTTCATTGCCTTTGTGGGAATGTCACTCTGTGTGTGCATTCACAGGTTTTCTCTCTGGATATGTCCCTGTGACACATTGTGAGTGCATTTCTGCACCCCTGTTTTGGTTTCCCTCTGCGTGTGGACCTGGAGAAGTATTTTGGTGACTACATATTGCAGTATCTATGTGTTTGGGTATGTTAGTCAGTCTATGTGGGAGTGTTTCTGTGATAGTGAGTATATTTGTGTGGCTGTTTGTGACCGTGACAGTGTGAATGTGTATCTGCGTGTGTTTTGAAATTGCATCTGTTGTGTTTGTGTCTGTGTATGCAGTGTTTGTGTGGTTACATTCCGGTGACATTTTTTTGTGTATTTGTGTTACTGTCAGCATGTTTTAATGGTTGCTGACCTTATATGTTTGTGTCTCTGACGTTCACTCCATTATTGTGGGAATAGGGCTGTGTCTCTCGCCGCCTGTGCTGCTGCTTAAGCAGCTGCGTGTGTTGGTCAGAATGCGTTTTACTCCCTGTCCATGTGTCAGGATCTTTCTGTGGCCCCAGCAGGATATCCGTTTGCCTCTCTGTGGGCGTGTATCTGTTCACTTCTGATGTCTACATATAATTGTATATGTGGTTCTGTAATTGTGTTTAACTGTGCTCATGTGTGTATACAAGTGTTTCTGTAAGTTCTTACATGGTTGATGTGCAATGTATCTCAGTATGACTTCCCTTCTTTATGTGTGTGGGGATGTGTGTGTGTGATTCTGCATCTGTGTGTAAATGTGTTTCTTTATTTGGGATGACTTTTTTGCGTATGTATGTGTTCTGTATCTCTGTTGGTCTGCTTGTATATCTTAGTCTGACTGTATTTCTGTCTGTGGATGCGTGTGCATTCTTTGTCTCTACTTAGGCGTGTTCCTACATGTCTCAGTATGGTGGCATTTCTGTGTGGGCGTGTGTATGTGAAATTTGGGTGTGCTAATGTATCAGTGTGTAGGTGTAGTCACACAACTTAAACTGATTGTAATCCTCTGTGTGTTTGTGAGGGTGAGGGTGTGTTTCTATGTCACTCAGGATCGGGTTATACTTCTGTCTGGAGTTGGTTTCCCATATCGCCGTTTGACTCTGTTTCTGTGTATGTTCGTGTGTTGTGGGTGCAAAATGGGATGTGTTCCTGTTTTTGTTTTTTCAGTATCTTCCTATGTCTCAACGTGAGTGTATTTGGGCGTGTGGGTGCACTTCTCTATCTGAGTGGCTTGTTTTTGCGAGTGTGTGCATGTGGGTGTGTTTCTGTGTCTCTCAGGCCCTTGTTATATTTCTGTCTCGTCATAACACTCCCTCTCCTGAAAAAGGACGAATCAATCCTACAGCAGGCCTCGGTGCACAGATTGCTCTTAATGGAGTATACGTGGGAACGTAGGAAAAATCCAAACATCAGTCTCTCCACCTCACAGCTACTGAAATCTGAACAGTTACTTCGGTTTAAAGACCTATTGTCTAACTAACTACACAAGGCAAGGTAATGATTAATGAGATGCAAGGCACTAGGAACCTCAAAGGACCATGGGAACTTGGGATACTTGCCCACTGATCCCTGAATGCCGGAAGGCAGGTTAATACAATCGTTAAGACACCACGTGCCTTGATCAGTCGTGGTGCAACTTCCCGGTTAGGGAGGTCTTTCTGGAGTTTTGTAGGACTGCATACACTCACATGAACACAAATATTCAAAACGCTGATGAGAGGTGGAAAGGGTGGAGACCTTTTAATAAGGAGAACAGGTCAGTTAGAAGAGAGTGGAGACAAGCCCTCATAGATAAAGATCCAGAAATGGTTCCCTCCAAAAAGGACGAATCAATCCTACAGCAGGCCTCGGTGCACAGATTGCTCTTAATGGAGTATACGTGGGAACGTAGGAAAAATCCAAACATCAGTCTCTCCACCTCACAGCTACTGAAATCTGAACTGTTACTTCGGTTTAAAGACCTATTGTCTAACTAACTACACAAGGCAAGGTAATGATTAATGAGATGCAAGGCACTAGGAACCTCAAAGGACCATGGGAACTTGGGATACTTGCCCACTGATCCCTGAATGCCGGAAGGCAGGTTAATACAATCGTTAAGACACCACGTGCCTTGATCAGTCGTGGTGCAACTTCCCGGTTAGGGAGGTCTTTCTGGAGTTTTGTAGGCCTGCATACACTCACATGAACACAAATATTCAAAACGCTGATGAGAGGTGGAAAGGGTGGAGACCTTTTAATAAGGAGAACAGGTCAGTTAGAAGAGAGTGGAGACAAGCCCTCATAGATAAAGATCCAGAAATGGTTCCCTCCAAAAAGGACGAATCAATCCTACAGCAGGCCTCGGTGCACAGATTGCTCTTAATGGAGTATACGTGGGAACGTAGGAAAAATCCAAACATCAGTCTCTCCACCTCACAGCTACTGAAATCTGAACTGTTACTTCGGTTTAAAGACCTATTGTCTAACTAACTACACAAGGCAAGGTAATGATTAATGAGATGCAAGGCACTAGGAATCTCAAAGGACCATGGGAACTTGGGATACTTGCCCACTGATCCCTGAATGCCGGAAGGCAGGTTAATACAATCGTTAAGACACCACGTGCCTTGATCAGTCGTGGTGCAACTTCCCGGTTGGGGAGGTTTTTCTGGAGTTTTGTAGGCCTGCATACACTCACATGAACACAAATATTCAAAACGCTGATGAGAGGTGGAAAGGGTGGAGACCTTTTAATAAGGAGGACAGGTCAGTTAGAAGAGAGTGGAGAAAAGCCCTCATAGATAAAGATGCAGAAATGGTTCCCTCCAAAAACACGTCAATCTCCTCTTATGATTGGAGAATAAAAGCTACTCAGAGTACGGTGTCACCAGCAGAGCTGATGAACTGGGCATTGACACTGTCTAATGAGCCTTGATGTTTCTCTTTAGTGCATTTTGTGTTTGTGACACACTTCTGCTCCTGAGTATCAGTGGTGGAGGCAGTCATGAATCCACTTGTCGCTCCTGGAATTCGAGGAAATCACCTTCAGCACCTAAAATACATCAAAAAAGGAGCAACTGCTACAGGCAGAAAATTTTCCTGTCCTCCATCTTGGATTATCCCGAATCCTCTTGGGAAATAAGGCAGGGCAGGTGACTGAGTGCCAGTGGGAGAACACGTTTGGACCAGCGACCATAATTCTATTAGATTTAATATAATGATGGAAAAGGATAGACCACATCTAAAAGTTGAAGTTCTAAATTGGAGAAAGTCCAATTCGGCAAGAACTTTCAAAAGCTGATTGGAAGCAGATGTTCACAGGTAAAGGGTCGGCTGGAAGATGGGAAGCCTTCAGAAATGAAATAACGAGAATCCATAGAAAGTATATTTCGGTCAGTGTGAAAGGAAAGGCTGGTAGTTATAGGGAATGCTGGAGGACTAAAGAAATTGAGGGTTTGGTTAAGAAGAAGAAGGAAGCATATGTAAAGTATAGACAGGATAGATCGAGTGAATCCTTAGAAGAGTATAAAGGAAGTAGGAGTATACTTAAGAGGGAAATCAGAAGGGCAAAAAGGGGACGTGAGATAGATTTGGAAAAAAGAATTAAGAAGTTTTTACAAATACATTAAGGACAAAATGGTAACTAGGTAGAAAATAGAGCTCCTCAAAGATCAGCAATGTGGCATTTGTGTGGAGCCACAGACAATGGGGAGAAACTAAATGAGAATTTTGTATCAGTATTTACTGTGGAAAAGGATATGGAAGATATCGACTGTAAGGAAATAGATGGTGACATCTTGCAAAATTTCGACATTACAGAGGAGGAAGTGCTGGATGTTTTGAAACGGGTAAAGGTGGATAAATCCCCAGGACCTCATCAGGTGTACCCGAGAACTCTGTGGGAAGCTAGAGAAGTGAGTGCTGGGCCTCTTGCTGAGATATTTGTATCATCGATAGTCACAGGTGAGGTGCTGGAAGACAGGAGGTTGGCTAACGTGTTGCCACTGTTTAAGAAGAGTGGAAAGGACAAGCCAGGGAACTATAGACTAGTGAACCTGAAGGGCAATTTGTTGGAGGGAATCCTGAGGGACAGGATGTACATGTTTTTGGAAAGGCAAGGGGTAATTAGGGATAGTCAACATGGCTTTGTGAGTGGGAAATCATGTCTCACAAACTTGATTGAGTTTTTTGAGGAAATAACAAAGAGGACTGATGAGGACAGAGCGGTTGATCTGATCTATATGGACTTCAGTAAGGCTTTCGACAATGTTCCCCATGGGAGACTGGTTAGCAAGGTTAGATCTCACAGAATACAGCGAGAACTAGCCATTTGGATACAGAACTGGCTGAAAGTTAGAAGACAGAGGGTGGTGGTGGAGGTTTGTTTTTCAGACTGGAGGCCTGTGACCAGTGGAGTGCCAAAAGGGTCGGTTCTGTGTGCTCTACTTTTTGTCATTTACATGAATGATTTGGATTAGTAAGTTTGCAGATGACACCAAAATTGGAGGTGTAGTGGACAGTGTAGAGGGTTACCGCAGATTACAACAGGATCTTGACCAGATTGTCCAATGGGCTGAGAAGTGGCAGATGGAGTTCAATTCAGATAAATGTTAGGTGCTGCATTTTGGGAAAGCAAATCTTAGCTGGACTTATACACTTAATGGTAAGGTCCTAGGATGTGTTGCTGAACAAAGAGACCTTGGAGTACAGGTTCATAGCTCCTTGAAAGTGGAGTCGCAGGTAGATAGGATAATGAAGAAGACGTTTGGTATGCTTTCCTTTATTGGACAGAGTATTAAGTACAGGATATGGGAGGTCATGTTGTGGCTGTACAGGACATTGGTTAGGCCACTGTTGGAATATTGCATGCAAGTCTGGTCTCCTTCCTTTCGGAAAGATGTTGTGAAATTTGAAAGGATTCAGAACAGATTTACAAGGATGTTGCCAGGATTGGAGGATTTGAGCTACAGGGAGATACTGAACAGGCTGGGGCTGTTTTTCCTGGAGCATCGGAGGCTGAGGGGTGACCTTATAGAGATTTACAAAATCATGAGGGGTATGAATAGGGTAAGTAGTCAAAGAATTTCCCTGGTGTCGGGGAGTCCAGAAGTAGAGTGCATAGGCTGAGGGTGAGAGGGGAAAGATATAAAAGAGACTATGAGGCAACGTTTTCATACAGAGATGGTACGTGTATGGAATGAGCTGCCATAGGAAGTGGTGGAGGCTGGTACAATTGCAACATTTAAGAGGCATTTGGATGAGTATATGAATAGGAAATGTTTGGAGGGGTATGGGCAAGATGCTGGCAAGTGGGACTAGATTGGGTTGGAATATCTGGTCGGCATGGACTCGTTGGACTGAAGCATGGAAACACACTGTACATCTCTATGACTCTATGCACATGTTCATGTTTGAATAATGTTCCGTTTCTCACGTGTTTACGTTTATACATGAAAATGGTTTCATATTAAAGTTGGAATGAAACTGTTCATCTTTTTGTACATCAATTGTGTTTTAGAATTGTTCACCTTCATTTTTAAATATTGTGCATGAGAACTATTCATGTCTGTATGTAAATATTGTTGTGTTGTGGATCTGTTCCAGTTTACATATCAAAGTTGTGAATTGGATCTGTTCCAGTTTATATATCAAAGTTGTGAATTGGATCTGTTCCAGTTTATAGAACATAAAACATAGAAAATAGAACAATACAGCACAGAACAGGCCCTTTGGCCCACGATGTTGTGCCGAACATTTGTCCTAGCTTAAGCACCCATCCATGTACCTATCCAATTGCCGCTTAAATGTCGCCAATGATTCTGACTCTGCCCCCTCCCACAGAGGCAGCGCATTCATGCCCCCACCACTCTCTAGGTAAAGAACCTCCCCCTGACATCCCCCTTATACCTTCCACCTTTCACCTTAAATTTATGTCGCCTTGTAACACTCTGTTGTACCCGGGAAAAACGTTTCTGACAGTCTACTCTATCTATTCCTCTGGTCATCTTATAAACCTCTATCAAGTCACCCCTCATCCTTCGCCATTCAAATGAGAAAAGGCCTAGCACTCTCAACCTATCTTCGTACGACCTATTCTCCATTCCAGGCAACATCCTGGTAAATCTTCTCTGCACCCTCTCCAAAGCTTCCACATCTTTCCTAACGTGAGGTGACCAGAACTGCACACAGTACTCTAAATGTGACCTAACCAAGGTCCTGTACAGCTGCAACATCACTTCACGACTCTTGAGTTCAATCCCTCTGCTAATGATCGCTAATACACCATAGGCCTTCTTACAAGCTCTAGCCACCTGAGTGGCAACTTTCAAAGATATATTAACATAGTTCCCAAGATCCCTCTGCTCCTCCACCTTACTAAGAACCCTACCATTAACCCTGAATTCCGCATTCTTATTTGTCCTTCCAAAATGGACAACCTCACACTTGACAGGGTTGAACTCCATCTGACACTCTTCGGACCAGCTCTGCATCATATTTAAGTCTCTTTGCAGCCTACAACAGCCCTCCTCACTATCCACAACTCCACCAATCTTCGTATCATCTGCAAATTTACTGATCCACCCTTCGACTACCTCTTCCAAGTCATTAATAAAAATTATAAACAGCAGAGGACCCAGAACTGATCCCTGCGGAACTCCACTTGTAACTGGGCTCCAGGCTGAATATTTACCATCTACCACCACTCTCTGACTTCGACCGGTTAGTCAGTTTTCTATCCAACTGGCCAAATTTCCCTCTATCCCATGCCTCCTGACTTTCCGCATAAGCCTACCATGGGGAACCTTATTATATGCCTTACTAAAATCCATGTATACTACATCCACTGCTCTACCCTCATCCACATGCTTGGTCACCTCCTCAACGAATTCAATAAGACTTGTAAGGCAAGACCTACCCTTCACAAATCCGTGCTGGTTGTCCCTAATCAAGCAGTGTCTTTCCAGATACTCATAAATCCTATCCCTCAGTACCCTTTCCATTACTTTGCCTACCACCGAAGTAAGACTAACTGGCCTATAATTCCCGGGGTTATCCCTATTCCCTTTTTTGAACAGGGGCACAACATTCGCCACTCTCCAGTCCCCTGGTACCACCCCCATTGACAGTGAAGACGAAAATGTCATTGCCAACGGCTCTGCAATTTCCTCCCGTGCTTCCCACATAATCCTAGGATATATCCCGTCAGGCCCGGTGCACTTGTCTATCCTCAATTTGTTCAAAATGCCCAACACATCTTCCTTCCTAACAAGTATCTCTTCAAGCTTATCAGTCCGTTTCACACTCTCCTCTTCAACAATACGGTCCCTCTCGTTTGTAAATACTGAACAAAAGTACTCATTCAAGACCTTTCCTATCTCTTCCGACTCAATACACAGTGTCCCACTACTGTCCTTGATCGGACCCACTCTCGTTCTCGTCATTGTAATGTTTCTCACATACGCATAAAATGCCTTGGGGTTATCCTTGATCCTATCCGCCAAAGATTTTTCATGCCCTCTCTTAGCTCTCCTAATCCCTTTCTTCAGCTCCCTTCTGGCTATCCTGTATCTGAACCTTGATTCCTCAACCTTACGTAAGCCTCCTTCTTCGTCTTTACAAGACATTCAACCTCCCTCGTCAACCAAGGTTCCCTCACACAACCAACTCTTTCCTGCCTGACAGGTACATGCCTATCAAGGACACGTCGTATCTGTTCCTTTTAAAAGTTCCACATTTCCACGATAACCTTCCCTGACAGCCTATGCCCCCAACTTATGCTCCTCAGATCCTGTCATACAGCATCGTATTTACCCTTCCCCCAATTGTAAAACCTACCCTGTTGCACGCACCTATCTCTCTCCATAACCAAGGTGAAAGTCACAGAATTGTGGTCACCATCACCAAAATGTTCACCCACGAACAAGCCCATCACTTGTCCCGGCTCGTTACCAAGTACCAAATCCAATATGGCCTCCCTTCTGGTTGGACAATCTCCATACTGAGTTAGAAAAGCTTCCTGGACACACTGCACAAACACCACCCAATCCAATCTACTTGATCTAAAGAGCTTCCAATCAATATTTGGGAAGTTGAAATCGCCCATGACTACTACCCTGTGGCTTCTGCACCTTTCCAAAATCTGTTTCCCAATCTGTTTCTCCACATCTCTGCTGCTATTGGGGGGCCTATAGTAAACACCCAACAAGGTGACTGCTCCTTTCCTATTTCTGACTTCAGCCCATACTACTTCCAAATGCAGATCCCCCTCGAACTGCCTTTCTGCAGCCGTTATACCATTTCTAATTAGCAACGCCACTCCCCTCCTGTTTTTACCACCCTCCCTAATCTTACTGAAACATCTGTAACCAGGAACCTCCAACAACCATTCCTGTCCCTCTTCTATCCACGTTTCCGTGATGGCCACATCTTAGTCCCAGGTAACGATCCACGTCTTAAGTTCACTCACCTTATTTCTGATACTCCTTGCATTGAAGTAAACACACTTGAACCCATCTCTGTGTCCGCAAGAATTCCCTGTCAGTGCTACCTTCTCCACAGCCTCCCTACATTCTTGGACATCCTGACAAACAGCTAGCCTACTTGCTGGACTACAAGTCCGGATCCCATCCCCCTGCCAAATTAGTTTAAACACCCCCCGAGGAGTGCTAGCAAACCTACCTCCCAGGATATTGGTGCCCTTCTGGTTCAGGTGCAATCCGTCCTGCTTGTACAGGTCCCACCTTCCCCAGAATGCAATCCAATTGTCCAAGTACCTAAAGCCCTCCCTCCTCCACCATCCTTGCAGCCACGTGTTCAACTGCACTCTCTCCCTGTTCCTTGTCTCACTGTCACGTGGCACCGGCAACAACCCAGAGATGACAACTCTGTCCGTCCGAGCTTTTAGCTTCCAGCCTAACTCCCTGAGCTCCTGAACGACCTCCCCATCCCTCTTCCTACCTATGTCGTTGGTGCCAACGTGCGCCACGACCTCTGACTGCACACCCTCCCCCTTAAGGATTCTGAAGACAAGGTCCGAGACGTCTTGGACCATGGCACCCGGGAGGCAACAAACCACTCGAGAGTCTCGCCCATGTCCACAAAACCGCCTGTCCGTCCCTCTAACTATAGAGTCTCCAATAACTAGCGCTCTCCTCCTCTCCCCCTTTCCCTTCTGAGCCTCGGTCACTGCAGCTTACCCCTGCTAGGCCGTCCGCCCAACAGTATACAAAGCAGTATACTTATTGTTGAGGGGAACGACCACAGGGAATCCCTGCACTGCCTGCTTCCTCCCCTTCCCACCTCTAACTGTTACCCAGCTACCTGTGCTCTCTGGCGTAAGTATGTCCCTGCAGCTTCTATCTATCACCCTCTGAGCGTCTCTTATATATCAAAGCCTCTCAGCCATTTTATATATCAAAGTTGTGAATTGGAGCTGTTTCACTTTATGTGTATAGATGTTATTTTGTTTTGGAGTTGCTCCAGTTGGTGTATAAATATAGTTGTGTATTGGAGCCTTTGCTGTTTATATGTAAGAATTAGTGTATGTTGAAGTTGTGGCTGCCTCCTTCTTATCAGCAGTACTATATCTGATGTGTGGTTCGGCTGCTGAGCCCCTCCAGTGCTTTGGGTGAATTTGCTGTTCCAGTGCCTGGCAGTGGGACGGCAACAAAGAGCAGCAGCTGACACGTGTCTGCAGTTGATGGGATGTTCTGGACATGACATCTGGTCTCTGGTTATTGTGGGGCAGAAGACACAATGTGGAAGGGGGAACAAGAACTGAAGAGATCGGAGAAGATAGAGAGATGGTTAAAGATTGTGAAACGGATAGAATTCAACAGACAGTAATGGGGTTGGATTAAATAGACAATAATGACGAGAGGGTTAAATAGAGAGTAACAGAGAGATGTTTACATAGAGGATAAGGGGATGGGTTTTAATGCAAAGTAATATGGAAAGGTGTAAGTTGAGTTTTATAGAAAAAAACTGAATTTAGTTGAGGGAGGAAAGGGTTATTTCCAGGAAAAGGGGCAGGAATTAGTATCAAGTAGCGGGGCGAGGGTTAAGTCGAGTAATGTGAAGTACATTCAATATAAGGGAATAAAGATGGTGAAATGGAATGTAATAGAAACAAAATTGTAAACAGGGCAACTGGGAGATGGTTGAACACAGAAAAGGGAAAGAATCTAATATAAAGAAATGCGGGAAATCTAAATAGAGAGTAATGAGGTGAGGATTCAGTGCAGGAGGTTAGGGAGAGGTTTAAGTTCAGGGGAAAGGGGAGGGTTAAATACAGAGTGTAGAAGATTGAATAGAAAGTAGTAGTGAGAGGGTTAATTAGAGAACAATGGGGAGTACACTGAATACAGAGATGGTAAAAGATTGTGATGGACAGAGTTTAAATTTAGCGGGTTCAGTGGAAAGTAGTTATGAGAGGATTTAATGTAAACTAATACGAACATGATAAAATCACAAATAATAGAGAGGATTGAAAACAGGGTAAGAGAGAGGTGGTTAGATACAGGGGAATAGGAAGCATTGAACGTAGATAAGACAGGATTAAGGAAAGAGTAATGGGTGAGGACTAATGGCAGACTAAGAGTAAGAGGATTAAATACAGGGCAGGGAATAGAGAGGACTGAATACAGATCACGGCTTAAATACAGAATAACAGGGAGTGTCTCAAATACAGAGAGCAAGAAGATGAAAGACACAGTAAACAGCAGAGAATTAAACACTGGGAAAAAGTGTGGGTTACATACAAGGGAACAGCGATACAAGTAAATTCAGATTAACAGGGAGAGGTTTGCATACAGGGAAACATAAATAATTAAATACAGGGACATAGAGTGGCAAATTACAGGGCAATAGCGATCAATAAGTACAGGGTAAGGGAAACTATTTCTAGCTTTAATCAATTTGGGGCGGTGGTGGTGATGGTCACAGTCCTCTCTTCAAATTTCCAGACATCATCATTGAACGTTGGCGCTCACTGCGTCCATTCACACAATCAGGTGCATCCATGTTGCACTGTTTTCCAGGACTACCTCTTCCCACCTCACCGACTGCTCCCTCATTCACATACCAGTTGTCATTTCACCCCATAATACCCTACTCCTCATGCCTTCCCTTTCCCTCCTGCCTGTGCTTTGTCATGTAGAACAGTATGGACTGACGTTATGCCCTTTTGCTATTCTTGTGCTCAGGAGTGGGATTGAAAGGTCTTCTGCTCTTCTTCTTTACCAATTCAGAATGGGCGAAAGTGCTTCTTCTATTTCCTCTGTATCATTCTCAAGAATGTTTCTTTTTTTAATTCAATCACAGGATGAGGGCATCGCTGGCCAGCATCAGCATTTATTGCCCATCCCAAATTGCCTCGAGGGCTGTTAAGTGTCAAACACATTGTTGTACATCTGAGTCACGTGTAGGCCTGACCTCTCGAAAAGGCATTAGCGAATCGACAAGCGACTGGGGGTTCATCATTAGACTCTTAAATTGTAGACGGACGTTGAATTGAAACTTCACCATCTGCCACAGTGGGATTTGAACTGGGGTCCCGAGAACATGACTGGGTGACCTGGCTAACCAGTTCAGCGATAGTTCTGCCGGCCATCCTCTCTCCCTCTGAAAGAGGCTCCTCCTGTGTCACAGACTAGACAATGGGCTGAGTAAAAGCTATAAGAACTGTTAATGTTCTTAATCAGAAACAAAAACAAATTCCTGGAAGAAATCAACACATCTGCCAGCATCTATGCAGAGAAATCAGAGCTGAATGGCCTCCTGTACCAAAGTATTAGGCCAGAAAGGAGCTCAATGGCCTCGTTTTCCCAGGGATCATGCTGGAGAAGGAGTTCAATGGACTCCTCCTGTTCCTGTGGGACAGACCGGATGAATGGCCTCCTTTTAATCCAATATCGTTGAGTGTGTTCATGCCAACAGCAGACTCATTCAGTATTGAAAACTAAGAAAAGCTTTATCCCCAAATTTAAAAAAAAAAATCAGTCCGTGAAATGTCCAAGTCTCTGCCTATTTGTTCTCCGTATTTTAAATGAAGGCTGATTTCAGCGTTCCAAATATTGCCCCTATTCACAGTCAATTAGTGGGATATGTTCGTGTGCATTTTACCCCTTTAACTAGTGAAATGGGCAGGCAAATGGCAGATAATGTTGGAAGTAAGAAAGCTTCATTCTTTTTGGTAGAGATAATATAAATTATGTGGCTGATTTCTGGTGGGGACTTAAATTCAAGACTTGGAGGTGTATACTTCATTTTTGGAAAGAAACTGGGAGCGTTGAGCAGGTTTGTCAAATATAAGCCATCCAAAGTCGAATGGAATGCAAAGGAAAGGGGAATGTTATTTAACTTGTATAAATCACCGCTTTAGACACCGCTGGCGGAAACAGCCCAGATTTGAACTCTTGAATATCATAAGACTTGCATTGGGTTAAACCTGAGCTCTGCCCACTCCAGCGCACAGAAATTTAGGCAGGATGTCAATGCAGTGGATACTGTGAAATGGCATGTTTTCTCAGTGGTTCGCACTGCTGTTTCTCAGCACCAGGGACCGGGGTTTGATTTTAACTTCGGGAGACTATCTGTGCACGTTCTCCCCGTGCCTGCGTGGGATTTCTCTGGGTGTTCTGGTTTCCTCCCACAATCCAAAATATATGCAGGACCGCAAAATGTGCCAGGCTGAGCTGCTCATGGTGTTCAAGAATGTGTAGGTTAGGTGCATTCGTCATGGGTAAGTATTGGACAGGGGAATGTGGCTGGGTGGTTTACTCTTCAGAGGGTAGACATGGATTTGTTGGGCTGAAGGGCCTAATTCCACACTTTCGGGATCGTATTCTAGGCTGTGGGAGGCGGTTAATAGTCATGGGAACTAAATAACAGGACATTTAGCCCTGTTATTTAGTTTATAAAGTGGGTTATCCTTATAAACCCTATCATCTGAGTTCTGGAGAAAGGTGGCCTAATTCGTAGTCTCCCACCTTAATGGTTGGAGAAACGTGAAGACCCTCTTTGAGGCTCCCTCAGACTTGCAGTAAAGAGTCAAGGGGAACACCAAGCGGATCTTTATTCTCAAAGGTCCTCAGAATGTGACAGAGAAATGGGGACAACTGTCCAAACTACAGAAAAGCGTGCAGAATCTTCTCCTGGTGCAGACGATGGATGTCGATGTGACAGAGGATTTTCCAGGGGTGAAGAGCCAGAAAGCCTCATTCTTTACCTCCGAAGCCACCAAGATAATCTCCTGGTCCGGGGTCCACACTGTGGAGCAAGACGGGGCGCGCTCACGTTTGATCTTCGAGAAATCGCACATGGAGAGCTGGATGTTCAGTAACCTGAAAGGGAGAAAAAAAATCACTCTGTAACGTTATCTCAGCCTGACATCTTGTGGATAACCAAAACCCTTTGCTCCATATTACATGACATGAATCTCACAGATAGCGCAGCCTCCCGGTCATTACTTTCTATTGTGCAGGTTTTAAATGACACCATATGGGAGAGGCTGGACCAGCCGCTATCTCTGAAGGTGCTGACCAAGGCTCTCGACACCTTAGAAAAGAGTAAGACTCGCGGAAGTGATAGTTTATCAGCCCTGCTGTATTCAACTCTGTGAGAGTTGATTGGCCAGGACTTGGTGAAAGTAGACTACAGGGAAATTGAGATGTTGAATATCTGACTCATTGACAGGTCACTGACAAAAACTGTGCATTTGTAAATAAAGGTTGATTAATGACAAGATGTTGGACTATGAGCATTGATTTCACTCCCAGACATTGTTGGTGCTCATGCTTATCAATATCTTGGGTTCTTCATGTTCCACACATTCTATCTCCAACCCCTGTCCCTCCCCAGCAAACCCTACAACACAAGATGTCCTGAAGTTGTTCTGTGACATTCTTGACCCTCGGCACTGTTGAGACAATATACATCCTGGACTCTGGTTATTCAGAACTGATGATTTTGAAAGAGTCAGTCAGTCATATTAGCTTTGTGCATGCTGCCATTTGAAATTAACACAGCACCGCATTAACTTTATAAATAAGGGAAAAAAAAACCAGAAAGAAATACTGGAGAATTGGGGCTCAATGTCCATTTGAGTGCAGCATTTATTCACCAGATTGATAGCTGGACAACAAGGGTTCAAATATGAGAGGCTGTGATGACGGAAGCCCATGGTTCAATTCCTCGAATTAAGAAGGGTCTGAGATGAGTAAAGTTTTCCAGAGAATAATGGAAACGTCTGGCGATGAATGGACCGAAAGGCATCTTGTTGCCTCTTGCTTTAAGGTGAGAAAAATCATCTGAAATTTTGTCGATGGCCTCAAACCTTTCCAAGAGTGAAATGAATGAACAATGCCTCACATTTCTCGACATTATACTGCACAGACTATTTTGTCCTCTTTTACTCACTGAACCTGCCCTTTCTCTTCTCAGCGCTCCTACGTCCTCCTTGCCTATTACTGTCAACTTAATATTGTGTTATGATCAAAGGTAATGCATGATCCCATTATCTAAGTCATTGCTAGAAATTATGGTGGCATCACGAGAAATGATCCTTGTGTCACTGACTAATACCAGACTGACATTATGGTAATGACATATTTACTCCTGCTCTCTGTTTTGGTCCTCTATCAGTCCTCAAGGCAAGTCCCATTTCCCCATCTCGATGGGCCTCATTGACAACATTGACCCCCCTCTCAATCATTTCCAGAATTGGACATTTCTGCATCCTTGTGTGTGCAAATCCCTCTCTGACCTCACTCCTCCATCTCGCTTGAAACTGTTCTATCCTATCATCCGTCAGATGTTTAAGGTTTCTTCTCTGTGCATGTGCAGTACACTGCACGTGAACAGAGAATATCTCACCCTCTGTCTTGCTGTAGGGATCATGTGTGATTCAGAGTCAGCTCTGAGATATATCCAGGGCGCTGTTACCCTGGTAAGAGGTTCTGTATTGATTGGAGCTTATGAAACCGTTGAGGGCATTTTTCAGTGAGTTATTTTTACCGGCTTCAATTATTGCCTTGTGTGGAGAAATTATGTTCGAATCAGACACTGTCTGTGCTCAAGGTAAGGAATTGTATTGCGATAATGTTTTCATTAAAACCGACATTGTGTCGTCAGCATTAACCAACGATGATCCCTTCACAGAATAGTCGTTGATAACCATGGAAAACACATCCCAGGGTTGAGGAGAATGTTTCTCAGAGAGACACTCAACAACTGGGATTTAATTTCCAAATGATCAAAGTCAATGGGAGGACGACACTGGAATATAATCAGAGTTCGATAGATGGTGTAGTGCTGTCAATGCTGGTAGAGAGGGCAGCAGAAAGGCTCAGTGGTTAGCCCTCTGCCTCACAGAGAGAGCGGGTGGGTCTGGGTGGGATACCCTTTGTAGGGTCAGTGTTGACTTGGGCCCATTGGCCGGCTTCCATATTGTAAGGATTCGATTATGTTATTCAATATACATTTCCCTCTGTTTGTTCCTGACCGACTGAGATTGCACAATCGTATAAACCACAGTTGTAAAAATAATCTGTGGCCACTGGGAGTTAACTCACCGCTGTCACCTGTTTGTCCAAATTCCTAATATAAATGAAGTGAACCACATTGTAATGTAACAGTCCCCCAGGCGATGCCAACAGGTATAAATGAAAGGCTTTGAGATTACATCACCTCGGCATTGAGTACAGAGAGATTGCCTGCGCACAGAGATTCAGGCAGAAAATGACGTTTTCATTTATTTACTTGCGGAAATTATTTTACATGACCCTTCCGATTGTAACAATCCCTGGTAAGTGCGGTACACCATTGAAATTGTGTCAATCTGTCTGATGGTGGGCTTTGGGTTCACTCTGTCACTGACAATGATATATAGATAGCTTGTGCCCAAACTTCACACAGTGGCAGAAGCTCGGTAATTTATCGTCAGATACAGGAACCCTGTGGAATCCGTGTCATCGCAGTTTCCACAGGAATTGCCTGGGAAATTATTCATCTCTTGTGAAAACCTTCCAGAATGCCCATTTCAATCGGAGATTACGGAGAGTTTCAATGGAATTAAGGCAAGGAATCACTTTGGAAACAGAGAGCGGTGATCGTCTATGTAGAGAGTGCAATATTAGTGAGTTTGTGTTTGGTTCTGATGTTGTAGTGAATAAGCAGTGGGCTTCTCTGTGCATCTAAAATTTATAGTTAACTTGGATTTATTTGTGTAATTGCAGCAGTTTCTTTAAAGATTGTGTTTGAAGTTTGGCGATGGGCTGAATGGCTTTGTGCACGAATGAGCTTTTGTTTAGTTTTGCTGGTTGCAACCGAGCATGGCATTAATGGGACCTCAAAACTTTATAGGTGAGTTCTGGAATTTTCAATTTAGGAAGAAACCCTTACTGAGAAAGGTTTACTTTCAATTTTATCATTTTTGTCATTTAGTTTTGTTCCTGTAAGACCCTGGAACTGAATGGATACACAGATCTGTGCTCGTGCAAATGAAATGAGAGTTTTAGTAAACGACATTACCTTGGAGCGAAAGTTTTGTGTTGATCACAGACAGTAGTGTTGTGACAAACAAAAGCTCTGAAGATATTTTTCAAAGCTGAGTATATTGATGCTCCGATGTGCGGTATCTCCAGGAGGAAATTGACTGCAATTCCAGTTGAGAATTGGCAGTCAAAAGTCATTTAACCAAGTGATAGATACAAAGATTCTGGTGTGAATATGTTTAGAGGGTTGTGTTGTTTTGAACGGAACTGGGAGTCGGGTTTTGTGTAATATGTGAAAGTCGTGGCCTTTCGTTTCATGTATGCGTTGTTTGGAGATGAATGAGAATTATATTTCTGTGTGTTCATTGCCTTTGAATCTGCTTTATAAGTACGGAGCTTGCTTTATTCTGTTTTACCGTCATTTCTTTAGCAATAAATTTCAATTTTTAATGAATGCAATATTTGCAGCATTGTGTGTTTACGATACAGCAAGAGATCACTTTGTTAAATCAACACAAACATGTGTCATCAGCTTGGATTTCTGTCAAGGATCTAGGCGTGTTCTATAATTAATCACCTGATATCAAAACAGAAGTGAGTCTGTTAAACACTTAGACTGTCTAAAACTGATAAACTACACCCAAACCTCAAATAAATTATGCCCAAACTATATCCGTTCCGATCCATCATATGCTGGTCAGAGATTCACAATGAGATGTAATTCCATAGTATTCCTCCCAACATTACTACTCTCTCACTCAGAAAAGATGTTACGAGGTTTGGAATATTTGAAGTAAAGGGATAGGCTGAATACGCCGGGGCTGCTTTCACTGGAGTGTCGTATGCTGAGGTGTAACCTTCTGCAAGTTTATGAAATCATGAGTGGCATTGAAATAAATAATACAGAAGGTCTTTTCTCTGCTAAGGAGGAATCCAGAACGAGAGGGCATAGGTTTACGGTAAGAAGGGATAAATTTAAAAGGAACTGAATGGGCACCTATTTCATGGTGTGGTTGTGCAATGCATTATCAGAAGAAGTGGTGGTGGCTAGGACAATTACATAATTTAGAAAGTATCTGGATGGGTAGATAAATAGAAACGGTTGAGAGGGATACATGGGCAAATGAGACTGGATTAACTTAGGATATATGTTCGGCATGGATAATTTGGACTCAAGTGTCTGTTTCCATTGTATACTACTCCATGAGTCTAACCATGGCCAGAATGCTAAGAACAATCTCACAAATGTTCCATAGCAGTTGAATATCAACACTTCAAATCTGACTTAGTTTTTTGAAATGAATCCCTGGCTTTTTGTTGCAATGATAGGGTTTTGTGCGCAGGGAAAAGTCTGAGATAACGTTTTGGGTTCAGTGACCCATGTTCAGATGAAGATGTTCTGAGGAAGCGTGATTCCATTCACCCTGTTTCTCTCTCCACAGATACTGCCATACTTGTTGGGTTTTGTTTTGTTTCATGATTTCAGCATTCAAAACCTTAACTTATATCATTAAAATGCTTCACTTTCAAACCTGCCTCTCGGAATGAATTCTTCGAATCACAGATCCAGACTGTATAGGAGAGAGCCTTCAGTCCATCCAGTTTGTGCCTACAAAGCTACACAAAATCTACTCTCGGCCCAGCTCCCAGCACCAGACATATAGTCTCGAATACTATGATGCTTCAAGCGTTCATCCAGGTTGTTGTTAAAGTTTATGACATTTCCTGCTTCTGCAACTCTCTCAGGCACTGAATGATCAGACATCCACCACTCTCTGGTGAACACCTCTTCCTCAGATCCCGCGAACCTCTTCCCTGTCACTTTAAAGATACGGCCCCTTGCCATCTGACAATTCCCTGCCTACCCTTAGTTAAACACAGGAGTGAGCAGCTTCAAATTGGGTCAGGCCATTGTTCAAACTTGACATCTGAACCTTCCCAATTGCCCCAGTTACATGCGAAAATCTTATGTTGCTATCTGTGCTGACGTAGAGAAGCTTGATCAGTAATTTCCAATTTGCATTTTACTTCCTGTTTCTTTCAGTTAATTGCCTGGTGATTTTGGTTCTTGCACGGGGAAAGTGTGGCCTCTCTAACTGCACAACGCGCTGCCTGTTGGCTATGGCAACATCGGATCTACTGTTTGTTCTCACTGACATCATACTGTGGAAACTCAAATTCTTTGGAATGCCAACATGTTTTCTGAATCTTAACGCTGTGTGCCGTCCTGTCTATGTCATGGCTCGTGCATGTACAGACTATTCCGTCTGGTTCACTGTCCTTTTCACCTTTGATCGTTTTGTGGCCATTTGCTGCCTGAAAATAAAGAAAAGATATTGGACAGAAAAAGCCTTGGCTGTGGCTTTTGCTGCAACTGGCATTCTGCTCTTTTCAAAAAGCATTCCCTTTTATTTTCACTTTGAACCTGGGAGTATAATTAGCAATGTTCGGTGGCACTGCCGAATAAAATCAAATTATTTTACAGATTCCAGGTGGCTGGGATTCAGGTGGTTTGATATCACTTTAACCCCTTTCATCCCATTCGTGTTAATTCTGTTGATGAATACTCTGACAGTAAGACACATTTTATTGATCAGTCGAGTCCGCAAGAGCCTGAGGGGTCAGTGGAAGGGAGAGGGTCACAAAGACACAGAGATGGAGAATCGGAGGAGGTCAGTGATTTCCCTCTTCACCATATCCATTAGCTTCATACTTCTGTGGACAGCGTACGGTTCAAACGTCTTGTACTTTCGCATTAAAGAAACATACCGTAGGAAATTCATTTCTGTAAAGGATTTTACGTACATTTCCGAAATGCTGAGGGATTTAAGCTGCAGCACGAACACATTATTTTGTGCAATGACTCTGTCCAAGTTCAGAGCAAAGTTCAAGAATGCGGTCCAACAATTAGTTACATAAATTCTTCACTTAATGACTCAGCAAAACAACTGGGGCAGTCCCCAGGCATCTGCAGTGTTCTCAGTGCAGGAATTGCATATGTGCAGACTGAATTTCATCAACACAATCACATGGATTGAGTTGAACATCCTGCAGTGAATGGCGAGGGTTGAAGCAAGATGGGTCACCATTCACCATGCTCAGGTAAACGATGCTATCCCTTATTGACTGACGGATTGACACACGTGGAGACACACAGACAATGAGGATCAAAAGGCTATTCAGCCCTTCTAAACTAGTCCACCCGTCATTCCAGAACATCGCAGCTCATCCAATTCTAAAGTGTAATCCAAATTCCTGTCTGCTCCGGATAATGATATCAATCTCCCAGGCTTAACAAGAATACATCCACCTCAACTTTAAGGAGTATTAGAAGACGTAAGAAAGGGACAGCAGGTAAGGGAACAAGGGGTAACTATCAGGTGCAGGGGAGGTTGGCAAGAGGCTGGAGGAGTTATTCCAAATGATGGACTGGCGTTGAGCGATGGACTCATCTGGAACGTTGATTCTTCACAGACAACCATGAGAATGAGTGATAATGTCCGGCAGCCGGGGTTTCTGCATTTCCCCTGCAGGGGAGGAGAGGGAGGGACAGGAACATGTCATTCCTGCATCATGATCATTTTCAGTCTCTGTCTGTTCGCTGGCAATAAACATTTTATTACAACAAAAGAAAGTCTCGGTCTGCTGGTGATCCCTGTATCTGACTGTTTCTTGCTCCATTCACATTTGTTCATTTTTGACAGGGTTTCGTGAGTCCCCCTCATGTTTACTTCCACCACAGGGATATTGCCTTCTCACTCTCTCTCCGCTTCTTTCTGCATGTCGTTGTCTCTGTCCCTGTCTTCCTCTCTTTCTCACTCTCTTTCGCCATGTCTGCATCTCTCTCTCCCCATCTCTAAATTTCTTGCTGTCAGTCTCTCTCTGACTCTATCCCTCTACCTTAGTCTCTCTGTCTGTCTTGTCTCTGTGTCTCACGTTCTCTCTCTCTCTGCCTCACGCTCTGTTTCTTTCTCACACATTGACCACATCGGACACGTGTTCTAGCAGTTTAACACTTGCTACCGTGAGTTGGCTCAAACCACTTCTATGTCTCTTCTTTCACTGAGTTTATCTGATGAGGTGATTTTGGAAAATACAAAATGCACTGGCGCATCCAACAATACCTTGGCACAATATTAGTTACATTTCTGTAAAAGTAGTGTCCCTTCGTCTTCTGCACTTTGACTGTCTCCCTCTCCCTCTCCCTGTCAATGTGCGGGAGTTTGTGTTTAAGTGTTTCATTTTCCGTCTGTGAGGGTCTCTGAGTGTATCTATGTTTCACTGCCTTTGTGGGAGTTTCACTCTGTGTGTGTGCCCACAGGTTTTGTCTTTGGATATGTCCATGTGACACATTGTGGATGCATTACTGCCCCCGTGTGTTGGTTTCCCTTTGTGTGTGGACCTGTAGATTTATTTTGGTGACTGCATATTGCGGTGTTTATGTGTTTGGGTATGTTAGTCAGTCTATGTGGGAATGTTTCTGTGACAGTGAGTATGTTCGTGTGGCTGTTTGTTACTGTGACAGTGTGAATGTATATCTGCGTGTGTTTTGATATTGCATCTGTTGTGTTTGTGTCTGTGCATGCAGTGTCTGTGTGGTTAACATTCCTTTGACAATGAATTTTAGAGGGCATAGGTTTAGGGTGAGAGGGGAAAGATATAAAAGAGACCTAAGGGGCAACGTTTTCACGCAGAGGGTGCGACGTGTATGGAATGAGCTGCCAGAAGAAGTGGTGGAGGCTGGTACAATTGCAACATTTAAGAGGAATTTCGATGGTATATGAATAGGAAGGGTTTGGAGGGATATGGACTGGGTGCTGGCAGGTGGGACTAGATTGGGTTGGGATATCTGGTCGGCATGGACGGGTTGGACCGAAGAGTCTGTTTCCATGCTGAACATCTCTATGACTCTATGACTCGACTGTCAGCATGTTATACTTGTTGCTGACTTTGTATGTGTGTTTCTCTGACGTTCAGTGCATTATTGTGAGAGTGGGGCTGTGTCTCTAACTGCCTGTGCTGCTGTTTAAGCAGCTGCGTGTGTTGTTCAGATTGTGTTTTCGTCCCTGTCCATGTGTCAGGATCTTTCTGTGTCCCCAGCAGGGTCTCTGTTTGCCTCTCTGTGGGCGTGTCTCTGTTCGCTTCTGATGTCTATGTATAATTGTATAATGTGGTTCTGTAACTGTGTTTAACTGTGCTCATGTGTGTATACAAATGTTTCTGTAAGTTCTTGCATGTTGATTTGCAATGTGTCTCAGTATGACTTCCGTTCTATATGTGTGTGGGGATGTGCGTGTGATTATGTGTCTGTATGTAAATGTGTTTCTTTATTTGGGATGACTTTTTATGTGTATATGTGTGTATTGTGTATCTCTGTTGGTCTGCTTGTATATCTTAGTCTGACTGTTTTTCTGTCTGTGGATGCGTGTGCATTCTTTGTTTGTACGTAGGCGTGTTCCTATATATCTCAGTATGGTGGTATTTCTGTGTGGCGTGTGCATGTGAAATTTGGGTGTGCTAATGTATCAGTGTGTAGGTGTCGTCACACAATTTAACCTGATTGTAATCCTCTGTGTGTTTGTGAGGGTGAGGGTGTGTTTCTATGTCACTCAGGATTGGGTTATACTTCTGTCAGGAGTTGGTTTCCCATATCTCCGTTTGACTCTGTTTCGGTGCATGTTCGTGTGGTATGTGTGGAAAATGGGATGTGTTCCTGTTTTTGTTTTTTTCAGTATCTTCCTACGTCTCAACTTGAGTGTACTTGAGCGTGTGGGAGTACTTTTCTATCTGAGTGACTTGTTTTTGCGAGTGTGTGCATGTGGGTGTCTTTCTGTGTCTCTCAGGTTACATTTCTGTCTCGTCAAAACACTCCCTCTCCTGAAAAAGAACGAATAAACCCTACAGGAGGCCACGGTGAACAGATTGCTCTTAATGGAGTACATGTGTGGACGTGGGAAAAATCCAAACATCAGTCTCTCCACCTCACAGCGACTGAAACCTGAACAGTTAATTCGGTTTGAAGACCTATTGTCTAACTAACTACACAAGGCAAGGTAATGATTAATGAGATGCAAGGCACTAGGAATCTCAAAGGACCATGGGAACTTGGGATGCTTGCCCACTGATCCCTGAATGTCGGAGGGCAGGTTAATACAATCGTTAAGACACCACGTGCCTTGATCAGTCGTGGTGCAAATTCTCGGTTAGGGAGGTCTTTCTGGAGTTTTGTAGGACTGCATACACTCACATGAACACAAGTATTCAAAATTCTGATGAGAGGTGGAAAGGGTGGAGACCTTTTAATAAGGGGAACAGGTCAGTTAGAAGAGAGTGGAGACAATCCCTCATAGATAAAGATGCAGAAATGGTTCCCTCCAAAAACACGTCAATCTCCTCTTATGATTGGAGAAAAAAAGCTACTCAGAGTACGGTGTCAGCAGCAGAGCTGATGAACTGTGCATTGACACTGTCTAATGAGCCTTGATGTTTCTCTTTGGTGCATTTCGTGTTTGTGACACATTTCTGCTCCTGAGTGTCAGTGGTGGAAGAAGTCTATGTTTGGAGTTGTGATGTCAATCAACCAAGCTGCTTTATCCTGGGTGGTGTCATGGGTTGTGAGTGTTGATGGAGCAACATCCAAAAAGAAACTGGGGAGTATTTCGTTACACTTCTTACTTTCGCTTTTACTTTGGGGAGTCAGGAGGTGAGTTTCTTGCCGTGGTCTTCCTGGCTCTGACATCATTTTGTCGCAATAATATTCAAATTAATTATGACCAGCTATTTATTGATGAAGTAGCTGAAGCTGTTTTGTCCGAGGACTGCACACCGTGGAATTTCTGAAGAGATGTTCTGGAGCTGAGCTAACTCTCCTCTAACAACGACAGCCACCTTCCTGTATGCCAGGTATGACAGGTACGAGCAGGGAGTGTGCCCCCGATTGTCCTTCAAGTGAATTTTGAGCGAGCCACAGCGATGTCAGGTTGTGTGACTTTCACCACCCCCCCCCCCCTCCCCCCGCCCCACTCTGCGATTCAGCTCTTGGCCCATGTTTGAAGCAAAAATGTCATACATAAACAAAAGCAGACTGGCGGCATCTGTGGAGAGATATCAGAATTAACACTTCGGGACTTGTGATGCTTTCTCAGAACCTGTCGTAACTTGCCTTCCCAACTATTTTTGTGTAAACTGCAAATTTGGAAAGAGCACATTTTCTTCCTTTCTCCAACTCATTCACATACACAGTATTGCATTCTTCATATGTACAGCATATAAAGTATTCAGTATTGTTATATGTTGGAGCTGAGTGTGTCTGTACAAATATTGCTGTGTATAGGAGTTGATCATGTTTGCATGGAAATATTATTGTGCATTGTATCTGTTTGTGTTTATATCTAAACATTGTTTTGCTTTGGAGTTGTTCTAGTTTTAACATAAATATCGTTAAGCATTAGAACTGCTCATTGTAAATATAAATATGGTTGTGTCTGGAAACGGTTCCTGGTCTTATTTGCTTCCTATTTTCTATTTGAGTTGCTCTTGCTTTTATATTAATATTGTTGTACCTCAGTTCTGTTCTCTTATTTTTATAGATACCATGGTGTGTTGCGGCTGCACATCTGATTAAGTTATCTGATTCTGTGCTGTGAACTTCGCCCAACAGTTCCTCCAAGATCAGTTATGAATTTCATTGTTTGTTAATTTTCCCAGATGCACACCGATGTCCAACGATACATGAATTCAAACAGCAAAGGCTGTAACTGTGCAGGTTCTCACTCTCTCTCCTATAATAACCTCACCATGTGCTTCCATTGTCTTTCTTCTCCCTTTTAAAACTGCTGTTGTTTTGACTTTTTTTCCCCAAAGTTCCAAAACAATGCAACAGCACATGAATCCAATTGCAGCTCCTGGAATTCGAGAAAATCACCTTCAGCACCTAAAATACCTCAAAAAACGAGCAACTGTTACAGTCAGAAATTTTTCCCGTCCTCCATCTTGGATTACCGTGAATCCTCTTGGGAAATAAGACAGGGCAGGTGACTGAGTGTCAGTGGGAGAACACGTTTGGACCAGCGACCATAATTCTATTAGATTTAAAATAATGATGGAAAAGGATAGACCACATCTAAAAGTTGAAGTTCTAAATTGGAGAAAGGCCAATTTTTACAATATTAGGCAAGAACATTTGAACGCTGATTCGAGGAAAATGTTCACAGGTAAAGGATCGGCTCGAAAATGGGAAGCCTTCAGAAATGAGATAACGAGAATCCAGAGACAGTATATTTCTGTTAGGGTGAAAGGAAAGGCTGGTAGTTATAGGGAATGCTGGATGACTAAAGAAATTGAGGGTTTGGTTAAGAAGAAGAAGGAAGTATATGTAAAGTATAGACAGGATAGATCGAGTGAATTCTTAGAGGAGTATAAAGGAAGTAGGAGTATACTTAAGAGGGAAATCAGAACGGCAAAAAGGGGACATGAGATAGATTTGGAAAAAATAATTAAGAATTTTTTAAAAATACATTAAGGACAAAATGGTAACTAGGTAGTAAATAGGGCCCCTCAAAGATCAGCAATGTGGCAGTTGTGTGGAGCCATAGACAATGGGGAGATTCTAAATGAGGATTTTGCATCATTATTTACTGTGGAAAAGGATATGGAAGATATCGACTGTAGGAAAATAGATGGTGACATCTTGCAAAATTTCGACATTTCAGAGGATGAAGTGCTGAATGTCTTGAACCGGGTAAAGGTGGATAAATCCCCAGGACCTCATCAGGTGAACCCGAGAATTCTGTGGGAATCTAGATAATTGACTGATGGGCCTCTTGCTGAGATATTTGTATCATCGATAGCCACATGTGAGGTGTTGGAAGACAGGAGGTTGGCTAACGTGGTGCCACTGTTTAAGAAGGGTGGTAAGAACAAGCCATGGAACTATAGATTAGTGAATCTGTTAGGCAATTTGTTGGAGGGAATCCTGAGGGACAGGATGTACATGTATTTGGAAAGGCAAGGACTAATTAGGGATAGTCAACATGGCTTTGTGAGTGGGAAATCATGTCTCACAAACTTGATTGAGTTTTTTGCGGAAATAACAAAGAGGACTGATGAGGACAGAGCGGTTGATCTGATCTATATGGACTTCAGTAAGGCTTTCGACAATGTTCCCCATGGGAGACTTGTTAGCAAGGTTAGATCTCACAGAATACAGTGAGAACTAGCCATTTGGATACAGAACTTGGCTGAAAGTTAGAAGACAGAGTGTGGTGGTGGAGGTTTGTTTTTCAGACTGGAGGCCTGTGACCAGTGGAGTGCCAAAAGTATCGGTTCTGGGTCCTCTACTTTTTGTCATTTTCATAAATGGTTTGGATGCGAGCATAAGAGTACAGTTAGTAAGTTTGCAGATGACACCAAAATTGGAGGTGTAGTGGACAGTGAAGAGGGTTACCGCAGATTACAACAGGATCTTGACCAGAAGGGCCAATGGGCTGAGAAGTGGCAGATGAACTTCAATTCAGATAAATGTGAGGTGCTGCATTTTGGGAAAGCAAATCTTATCAGGACTTATACACTTAATGGTAAGGTCCTAGGGTGTGTTGCTGAACAAAGAGACTTTGGAGTACAGGTTCACAGCTCCTTGAAAGTGGAGTCACAGGTAGATAGGATAATGAAGAAGACGTTTGGCATGCTTTCCTTTATTGGACAGAGTATTGAGTACAGGAGATGGGAGGTCATGTTGCGGCTGTACAGGACATTGGTTAGGCCACTGTTGGAATATTGCATGCAAGTCTGGTCTCCTTCCTATCGGAAAGCTGTTGTGAAACTTGAAAGGGTTGAGAAAAGATTTACAAGGGTGTTGCGAGGATTGGAGTATTTGAGCTATAAAGAGAGGCTGACCAGCCTGGGGCTGTTTTTCCTGGAGCATCGGAGGCTGAGTCGTGACCTTATAGAGATTTACAAAATTATGAGGGGCATGAATAGAGTAAGTAGTCAAAGATTTTCCCTTTTGTCGGTGAGTCCAGAAGTAGAGGGCATAGGCTGAGGGTGAGAGGGGAAAGATATAAAAGAGACTATGAGGCAACGTTTTCATACAGAGATGGTACGTGTATGGAATGAGCTGCCATAGGAAATGGTGGAGCCTGGTACATTTGCAACATTTAAGAGGCATTTGGATGGGTATATGAATAGGTAAGGTGTGGAGGGGTATGGGCCAGGTGCTGGCAAGTGGGACTAGATTGGGTTGGAATATCTGGTCTGCATGGACTTGTTGGACCGAAGCATGGAAACACACTGTACATCTCTATGACTCTATGCACATGTTCATGTTTGAATAATTTTCCGTTTCTGAAGTGTTTACGTTTATACATGAAAATGGTTGCATATTAAAGTTGGAATGAAACTGTTAATCTTTCTGTACATCAATTGTGTTTTAGAATTGTTCACATTCATTTTTAAATATTGTGCATGAGAACTGTTCATGTCTGTATGTAAATATTGTTGTGTACTGGATCTGCTCCAGTTTACATATCAAAGTTGTGAATTGTAATTTTTTAAATGGATGCAATATTTGCACATTGTGTGTTTACGATACAGCAATAGATCATTTTGTTAAATCAACACAAACAAGGTTAAGTGTCATCAGCTTGGATTTCTGTCAAGGATCGAGGCGTGTTTTGTAATTAATCACCTGATATCAAAACAGAAGTGAGTCTGTTAAACACTTAGACTGTCTAAAACTGATAAACTACACCCAAACCTCAAATAAATTGTGCCCAAACTATATCCGTTCAGATCCATCATATGCCACAGATCCCGATCAGAGATTCACACTGAGATGTAATTCCATATTAATCCTCCCAACATGACTACTCTCTCACTGTGCACCAGGCCAACAAAAAACAAAAACAAATTCCCACACACCCTGCCAGTCCTGTAACACTGGAACTACATGAGGCACTGGCTGTCTCCCAGCTGCGATTTTGTGCCGAGTCCTGGTCATCAGCCTGCAGTGAGGACGGAATTGTACTAAGGAGAGCATAGAAGAGATTTACAAGAAGCAAAATGGATAGTGCTTGGGTCAACTCTTAAACAGAGTTGAATGCGAATTGAGTTATTGAGATATACAAAATAAGGAGGCTCTTGAATGGGGACTTCTCTACCCAAACGCAGGACCATTTACCAGGAGATGCAGAGAGTGAATAATTGATGGAAGCTATGTAGGGGACTTGAGGTGTACCATTTCATTCAGAAGGTGATGGTGCATTTGGAATTCATTGAATTTCAGATGACCGTGGCTAATTTCCAGTTGTTTTCCTGAAGAGGTTTTTGTGGCTTCATATTTTTACACTGCATGAAACAGTTTTGCTTCGGGAGGAATATTATTAACTAAGTTTAGAAGATAAGAAATAATCAATTCATTAGGTTAATATTGCTTACCTTATTTAGGTATTCTCATTACAAAGTAAAATAAAAAAATAAGATGTGTCGTGAAATCGTGTTCTGTCTATGAACTGCTGAGTATTTGTATTATCACTTCCCATGTTAATTTCACCTGACATGATTAGAACACAATAGAGAATCAGAGTGACCTGATTATTTTATAACGACATATTTTATTGCACAATGGATTAGAGCCGCAAAATTCATTATTTGGAGTAGTGAACTGATTGCTTTGTTTTGCATTATGTCGCTTATTCAAAAAGTTTCAACAAGCCTATCCCCAAGACTATTTTAGTCAGACAATGCAGAGAACGCAATAAAATTATCATATCTACTGATTTGCATTTGGCATTATCTGTTCACTGAATTTACAAGCAAAAATGGAACATTTTCGAAATATGACAAGGAATGGTTCACTTCCAGAAACAAACTCTGCGGGATTCCATGAGTTAACAGATCCTCAATTTATCATCACAGATAATGGTTTGTCCCTTCAATGATGAAACCAAACTTTCTCGGCTCTGTTAGCATCCTCCGTCAAATCACTCCCCAGTCTCATGTTTTTGTCATATATTGATCAGAACATTCCAGGCAAACGTATTTGGAGGACGGGAAAGACTGTGGCTGTCAGAGCTCCTCCCTTAGTTGTGGCACTTTACGTGACAGAGATGACTTTCTCGAATTCCTGGAAGACTATTGTTTTGTAAGTTGGTGCATTGTTTTGGAAATTTGTGGAAAAGAAATAACAAAGCAAGGCAATTTATAAAGGAAGAAGATAGACAAAGTTGGATACCACGTGGTCAGCGAGATAGATAGATAGATGGATATGTATATAGATAGATAGATAGATAGATAGATAGATAGATAGATAGATAGATAGATAGATAGATAGATAGATAGATAGATAGATAGATAGATAGATAGATAGATAGATAGATAGATAGATAGATAGATAGATAGACAGACAGACAGACAGACAGACAGACCGACAGACCGACAGACAGGCAGGCAGATAATTACTGCTGTCTGAAGCAGCAGTGAACCCGCACATCTACTGCTTCGGTTTTTGAGTCCATGTGTTTCTGGCCATCGGAGTGCATCTGGGTAAAAAACAGCAAAAATTACAGCTGCCTTTGGAGGAACACGTGTATAAGAGTTCACAGCACTGGAGCAGATAAGAGCATGGTTTTTAAGTGTAACCTTGCTGCCTTTTTTTGTGTCAGTCTACAACAGTGAGTCGAGCGAGTTCATTTTTGGGCATGTGTTTTATTGAGGTCTGTCTCTTGATTAAGGTGTAAAAGTATAAGTCATTGGCAATACGTTAGCCCGGAGACGTGTCTTTTAGAGCTCTAGGGCTGTGGTATTTTCTGGGTCTGTAGATTATTGAGGTGAAAAGATGACTTTTAGTGGACTGATAAACTTTTCCTGTCAGATGTGGGAGGTTCGGGAAAGCTTCCATTTACTGAAGATTATGCCGAAGTCTGTTTGTTTGTGAATCCTGTCAAGTCGCCATGGATCGATTGGAGAAACAGAGGTAAAGAAGTATTTACAGGAGGTAGAGGGGTGTGACGGCTAGCATTTACAGGAAGATGGGAAAGCCACAGATACAATCATGTAGATGGGACACCTCCAGGAAAGGTTGGACAAAGAGGTGGATAGTACAGGAGTCTCTGGTGGCTATTGCCATCTTAAACAAGTGTGGTGCTTTGGAAAATGTCAGGGATGTGCACTCTTAGAGAATGTGTCATCAACAGCCAGGTTGCTGACACCAAGACTGGCTGTAATGTATAACAGGGGTACACCAGGGTCCAAGTGATCAGTTGAGATAAGGCTCTGTCTAGTCAGAGGCACAAACAGACGTTTCTATGACAAACATTGAGAAACCAGAGTGGAATGTTGCCTCGCTGGTGCCTAGATCAAGCATATCTCTGAGAGGGTGCAGAATGTTCTGAAAGAGGAGAGGGACCAGCAGGAGGTCATGTGAACAGTGGAACTAATGACATATGAAGGGAAAAGGATAAAATTCAGAATGTGGAATATCAGAAGTTCGTCAGTAATTGAAATGGAGGTGCTTGGTGGGAGTGATTTTGGATTACTTTTGATGCCACGAGCTAGTGAGTGGAGGAATTGGAGGATGGAGAAGATGAATATGTGGTCGAGGAGCTGGTGTCACAGAGAAGGATATACACTTTGGCATCATTGGAATCTCTTCTGGCATAGAAGTGACCTATATAAGGAGGACGGATTGAACCTGAATAGAAAGGGGACTAATACACTGGCAGGGAGATTTGGTCGAGGTGCTCAGGAGGATTTCAACTGAGAAGGTTGTGGAGTGTTCGGAATGCGGGCAGCGTGTGGGACCCAGGGAGACAGTGAGGATAGAAATGAGTCTGACATTGATGCATTTGCAAAATGGAAGAGGTCAAACAGTCAGGGCAGGCAAGAGCAAAGCAGCGAACGAGGTAGGACTGATAAAGTAAACTGAGTTTATTGCAATACAAGCGGACCAACAGGGAAAGCAGTTGAACTTCGGGATGGTTAGGAAGATGGAATAGGGATATCATAGCAATTAGAAAGACGTGGCTCAGGGGAGGACTGGACTGGCAGGTAATGCTATAGAATACAAAGGCTGTCGTAAGGAAAGAAAGGGAGCTAAGAGAAGAGGGGAATTTGTGTTTTTGATAATAGTTAACATTACAGCTGTAATGAGACAGGCGATTATGTCTAGGGAAGATATTTGTGTGGAACAGAGAAATAAGAAAAAGATGATCACCTTATTGGGATTGCATTATTGACCCGGGAATGGTAAGTGGGGAGTCGAAAAAAATTGTAAGGAGATATCAGTTATCTGTAAGAATAATAGAGTGGTAATAGTAGGGAATCTTAACGTTTCAAACATAGCCTTGGACTGCCAGAATGTTAAGGGTTGAGATCGAGAGGACATTGTGTACAAGAAATAAGGCAGGCCAGGTGACTGAGGTGTCAGTGGGGAGCACTTTGTGGCCAACGACCATAAATCTATTCGCTTAAAGTTTGGCCAATTTTGAAAGTGCCTGGCCAGAACTTTCAAAGGTTGACTGCAGGGAAATGTTTGTAGGTGAAGCAAAAGTTAGAAAGCGGGAAGCCTTCTAAAATGAGCTAACAAGAGTCCAGAGACAGTATGTTTCTGTTCAGCTGAAAGGCAAGACTGGTAGGTGCAGGAATGCTGGATGATGGGAAAAATGAGGTTTTGGTAAAAAGAAGGACACATATGTCAGGGATATTCAGCAGAGATCGAGTCAATACTTATAAGAATATGAGGGGAGTAGGAGTATACATAAGAGGGAATGGATGTCGGTTTGCTCACTGAGCTGGAAGGTTCATTTTCAGACATGTCGTCACCATACAAGGAAAAATAATCAGTGAGCCTCCGAATGAAGCACTCTTGTTGTCGCTGGCTTCCTATTTATATGTTTGAGTTTCCTTGGGTGGGTAATGTCATTTCCTGTGGTGACATCATTTCCTATAGTGATGTCATTTCCTGTTTTTTTTAAGGGTTGGTAATTATTCTCAAAATTCGTCAACTACAGAGGGAAATCGGCAGGGCAAAAAGCGGACATGAGATAGCTTTGCCCAAAAGGGTTAAGGAGAATCCAAATGCATTTCATAAATATATTAAGGACAGAATTGTAACACAGGAAAAAATAGGACACCTGAAGCATCATGTGGCAGGCTGTGTGTGGAAATGCAGGATATGTGAGCAATAGTAAACGAGCATTTTGAATCTTTGCTTACTACGCAGAAAAGCATGGTAGATACAGAATGTAGGGAAACATTCCCATATTACATCAGAAGCAATGCTGGATATCTTAAAAATCCTTTGGGAAACTAAGGAAGTGATTGCTGTGGGACTTGCTGAGATATTTGTATAATTGACAATAAGTGAGGTGCTGGAAGACTGGAGGTTGGCAATCATGGTGCCAGTATTTAAGAAAGGTGAGAAGGTACAGCCAGGGCAGTGTAGACTGGTGAGCCTGACATTAGTGGTGGACAAGCTGTGAGAGTGAATCTGCAGGGACAGGATTTACATGTATTTGGTGTGGCAAGGACTAATTGGGGCAGTTGACATGCCTTTGTACATACAGTATCATGTCTCACCAACTTAACTGAGTTTTTTGAAGAAGTATCATTGAGGTTTGATGAGGCAGAACAGTGGATGTGATCAATGTGGACTTCAGGAAGGTGTTCAAACTGGTTTGTCATGCTGGACAAATTCGTAAGGTTAGCTGGCATTGAACTCAGGGAAACCCAACTATTTGGATACAAAACAGGCTTGTAGGTGGAAGACAGAGGGTGGTGGTATCGACTCGCCTTTCAGACTGGAGGCCTGTGACCAGGGGTGTGTGAGTGGAATTGATGCTGGATTCACAGCTTTTTGTCATTGACATAACGATTTGAAATTGACAATTTTCATTCTCGTTCGTAAGTTTGCAGATCCCACTAAATTTTACGTGGGATTTGACAGTGAAGAAGGTTGATCGCATGGGCCAATGCTCCAGAACTTGCCGTGCCCTGAGTCAAGCAGTTGCGGTGGAGCTACAAAACTGGCATCTACCCGAGAGAGTGGACTTTTGCCCTCTTGTATCCTATGCAATTCACACAAAGGAGGAAAAAGCCAAGCTGGTCAATTTCCTCCCCGTCAGCCTTATCTCGAGCATCAGTAAAGTGATGGAAGGTATCATTATAGGGGTGGCACAGTGGTTAGCACTGCTGCCTCACAGATCCAGATACCCAGGTTCAATTCCCGCCTCAGGCGACTGACTGTGTGGAGTTTGCACATTCTCCCCGTGTCTGCGTGGGTTTCCTCCGGGTGCACCGGTTTCCTCCCACAGTCCAAAAATATGTGCAGGTTAGGTGAATTGGCCATGCTAAATTGCCCGTAGTGTTAGGTGTAGGGGAATGGGTCTGGGTGGGTTGCTCTTCGGAGGGTCGGTGTGGACGTGTTGGGCCGAAGGGCCTGTTTTCACGCTGTAAGTAATCAAGTCTAATCAACAAACAGCACCTGCTCAGCAATAACCTGCTCAGTGACGCCCAGTTTGTGTTCCACTGCGGCGGGCCAGCTCTTGATCCCAGTACACACTTAGTTCTGACATGGACAAAAGAAATGATTCTAGAGGTGGGTGTGTGTGACTCGCTTAACATTAAGACTGCATTATGTGCAGTTTTGGACCTGGGTTTCTAGTGGAGATGGCTTGAGAGAGAGACTTTGTCTCATACAAGAGACACTTGTATATGTGCTCGATTCGTATGAGAAGTGTGTGTACGACTTTGTGTCTGAGTGTTATACTAACTGCGTAAGGCTCCACAGTCGTGTATGTGTGTGTGTCAGTATCTTGTGCATGCACCTGACAGCATATAGTGCATGATTGAATGTGATTGTGTCTGTTGTTATAATCCTATCTGTTGTTTCTAACTTTTCCTTCTCTTCCTACCTTCGAATGTTAAAGTTGTTGATTCATTCCGTAGACCACCCCTGGCTGGAAAATCGATCCTGCGAAGGCGCAGCAAGAATTGGCGCCCAATGCTGCAGAATGCCAAACAAAGATTCGGAGGAATTTAACGAAATCACCTCTTTACAGTAATATAGAAATCAGTATGACATATGTATTGTTAAAATAAAGTCTGATATTAGCTGAATAGCAGCCTTACATTTGCTTCATTCTATTCCTTCATAAATGAACTGAACTGATGAGTTACCACTTTCATAGTTTTGCAAAGTTGTATTGCAATTTTAACTGACTTCTAAATCTGCTTCTCTGACCCCCTTTGCAGATCGACTGAATTCACATCCTTACTTTCTAAGCAGGCTCCCGGTTAGGAATTTGTACCATTTCTTTCAGTCCATTCACAAGTCATTTAGTGTACAAACTGAAAAAGAATACAGGACAATATATATATATTTTGAAGACAAGCTTCCATTTAGTCAATGCAACAACAGCAACTATTTAAAGCTAAATCTAAAAATAAAAGGATAAAATTAGAAATCTTGGTATGAGACAGCTGGCCATCCCCACTCAGGTTGCTTCTCCTGTTCCAACCGTTAAAATAAACCAAGACCTCACAAACTGTTTAATCTATTGACTTGCCAAGTAGGCAGCTCTTCACCTCTCTCATAAACCCACACTGTTGAAAAAAAAGAACAAAATAACTCTTAAACCAATACCCTTATCACAATGTACAGGGAATGAATTGAAGGATTATGAACCAACAGCAATTAAGGAACTCCGATATAGTTCCAGGTCAGGATGGTGAGTGGCTTGGAGGACAACTTGCAAGGGATTTTGTTTTCATTTATTTGCTATCTTTATCCTTCTGGATGGTTGTGTTCGTGAGTTCAGAGGTTCTTTCTGAGGAAACTCTGTTGAATTGCTGCAGTGCATCTTGTAGATAGCACACATGTCTGCTACTGAGATTCGGTGGTGGAGGGAATGGATGCTTGTGGCTGTGGTGTCAGTCAAAAGGGTGCTGCTTTATTCTGGATGGTGTCAATCCTTTTGAGAGTGTTGTTGGAACTTCACTCATCCAGGTACATGAGGAGTATTCCATCACACTCCTGATTTGTGCTTTGTAGATGGTGGGAAGTCTTATCATGGTTGGGGGCTGGGGTGGGGAATGTGCAGTCAGGAGTTGAGTTTCTCACTGCAGGACTCCTAATCTCTGACCTGATGTTATTTCTCCAGACTTCAAATGGATTGGATTTCACCACCCCAACTGTGGGACTCAAGATTGAAGGCTGGATCAGATTACTCTTGAGAAGCCAAACTGTGACAAACTTAGATGTGTCCAAATGATGCCACCATTCTTGGAAGCGATACGATACCTGACAGTTTACAACTTCACCTACAGATTGGAGCAATTCCTCTCGTGCTTCAGATCTCGCCTTTTAATAATGCCACCATTACCACCTTGCTTCTAATTCCATCTTGTCAAATATCTAAATGAAAGGTTAGGAGAGATAATCAGAGGGTGCATGCATTGACCCTCTGCACAAGGTATATGATCTGTATTTTGGCTATGTTCGAAGTCAAGCCATGGATGGGAAAGGTGGTGAGTTCAGGACGTGTTGTGGTGCTTGGATTGAGGAGTAGAAATGAGAAAATGAATTAATCACAAATACATATTTCTTTCTGGGTTGTGGGTTCTGCTGGGGGAAAATACTCAGCAGACTTAATCCTGTGAGATTGTTTACTATAGAGACTTGCAAATTATTAAGCCTTTCAAATTGGCAGCTCATCTCTGAGTCATCATCCCAATCCTTGTTCTGCTTTTATAAAAAAAATGGTTGTATGGAACCACGTTGAATCAGGTTGAAATTTTCCAATCTCAGATCAACTCCAACCACCTTAGTGAGTCAACCCCCTTATTCTTGAGTCAGGCGGTAACTAGATCAGTAAATTTGCAGGCTCTTTTCCTTTCTCTGTCTTGCAGATAATTTAGGGGCGATTGTCATTCTGACCAAGAGAAAATGTGCCCTCACTCCTTGCACAATGCGTGACCTGGTGATCATGGCAATATCTGACCTAAAGGCCATTATCAGTGATGTCAAACTCTATGGAATATATTATTGTTATTTTCTGGAATCTCTTCAGAATATCATCCCTGTATAAAGTGTCATCACCGTCCTGCTGTATGGAGTATGAGACTGTTCATTCTGGTCACTGTCATTTTCTCTTGTGATTGACTGACGGCTATTTTTTGCTAGAAGCTGAAAAACATTGCACCCGGAGAACTGCAACTTCAGTACTCGCAACAACCTGAATTCTGATTTGTTGAGAAAATAATGCCATGCTCCACTTTATATATGAACCTGGTTTGATCATTAACAATATTCCATGGGGATGATATGCAAAACCAAACTATTATATTGATTCTGAATGGGTTTGGCAAGATTTTCACAATTTTGGTTCAAATTGCCTTCATCCTGCAGCTCAACACTCTGAAAGGCAGACACATTTTCGTGGCCAATGGAGTCAACAACGGACTGAAGAGTCAGAGCAAAGGAGAGTCCCAATGAGGCTGAGATGGAGAACAGGAGGTGGCCTCTGAATTTACTTTTCACCATAGCTGGCAAATTCTTATGTCTGTGGCAAGTGGATGTTATAAAATTCATTCTGGTGGGCGGCACGGTGGCACAGTGGTTAGCACTGCTGCCTCACAGCGCCTGAGACCCAGGTTCAATTCCCGCCTCAGGCGACTGACTGTGTGGAGTTTGCATGTTCTCCCCGTGTCTGCGTGGGATTCCTCCGGGTGCTCCTGTTTCCTCCCACAGTCCAAAGATGTGCAGGTCAGGTGAATTGGTCATGCTAAATTGCCCGTAGTGTTAGGTAAGGAATAAATGTAGGGGTGTGGGTGGGTTGCGCTTCGGTGGGTTGGTGTGGACTTGTTGGGCCCAAGGGCCTGTTTCCACACTGTAATGTAATCTGATCTAATCTAATGAAATCTAATCTAATCATATATTACAGTCTGAGTAGAACAGATGACACAGAACCGGAGTATGTCTTTCATCAAGTCGGATGGCTGCTGCGAAATTTAATTTGCTGCACAAACGTATTTATTTATTCGTTGACTCAGTGTAAGCTCAGAATGCAGTTCATGAGGGCGGTGAAATGCCCATCCACATTAACTGTTCAGTTAAGTTCTGAAGAAAATCATTGATAGTAGCTGAGAGCCGGGCCCCAGTTTCACCTGTAAATGGATAGAAATGGCAATTCCTTGACTCCGAAAGGAGAACAGCAAAGGACAGGGCAGTATGCAGAAAGTGATTCTGCTGAAGAGAACGTGAAGGGAGTTTTCAGGAAGGTCAGTGCACTCTCTCCATGTCAGAAGAGACAACAATCACAGTTTCTCCTCCACTGCCATTTGTTTGAACCTCAATTCTTCAACTTCGCTAAGGATGGAATTCGATTCGAACTTACAAAAGACAAAATTGTCGATACTGACATCATCTTTTTTTTGGAATTTCCAAACATTACTTACCTGTTGAAGTATCTGACCTCTTGGACTTACATTAATTCCAAATTCTTTGACAAGGTTTCAATTCCCTCACTGGTCTTGACTCTGTCAGGCAATCCCTGTAACCTTCATTTCCCATGGCCAATCCAGCTAACCTGCATATCCATGGACACTATGGACAAGTTAGCATGGCAGATCCACCTAACCTGCACATCCTGGGATACTATGGACAATTTAGCATGGCCAACCCAGCTAACCTGCACACAGTGGCATTTAACCATGAATGGTCTTTTTCTCAATCCCAAACTCTTGCATTCTCCCCACAACATTTGAACCCCTTCCCAATCACTAATCCAAAAAACCATGTCCTAAATATGCTCAATGTCTTCGTCCCCACAGCCCACTGTGGTAATGATTTCTATAGATTATCCATCATTAGACTGAAGAAATTCATCTTCATCTCCATTCCAAAGGTCGTTCCTTCACTCTGAGGCTGAGCCCTCAGGTCCTAGTCTCTCCTACATGGGAGAGAACTGGGAGTATTCTTCACAAAAGGAAGTACAATGCTGGTCTGATGCTTTGGAATACTGTCTCAGGACTGATTGGAATCGGTGGACTGGACCAGGTTCGAGAACTCAGCAATTTGGGATTGATCTGCAGTCCCAGCGGCGGCCGGAAGGGCGGCAGCACAGAGTAACGGCGATCACACGTTCATGATTGTGGTGAATGATGAGGCTGGGACACCCAGTCTCTCATTATTCTGGCGCAGATCACATATTCTGGAAGGGGTGCGAACGAGACAGTAATTGAAGAACACTGGGAAAAGAGAGGGCTAAATACAGATAGAGAGAGGGTTAACGATTGTAATTAATAGATAATTTAATCAAGAATAATGGGAAGATTATTAAAATATAATTGGAGGGTTAAATAGGGACTAATAGGGAGAGAGCTGAACACAAGAAATGGCAGCAGGATGTTAAAGATAAAACAGGAGAAGATTTCATTGAAAGTAATTGTGGGAGAAGTACATAGAGAGTAAGAGTAAGAGTCTTGATTACAGGGGCACAGTTAGAGGGTTAATACAGGGCAAAATATAACGAATATAATGAGATTAGCCAGTTAGATCTCATAGAATATGAGTTCCGTGATTGGGCCTGTTAACCTGCTCTAATCAGGGGGTCCTGGCTGACAGCTGTAAACAGGAAGGTCAGGGGTTCTGCTCACTCAAAGAACCAGCTTTGTGCTAGCTGGGTCAGTGTGACATACTGTGTAAGCATAAAATCAGTAACTTGAGGACTGGTTAGCAAACTTTGTGGAATGTGAGGAGATTTAATACAAAGTAACAGGGAGGATGTTGAATAGAGTGGAGTATAGTGAGGATTACGTTAAGGGGAAAGAAATTAGAGTTAATACAGTGTAATAGAGAAAGAACTAAATATAGACTCATGAGAAGAGAGTTGAATGCAGGATAATTGGGAAAGTCTTAAATACAGGAAAAATGAGAGCGATAAATACAGAATGGAGAGGATTAAATGAAGACTAATAAGGAGAAGGTGAATTAGTGAGCAATAGGGAGAAAACTGAATACAGAGACAGAGTTAAACACTGTAGTCTCAAACATCAGTTTCAATAGAGCGGATTCAATGGAAAATTATCGTGAGATGGTTAAATATAAAATAATAGGGACAGTAGTAAACAGAGAGTAATAGGGGGAGTGTTGAACTGAGCAGAAGTGAGAGATATGGTTAAATACAATGGAATATAGGATCAAATATAGGTAAAGGTAGGATTAGGTAAAGAATAACAGAGGATGAGTAAATACAGGCTAATAAAGGGAAGATGAAATACGGATCAATTGATGGAGATGACTGAATACAGATATTGGCTTAAATGTTGATTCATAGGGAGAAGCTACCACAAAAAAGAGTTTCATCCTATCAAGTTTCCAAACCTTAATATTAAGCCTTGGCTCTCCCTCTGTCTATTTTGCCTTGCCTCCCAGGATCACCTCTCTCTGCCTCACCTAGTTTCCCTCATTCCTCATGCAGTTGTCATGGAACCTCGCACACGCCCACACTCCTCACATCTTCCCTTTCCCTCCTGTCTTCGCTTTTTCAGGTAGAACATTGTGGATTGACGTAATGCCTTTGTGCTGTTCTCGTAGTCACATGAGAGGGGATGAATGGCCTTCAACCTCTCCTCTTTACCACCTCAAAATGAGCTCAATTGCCTCCTCCTCTTCCTCTCTATCAGTCTCAAAAAGGGGTTTTTTCATTCAATCAATGGGTGAGGGCATGGCTGACGAACGCCAGCATTTTTGCCCATCACAAATTGCCTAGAGGACAGTTAAGTGTCAACCACATTGTTGTGGGCCTGGAATCACATGAGCTCCTGACCATTGAAAGATGGAGTTTGCCCTCTCGAAAGGACAAGAACAGATAAATAATTAATATTGGATTTGCGGTCATCATTAGCCTCTTTAATTCCAGACATCTACTGAATTCAAATTGCACAATCTGCTGTATTGGGATTGAACTTGGTTCCCCAGAACATTACCCAGGTCTCTTGGTTAACAGTCCAGCAATAATTCCACGAAGCCATGTCCTCCACCTACTAAATAGCTTCCTTTTTGTAGTAGGCTGGAGAACGGGCTGAATACAAACAGATCGAACTGTGGATGCTGTCAATTATAAACAAAACCAGAATTTGCTGGATCAACTCAGCAAGTCTGCCAGCATCTATCAAGAGTAATCAGAGCTGAATGGCCTCCTGTTCCAGTGTAACAAAGTGGAGAAGGAACTGAATGGCCTTCTATTCTAGTGTTGCTGGGTGTGTCTGGCAACAGCACACTCATCCAGTGATTAAAAACGAAGCAATGCTTTGTCCATTGAATTAAAAATAAAATCTGTCAGTGAAACTTGCAAGTCTCTGGCTATCTGTCCTCCTGTTAGGGAATATCTTAAATAAAATCTCCGTGCAGTACTCTAAATACTTCAGCTCTTCACAGTCAGTTGGTGTGATATTTCTATGTATATTTAAATCATTAACAAGGGAAAGGGGCCGGCAAATAGTGAATAATGTAGGACGTGAGAATTGTTTAATCTGTTTGGTAAAGAGAGACACTATAAATTAACTGGCCCAAATATGGAGGGGATGTCATAACGTCAAGACTCGGAGGTGTACTTTTTGTTTTGGAAAGTGACTGAGCAGATTGGGCAAGCTTTTAAACATCCATACAATATTCAGTTAGAGTACAAATGTGAGGGAAATGTTGCTAAACCATTATAATTCACTGTTTCAGCCACGGTTGAGGGAAACAGACCAGCTTTGAACCATTGAAATGTGAAAGTCTTGTTGTTGTGGTTCTGTTCGCCGAGCTGGAAGTTTTTGTTGCAAACGTTTCGTCCCCTGGCCAGACGACATCATCAGTGCTTGGGAGCCTCCTGCGAAGCGCTTCTTTGATGTTTCCTCCGGTGTTTATAGTGGTCTGTCCCTGCCGCTTCCGGTTGTCAGTTTGAGCTGTCCGTTGCAGTGGTTGGTATATTGGGTCCAGGTCGATGTGTTTGTTGATGGAGTTTGTGGATGAATGCCATGCCTCTAGGAATTCCTGGCTGTTCTCTGTCTGGCTTGCCCTATGATAGTAGTGTTGTCCCAGTTGAATTCATGTTGCTTGTTGTCTGCGTGTGTGGCTACTAAGGATAGCTGGTCGTGTCGTTTCGTGGCTAGTTGATGTTCATGTATGCGGATCGTTAGCTGTCTTCCTGTTTGTCCTATATAGTGTTTAGTGCAGTCCTTGCATGGTATTTTGTACACTACATTCGTCTTGCTCATGTTGGGTATCGGGTCCTTCGTTCTGGTGAGTTGTCTGAGCGTGGCTGTTGGTTTGTGTGCCGTTATGAGTCCTAGGGGTCGCAGTAGTCTGGCTGTCAATTCCGAGATGCTCCTGATGTATGGTAGTGTGGCTAGTCCTTTTGGTTGTGGTATGTCCTCGTTCCGTAGTCTTTCTCTTAGGCATCTGTTGATGAAGTTGCGCGGGTATCCGTTTTTGGCGAATACCTTGTATAGGTGTTCCTCTTCTTCTTTTTGCAGTTCTGGTGTACTGCAGTGTGTTGTGGCCCTTTTGAATAGTGTCCTGATGCAGCTTCGTTTGTGTGTGTTGGGGTGGTTACTTTCATAGTTTAGGACTTGGTCTGTGTGTGTGGCTTTCCTGTATACCCTTGTAGTGAATTCTCCGTTAGGTGTTCTCTGTACCATCACGTCTAGGAATGGGAGTTGGCAATCCTTTTCTTCTTCTTTCGTGAATCGGATTCCTGTGAGTGTGACGTTGATGATCCGGTGTGTTTTTTTTACAAAGTCTTGCAATGAGTCCAGCTCAGTACTGTCCCGATGACTTGTCCTGACTTGTCCTACCTGCCTATCTTCTTTTCCACCTATCCACTCCACCCTCCCACCCCGACCTATCACCTTCATCTCCTTCCCCACTCATCTATTGTGCTCTATGCTACTTTCTCCCCATCCCCACCCTCCTCTCACTTATCTCTCATCCCTCAGGCTCTCTGCCTCTATTCCTGATGAAGGGCTTTTGCCCGAAACGTCGATTTTAATGCTCCTCGGATACTGCCTGAACTCCTGTGCTCTTCCAGCACCACTAATCCAGAATCTGGTTTCCAGCATCTGCAGTCATTGTTTTTACTCACAAAATTGATTTCTGCCCGTTTCTCAATACCACATTTTAGGAAAAAATGCCAATACCTTGGATCATTCTGGGAAGAGATTACTAGTCACAGGTACATAGCAACAGGCCATACAGCCCCCTCAAGCGTATTCTGCCATTCAATGTCAGATCTGCAAGGTAACTTCATACACCCCTGTGTTTGTGACTTACTCCTTAATATGTAGGCATAACAAAGACAAAATCTATCTCAGATTTAAAATTAACAACTGGTCCAGTATTAAATGTTGTTTGTGGAAGAGACTTCCAAATTTCCATAAGCTTTCCTGTGCAGAAATGCTTCGTAACATTTCTCCTGAACACACTGACCCAATTCAGGGACTACATCCCTTTGTTTGGGAATCCCCAACCAGGGGATATAGTTTATCTTTACCTACCCTGTCTTAGAATCTCGAGAGGGAGCAGGCTTAATGTATGCAGTCTGTCCTCATACCTAAACCCCGAAAGTAGAGATATCATTCTTGCAAACCTACTCTGTATTCCTTCCAAGGCCAATATGTCCTTCCAAAAGTGTGGTGCTTGGATCTGCTTCCAGTACTCCCAGTGAGATCTAACCAAAGGTTTTCTTACCTGCAGCATACCTTCTGTGGCCTTACGTGGGATGAGCGCCTCACCATTTAGGAGAGCAATTATTGCCCTTCCCAGAGGGCAGTTAAGAGCCAAACACGTTGTTGTGGGTCTTGAGTCACATATAGGCCAGACCAGGTAAGGATGGCAGTTTCCTTCCCTAAAGGACACGAGTGAAACTTGATTTCTTTTCTCCTAAAAAAAACTAAGGCAAAATGATTAATTTAGGAGTTGACCATTTCCCTGTATACATTGACAACGTCCACTGTAGGGTTCGTTTTCATATAATTTGACCTATTACAAAATTAGTAGGCCTCCTTTTACACCAATAATCACATTTGGTTAATTATTTTTGAAATAGAAGATAGATAAATATGTAACTTTACAAAACCAGTTTTTCCCTCTGATATCCTGAGTAACATAACATTTTCTGAAACATCTATGCCCGCAAACTAGCTGAAATTGCGTGATGACTGCTTGTCGAACTGGAGTTGGGCCTTTTCACAAGGTTCCTGCTTCCTGATGATCTCTGTGGCATCTCTCTGATTTCAGTGACTTCTTTTAGCTTTAATGTGGAGGTGCCCATGTTGGGCTGGAGTGGACAATGTCAGACATCACAGGACACCAGGTTATCGTCCAATAGGTTAATTTGAAATCGCAAGCTGTAGTGGGACGTCTGACCTGCTTTTATCTCGTTATCTTGGTCATTTCTGACTGCAGTGGCTAAGCAGTATGATCATGTAACAACATTGTTGTCATATTTTAAATTCAGTTTCTATTTCAGGATGGGTGTTACATAAAACCTTTATTGTATATTTTATATTCCTCTTTTTAATTGACCCGTCTCAAAAAAAAGTTCTACTGAAACTCAGGTCTATTGTTCCACCTGAAACCTTGTTGCAATTTCTCATTGACAATAAATTAAATGTTCAGTCAAGTTGAAGCCTTGCATATCTCACTGGATTGACTGAATTTGACACTGAATGCTGCACGCTTCTTGGTTTAATATTCCATTGTCTCATTAACACCCTTTCAATGTAATCAAACAAGATAATGGGTTTGCCTACCTGGGCCGACCACACCAGAATTCCTATTCCAGGTTCACAACGCTACTGCTGTAGACACCACTGATGCCATCTTCCTCTACCATCACCGCCACAAGGAAGAGAAGATAAAGATGAAGACGAGAAAGAAAAGACAGAAGGATGCAACCGGTCTGGCGATTGGAATCAAATGGGTTCAGAATACTGAACGATGCCTACCCCGTCAATGCCTGGCAGCTTAAAACAAAGTTTGAGGAGGAAGTGGTTGAGGGACGTTCACCAAGGCTCCAGTGCCTTCTCCTGTGAAGTGACATCAGATAGATTCGGATTTGTTTTGGTTAACTCCACCAGCACGAAGTCGGTGTTCTTCTCTGACCACTGCCTCCTGCTGGTCAGCAAGAGAACGTGGAATCTGAACGTGGAACGGCTGATCCCACAAAACATGGAGGAACTTAAAAGGGAGAACCACGAAGGGAACTTCAAGACCGTATTTATTCCCAAAGGTCTTCTGAAACAGAGTGAACGTGCAGCACCTACACCAGCTGCAGGCGACCGGGGTTGATGTCATGGAAGATCACCAGGAGGTGAAGAACAGCGAGCCTCACTCTACGTCAGAAGCCACCAAAACAATCCAAAAAGCGCAACAACTACTTGCAGATAGCAACACCTACCAAAAGAGGGGGTTTGACCCCACCCCACAGCTCACCAATAGGATAAACAACACACTGAGGAACCTAGAAAACAAACGGACAGATAACCAGGTCTGACCTACAGAGAATGAAACCTGAAAGCAACAACAGCCCCAGATTCTATGGACTATCTAAAGTGCACAAACCAGACATCCCACTCAGACCGATAGTATCACTACCAGGGACACCATCACACAAACTGGTAAAGAACCACAGCAGAAACTGAAACACCTGACCAGCGGATCTAGACACTCTTTACAATCAACACAGGAATTCTTGGACATCATCAGAAATACACACATAGACAAGGAAAAAACTATGATCTCATCCGATGTAACGGCACTGTTCACCTCTATCGACACAACCCTACCAGAGAAACAATAGCCAACCTGCTGGACATACAGAACAGACAACAGGACGGGGAACCTATCAACAAAGACGGCATACTCAAACTACTGGACCTGTGCCTCACAACACACTTCACATTCAACAACCAAATATACGAACAAATCAACGGCACACCCATGGGCTCACCCATCTCTGGACTCATAGCAGAAGCGGTAATGCAAAGATTAGAACCAACAGTCTTACCTCAAATTCAACCCAAACTCTGGGTCAGATATGTGGATGACACCTTTGTAATCATTAAAAACACAGAAATAGAGAACACATACCACACTCACAGGAATCCGATTCACTGGAGAGGAAGAAAAGGACAACCAACTCCCATTCCTAGACTCGATGGTACAGAGAACACCGAGAATTCACCACAAAGATATACAGGAAAGTCACACACACAGACCAAGTCCTGAACTACGAAAGCAGCCACCCCAACACACACAAAAGAAGTTGCATCAAGACACTGTTCAAAAGGGCCACAACACACTGCAGTACACCAGAACTGCAAAAAGAGGAAGAAGAACACCTTTACAATATATTCGCCAAAAACAGATAACCCCGCAATTTCAGCAACAAATGCCTAAGGGAAAGACAACGGAATGAGGACATGCCACAACCCAAAGGACGAGCCGCCCTGCCATACATCAAGAACACTTCTGAACCGACAGCCAGACTTCTGCGACCACTCGGACTCATAACAGCACACAAACCAACAGCCACTCTCAGACAACAACTCACCAGGACGAAGGACCCGATACCCACCATGAGCAAATGTAGTGTACAAAATCCCATGCAAGGACTGCACAAAACACTACATAGGACAAACAGGAAGACAGCTAACGATCCGCATCCATGAACACCAACTGGCCACGAAACGACACGACCAGCTATCCTTAGTAGCCACACACGCAGATGACGAGTAACATGAATTCGACTGGGACAACACTACTATTATAGGACAAGCCAAACAGAGAACAGCCAGGGAATTCCAAGAGGCATGACACTTATCCACAGATTCAATCAATAAGCACATCGACCTGGACCCAATATGCCGACCACTGCAACGGACAGCTGGAACTGAGAACCGGAAGCGGCAGATACAAACCACTACAAATGCCGGAGGAAAGATCACAGAAGCGCTTCACAGGAGGCTCCCAAGCACTGAGGATGTCACCTAGACAGGGGACGAAACGTCTGCAACACAAATTCCCAGCTCGGCGAACAGAACCACAACACCAAGATAATCTCCCCATCCAATGTCCACACCGTGAATTAGGATGAGACATGCTCTCATTTGGGTTTTCAGAAATTACATGGGGAGTGCTCTCTGCTCTGAACCTGAAGAAGAAGGTGACTCTGCAACATTATCTCAGTCTGATATCCTGAGGATGAGCAAATCCTTTCGTGCCAGAATGCACGACACGAAGCCCACAGACAGCGCGACCTCCTGGTTATTCCTTGCTGTCATGTAGGTCTTCAACGATAGCAGACGAGAGCGGCTGCACCAACTGACCGAGGCCCTCGAGTCCTTCAAAAAGAGTAAGATTCGCAGAAGAGATAGCTTACCAGACGAGTTGTATTTGACTCTGTCACTCATGATTGACCAGGACCTGCTAGAAGTGGACAACAGCATGCTTCTAACAGGTAGCTTTGTGAACCCATGAGGAAAGTTAACCTCCTCTTCATTTACAATCAGAAGGAAAAGAGGGACGACTGACGACCATTTTCATTGCTGAATGTAAGTCGAAATAATCTGAGTAAGGTCATCACCAATCGACTTAGAACTGCTTTCAGCTCACTCCGAACAAACCTGATCTGTACTGTCAGCCTCACGCTTCTCAGGAATAGAATCGCCTCTGTGCAGGACAGGGGGGTTGGAAGTCGCCCTCATCAGCTTAGAGCAGAAGGTCTTTGACAGGATCTCACATACATACATGTGGGATGTGCTCACCAATGAACATTATCAGTTCAGACTCAGTCAATGGTTGGGAATCAGAAAGCTTCCTGATCAGATCCACAGTCAGGCAGGGTTGCACACTCTCACCTTTCCAGTCATATTGTTGACCTGAAGGCAACTGTACAACTGTTGAAAATCATTCAGGCATTTATTCCTGTTTGGTAATTATCTATCCACCAAGAACTTCTTTACTAAAGTTCCTCAATCTATCATTGCTCACTCATGCATCAATTCTTTATTTAGAGTTAGGACCCGAGTTTCAGACTCAAATTCTTCATTCTCAAACTGAACAAACACTTCATGCATCTGAAGATCACTCTTCCCCAAAACAATAATATTGTAAATTCATGCTATTGTATTGTGTTTGTAATATTTGGTGAAAGTATATTAACTTGTTGCATCTTTTCTCTTGTATCACTTCATATCTGTGAGATGTAATAAATTAGTTCTTTTACTGTGTCATTTCTGACCAAATACCTCAAGCATCATCACAAATAATAAATATAAAGGTGACATTTCGGCACTAACTGTATCACATTACTGAAACATTTTTGCAATTGAGGTTTCCTAAAATTAAAAAA